>NC_141316.1:7179772-7589772 GCF_037954325.1 Fistularia commersonii
AAGTCCACACAGACACACTCGGTCATTCCGTGCATCACGGAGAGGGACGCGTGCACAATCGACGACAACCTTCCACGGCCGCTGCCCCGCCCTCCCATCCTCCCATCCTCCCTCCCTCCCTCCCTCCGCTGTTGTCATGCTCTCCCGTAAATATCCCGGTGTGGATAAACAGATCATAAAGATGAAGCCATCATCTCAACATAATCTGAGACAGATATATTGAAAGCCGGCTCCATCTTCTTATCTGGGCAGAATGTCTTCTCCAAACACAACACCTCTCATCTCACCATCCCCTATCACCCTCACTATCTCTGTAAGTCTTTCTTTATTAGAAAGAAAAAGCTCTCTGGCAGCTACCCTCCCTCTCTTCTGCTCAGGACAGATACTATCAATCTGGCCGGATGCTTTTACTTTCTTTGTTTCAGCACGTCAAAGCGGGGAAATGTAATTTGGGAGGGTTCGACTCGCCGAGTGTGGATAAGGCGAAGAGGGTCGGGAACCCCTCCGCATTTGACTCCTCCAGCAAGTTGTCCTTCAGTGTGCAGAGGAAATATCAGGGCTTATTTAGTTTCAAATGCATCAAAGCCGGCAGCAAACCAGGAAGGGCACGTCTTCATTAAATAGCCTTTGATTAAAAATTGAGCTCAGGAAGGCAATTAGGCAGAGAGAAGGTGGAGGGAGGGAAGATGGCAAGACAGAGATGGATGAACGGTCCGGAGTGTGAGGTAGATGGATGGATTTATAGGTTTGTACGAGCAGGGTTGGGGAAAACTTATCAAACTTATCATCTAAATCATATATTTTAGGTCTGAGTGTGAGTGGATTTGAACCCAAAATGGTTTTCCATAACCAAGCAGATATCGCTTTTATGAATCAAATCGAACCAACGGCCCCTGAAAGTAGCGGAAATCGATTTGTTCCATAGCGGCCGTCCCTAATAGATAGATACATACATGCATACATACATACAATTATATATAGCTCGCTTAGAAAAATACGTTTTCCCAGCACCGAGGATGAAAGCATGACAAACGCGGCGCAGATTTAAACCGAATCTCCTAACACCAATACAAGCCATATGACGGGAAACCGCGCTGTCGCCTAATCTCCATTTCTAAAGCAGAGGTGGATTACACACGTGTGTGTCGTCGCGAGTGGGAAGGGGAGATGATGAATTTCCCTGTACGGCATAAAAAGATGAACCTTAATCTCCGCCATTCATTCAGCTTTTTAAACGAATCCCATCAATGAGGAGCTGCCACCGACAGCCGGCTCACGGGGAGCTGGCGAAGTGTCTCGCACGTTGACCAAATAATCACATTACGTTACTATTGTACACAGTGCAAATGTAAAGAGTTCAGCCACGTCTCCCATATTCTCTTTGTGATACACGAGCGCAAGAGTCCCCGCAGCCTCGGTATTCCCGAGGCTTAGAAACGTGTTCCGTTGGGAGGGAGTGGGGGGAGAAAATGAAATAATACTCGACGCAAACAGCGCGAATTGATCAAATTTTCCCGGTGATTTGATTTTGTAGGTCAGGGGTTGCGCTGCACCGTTTGCGCAAAGGATATTTTACGGACCAATCCTGTTTCAGGAACCACGTGGACTTTTACAGGGGTTACAAATGTCAACAGCGGCACATTTTTATAAAGTGGATTTAAAGACCGTTATATACCGATGTCAGCTGTTGTGTGTGTGTGTGTGTGATAGAACAACCCCCGATGGGGAGACGCTTGGGCGCTCGCGATCATGTGTAAATGCAATTTGGGTTTATCGCCGTACCAGTACGCGCAACTGTTTCAAACCGGCCACTCATTAGCACGTCAACACGTGCAAAGTGTTTGCTTCAGCGTGAATACAAACATGAAATTGGGATGTTACACCTCCACCCGGCAGTTGGTGAGAATATGTCAAACTTTTACCATTTCTAGCGGATTTTCCGATTACAATCTCTCCTGTTGGGCGGTTAGCGCTTCCGCCGCGCAGAAAGAAGGCTCCGGGTTTGATTGCATGTCTGCATGTCGTTCCTCGTGTTTCAGTGGGTTTTACGCCGGCTTCTATGGTTTCCACCGACGGTCAAGAAACATGCTGGGGCTTCATTTGAGAAAACACCCGGATGAGCGAGAATGAGACTGTTTATGACCTTGTGATCCACTCTGCCCAATGACACCCCCTGCAAAGTGTGTAGGATAAACCTTATAAATAGAGAATGAATGAAAGATTCTCTCCTTTGTTTATGTTGTTACGTTCTCTGGCGTGAACGTGACATGACCTGACCGAACGTCAAACGTCCGCGTCGACACTGAACGCGGCATAAATATAAATGTAATGTGATGAGGGGCATTGATTTATGCAAAGATAATTTAGTGACATCTGTAAGCAGGGTGTTGGGAAAAATAAAGGTCATAGTGATTAAACCTGATTGGGTTAGAGCAAGGGTCGGCAACCTTTACCACTCAAAGAGCCATTTGGATCTGTTTCCCCCGCAGTAAAGAAAACATCGGGAGTCACACAACCATTTTGAGATTTAAAATTAATGAACACGGCATATAACATTATATTTTTTGGCCGTCACGCTTTGTAAACAAAATATGTGTTGCATTTATCAAATCAATCGACAACTGGAAAGAAAACTAATTTACATTTCTGCGCGCAACAAAACATTTTGAACTCCAAAAAAAAAAAAGACGTTGGGTTGAAGGTTATTTTTAAGCAAAATACTCAATATTTATTTTGTATTTATAAAAATAAAGCCAAACTTAAATTATCCACCGGCAAACCAAAAATGCCATCCTCTCTCCGTGTGCTGTCATCCTGTTGCTGGCGCATGCAGTCGCTTTTTAAGAGCGACAAAAATATTTCAACATGTTTTATTTAGATGTTACCAGATCGCCGTAATCTTCAAATTTATCATGACATTTTAAAAATGAACAAACTAATAGAAAATACATTTTCATTAAATACTTACTTTCCAAATCCACAGGGTGCGGCGGGTTGCCGACCCCTGGGTTTGACAGTTGCTGCCTTCAAGAACATTTAGTTTAGCATCTATTGGTCTTTAACTCTGTTGACATTGCTTTGATAAGGAGCAAGTCCAAACGTTAGAGGACCACTGACGATGATGTTCTCAGCAAAGCGCGAGGACAAAAGGTCGGTTAAAGTCTACGCGGCGGCGAGACGGGACGAGTGTCGAACCCTCCTCGGCTCCGCTATTGGCCCGCCAGTTTTCCAATACGTTTAAAATAACCCAAGACGGCCCTGATCTATTCGCGGTATTCTACATGTCGGCTTAAAAACAGCAGGACTTATCCTCCCTGATAGTTTTCAAAGCTGTGGAGTAATATCGCCGACATTTAGAATTCCCACTGAGTATCTCCAGCCTGGGGGCACAGTAAATCCAAATTTTATAGTAAAAAACATTACATTTAGTTTTCAGAATCAAGGCAGCTTTATAGGCCAAGTATTCGCCAACATACCAAGTCTGGTTATTATGGCTTTGAGGCAGGGCGAAAATAAACAAACACATAATGTACCGTTTAATTTGTAGAGACACATATGCAAATGCATATTTAAAAGTATAATGGCTCAACAGTTGTGGTTCGAAGTCACATGAAGGTCGACGGTCTAATCTAGCCGTTCAGTGATAACACGGATGCATTTATCTCCTTGACCTTCTTTTATTTTTTTCCTCCCCAAATGGTTTTGTCACGGAGTATCCTAGCGTCGCCATCCCGATAACTGCCCGATTCCAGACAGATCTCCTCAGGATAAACTTATCGAGACGAGTCCCAGCATTTATGTCTAGTCCTCGTAATAAAACAAGATAACGGCCTAGAAGTAAAGGTAGTGAAATTACCTCTGAAAACAACCCGGAGTTCCTGATAATACTCAGAGTTATATCGGGACGACCCAAGACCCGGGGTTTGACGGATGTGCCACCTAAAATAACCCAAATAGCAATTAAGCCTAGCAGTTATCGGCGTGAATAAAACTTGTGAATTACAGATTAGACCGCAGTTTGACTGAAATGGAAACAAATAAAAGTTGACTGTTTTTTTTTTTTTTTTCCAGCAGCGCTCACCGCTCGAATGTTCCCAAATCAAATAATTTTCAAGCTACAGCTGCAATAACAACAATTGTGGCAGTTGAAAAAGAAGCTTTTTTTTTTTTCTCTTTTTATAAAACTGACCTTTGGTTAAACCAGCTTCCCTCTGAGGCGGAAACAATTTGAATGGTTGGGTTAAATCCTGATGGAGGAGAAAGATGCTACAGTGTTATTATGACGTCTGGCTATCTTGATGAATGTTCTCCTTTTTTTTTTTCTGATCTCGGCTTTTTGTTTGCCATTCCGGCTTTTGCCAGCTGTGGTTTGGTTTTGGCTTTGTGAAGTCAAGCGGTGAGAGCATATTTGCCTTCTTCTCCCTCTTTGAGTATTAACTTGAAGTCCAACCTGCACTAGTTGAAATCATTTAAAACCTTTTTTTTTTTTTGTCCTGCTGGCTCTCAAACAACAGAAAAACACAATACACAATCATAGCGGCTGGGAGATGGTGTATGCGTCATTACATTCAATTATCCGTATCTGTAATTGCTGCATATTTGACTTCACTGGAAAAGCTTGGAGTGGCGGTCGAGAATGGGCTCTGTTCAGAATGAGAATCTCTGCCGGATGATTAGGGGACAAGCTTGGCTAAGACTGATTGCAGTGGCCTTTCCAGAGCTATTCTGGCTCTGCTGAGTGTGTGCCTTCCACTCAACATTGATCTATCGACCCACAGTCCACTAAAACCTCGCTCAGACCAAAAGGTGAATCTCATTTCTAAACACACACACACACGCACACAGTGTCACATACACTCAGCAATGGAGACACACACAACCATGCGTGCGCAGGCACAGACAAACAAGCGTGTTGATTTTTGATGACAAGATTGATGCACCCTATCTGAATTCTCCTTGCGTCAACAATAGCTGTGTGTGTGTGTGTGTGTGTGTGTGTGTGTGTGTGTGTGTGTGTGTGTGTGTGTGTGTGTGTGTGTGTGTGTGTGTGTGTGTGTGTGTTCGCCATCGAACACCATTTGCAAGGTCCAGAACAGTATCCCTACCACTGCGGTGTAATTGAAAGTGAGCAGGCCATCTGTGTGCAGCTCGGCAGGTAGCAGGGTTAGCATGTGATTGCTACTGTCCGCAATCACCAGACGCAGGTTGTAGCCTTGAGGTCAAAGGTCACCCGCATTCATGCAATTATTAACTGCCAGGGTGACCAAATGCACCGCTGCTTTCGGGCACTCTTCTGGATACCCCTTATTGTGTGCACAATCAGATGAAAGGACGCCAACAAACAGGGGTTTTAATATTTTAAAGATACTCGGGATCAGAACGTTATCGGAACAAGCGCACGCTTGAATGAATCGGGCTTCAGTAGACATCCATTTCTGAATGAGCTTTTCTTTTCTATTCTTTCCCTTTGTGGGACTGTTTTTTCTCGTGCAGACATTTCTACATCTATATTCTCCTAAGTTTTTCTCTCCTGCGTGCAGTAATAAAAGCCTGCAATCCCGGCCTTTATGTAACTAAATACAGAGCTACTTCTTAACAATTCTGTCACGGCCGATCTTTCTCTTGCTTTATGTCTGCAGCCTCAGGCAGCCCAGTGCATTGAGGAGGGCTGCCTTTACAGCTCTATATTTACAGCGCACCCGTATCGGGATTACGGGTCCGCACCGGACACTCGGCTGGGCAGGTAACATTATCATTTACCGGTTTGATGTGTGCAGTTTTTGGGATAACATGCAATAAACATGAACATATGCTTTAGCTAAACAAAGAAAAAAAAAAAAAAAAAAAGGTGTATTAGGGGTGTAAATATCCCCAATGCATTGAGATGCTCCATGCACAAGATGTGGTTTCCACAAATGGGAAATCACTGAAAAGCCAGACGTGTAAAAACAATTGTTTGATATCCATGTGAATCTGCTTGACACTGACACTTTTTCCACTTTCCCTCCCTCCGCGCCGCTCTCTCTCCAAGAACTACACGCCCCGCAACAACAAGCATACTAAAATACGGAATAACAGGCTGCTGCTCTGCCCTTAATACAAAAATTGATAGAAAAAAAAAAACATCAGAAAATTGGATACAGCAAATACAGTCATATAAGACAGTAAAATGACCGGTGGGGAAAAAAGAAACTGCATATGTGATGTAAGAATGAGAGAGTGAATGTTTTTTTTAATCTGTATATGACGTGTGAATGAATGAATGAATGCATGCCTGTATTATTATTGCTCAGAGGTACAATGTAATTTGAATTGATGCATCCACTAAGCTGGTGAGAAAAAGAAACACATCACAAATGGATGGGTGTATGGTAATATGTCTCTATATGGTTTGTGAAAATGGCCGTATCTAGCGACCAGTCTGCTTTGCCTCTTGCTGAATAACAGCTCCAGCACCCCCCATGCAGGATAGGTGGTAAAAATGATGAATGAATGAATGAATGGATATTAAATACATGAAAGGTACTCCTAACACCAGAGAAAAGATTGTTAGCTTAAGCCACAAGTTTTTATAGCGACAATAAAGACAACGAAATTTACACATTGCAAATAGGGATGATTCACAGCAAATGTCAGGCGATTTTATTTAAATTGTCATAAAAACACCATGTGAGTTTTTCTAAAAAAAAAAAAAAACAACCTAAAACAGTTAAAATAAAACCCTAGATAGACCCTGCACTGCTTTGGCTGCCTCCCACCCACACTGGTGGACCTCCTAGACAAAAAGAGCAATTACAGGGAGAGATGTTGTCTTTTTTTTTTTTTTTTTTTGGGCTGCTGTGTGTTGGCAGCCCGGCATTGGGTCATCTCAATGTGAGGAGCGAATAAGCCGTCTTTACTGACAGACTGCGGAGGTTTTTATTTGCAAGCGCGTGGTTGCTTGGCAGCTGTGAGGCCAGAGTGACAAAGACATTTCTTTCTTTGTGACGTACAGAAACTCTGGAAAACACGATTCAACTTGGCGGTCTGGACTTAAATGGACCCCATCGGGTGTCAACAAGCAAACCCAATGGATAAAGTCGCACTTAACACTTAGCTCAGGTGTTGCAGAAGCTACTGGTTGCAGGTGTTTTTGTGTGTGTGGAGCTCAGAAGATGCAGATATCCTACTTTTTTCCCGTCCTTGTTCAGACACGGCCCCTCTGGGACATCCAGCCGAGCTCAGGGAATCTTGATTTAAACCCTGCCACTCATCCCCCGGCCACCAAACCCACAGGGCTGACATACGCTAGCGATACCGGTCGGGGAAAGATAAGGCTTTGTTTACACTGCTTTGCGGAATTTTACACCAACCGGCCAAATCAGAAAACCTGGAGGTGAAGAGTTTAAAAATACTACGTTGAAGCCAACTGCCACGCCAGCGGTGAGACTCGCCAAAAGCCCCCCCGGACAAAAAGATTTTTGTTTTGTGTTCACGTCTTTCTCAATCGACAAACGGCAGGCCAAGAACAATCGTTCAGTCCGTTAAATCACCGTGCAATCGTAAAAACACAGTTGACGCTCATTACTCATGAGACCTTTAGCGTTTCGATATCCCGACTGTGAGAATCCGCTTTTTTGCCTGTCTCATGTGCACGATAATGAATGAAACGTGTTTGGGAGTTTCGTTCGTGCCGGAGCCAAAAATATTCAAACTTGACTTTCCTGCTGCAGCTGGTATTAATTTTCGGGAATTAAATGTTCAGATGGTGATAAGTATGTGTCGACTACATATACGCTGACAGAGATCAGGTGTGTCTAGGAGTTTGTGGACAGCACGTTCGCGTTTCCGTAGTGGCGTCGCTCTCGTCGGTCGATGTTTTTCAACAGAAACGCAGCTAATGTCGATTTATCAACAGACAAACATCAATTCTGAGATGTCAACGCAGTGCCAGTAAGTTGTGAATGTATCACAATCCTGATAAAAAGAAGCAACATCCGACAGTTGTGACGCATTCTTGAAATTGAAGATCGGGCCCGTGATTATCGGCGTCGAAATACATTGAAGTGTACGAGGGGGAAGAAATCGAAGTTTGATTTACAGCAAGTTGGTTTACAGCGCCACTTACAAAACACCATATGTAATATAATTGGGTAAATATTCATATATCGAACGACATACACCATACATCTGGAAGAGGCCGGTATCGGCTGATAGAATCACTCAAGCGCTGAAAATGTGGAGTAATTTCCGAATGATGGGAATTTATCATTTTTAATGTTTGGCTTAATTGAGCGGAAAATCTAATAAGCAATTTAATCAGTTATTTTGCCCCAATAACCGGACTTTTTTTTTTTTTTTTTTTTTTTTTTCTTTAGTAATGGGACACATTAAACGTAATGTAAAAATTCTCGAGAGAAACCGCGGCGTGGAAAATCGTCGGTCATCAGCGGGGAGGTGCCCGAGATGAAACGGAAACCAATCCGCCCCCACCACCCCCACCACCACCACTTCCCATCCCCCCCGCTCTTTTTCCTGGCTGAACAACAATTACAGCTAATTATCGGCGGCTCTCCTCGGCTCATTCCCTTAGCTCTCGGATCACGTCGCAAGCATCCACAGGCCGGCTTCTCCGGCCATTCGTCTCCCGTCTATCTCCCCCTGAACACGCAGCCTTCATCCGCCTCGAACCAAAACAGAGCAGGAGGAAGCCGGGGCGTCGCCTCGGCCCGATGGGACGGCGTGAGTTCTGGCTCCTCTTCATTATTCAAACCCGCCCCCCCCCCCCCTCCCGCGCTCGTCCTCCCTTTCCCACCGACTCCTCATCCATCCCCTTTGCTCTCACAGCTTGCGGTGGATTTATTAGAAGGTATTAGCGAGAAGGCCCAGCGTGTCTGTGCTCACATCCTGATGGACACGAGGCAGGGAGGAGAGGAGGAAGAGGAGGGTGGGGGTTGAATACTGGGAGAAGAAGAAGCGGGTGACAAAAATGATGAGGAAACCCAGTGGGTAACAAAGCAGCAGCACTTAGGGCAAGAGATACACAGGCGCAGTTTGAGCTTCCAATTATATGTTTATAACTGTTATTTTTCCAGCTATAGTGTCATTTTCAAAGGTTCTTCATTTCCTTATTGGTTCATTCTTATTGGTACTTTTCGGCATTACATGACAAGCGATTGCGTTTCGAGATTTACTCAGCTAAATGTTTTGGCCGCTTCTTGACAAGGTCCGTGTCATATTTGTAATACGGTGATCCCTCGCTATAACGCGGTTTACTTTTCACGGTTTCGCTACTTCACGGATTTGCATCGTGCATTGGGTTCTGCATTCTGATTGGCTAAAAAAAGTCACTCCGCTTCTTCTCTACCTGTGCGTCAATAACGTTGCAGTTTAATACGTATACGAACACGTATGTAAAACAGCTTGCCAAATTTACATTACGTACGTGCAAATCCTCTTGCAATTTCGAGTTTCTCTGAAACCCATAATGTTGACAAAACGCTCTGGACCGACAAAAGGGCCAGAAAGGCAGCGGAAGATGCTATCTATCGCAGATAAAGTTAAACTTCTGGACACGCTAAGGGAAGGTAAAAGATATGCGGCTGCAGGCGGGCATTACGGAATTAATGAATCTTCCGTTCGTTCCATAAAGAAGGAAGAAAAAAACATAAGGACGAAAGCAGCGATGTATAGTAGAGTATTTTATTGTAAAATAATTACAAAAAAAAATAAAGGTTTCTACATCACCGATTTTGCCTATCACGGGTTCCTTTTGGAACGTAACCCCCGCGAAAAACAAGGGTATACTGTACAGTTCAAGTCCTGTCGTGTCCATTCATTCATTTGCCTGCACGAAGGGAGGGCTGGAGCCTATCGGGTGAGAGGCGGGGTTCACCCCGGACCGTTAGCAAATCGATCACAGGGTCACATATAGAGACATAAAAACCACTCGCCCTCTCATTCACATGTCAGATTATCCAACGCAGTCCACATCTAAGATGCCGCGATGTCTTTCTACCGCAACCGGTGAAGGCAGAAGGCCGCCTATAGTGACTAGGCATCCGTTTCAAAAAGGTCAGTGTTTGCTCGCCGCTCGAAGTGGAGACGTGTTGGGTTTCTTAAATCATTTTAAAGAGTGTGGTCCGGATCTGTTCCACATGGAAAGTGTCCTCGGACAGCTGGGATGTGATCAGGCTCATTAAAATAATGCCTGACTTAAAACCTGACCTGACCGTTGTCTCGAACCTCCAAGGTGAGCGATAAGGAGTCAACAAAAAAAAAAAAAGACCGTGTTTTATAATAATGATACTGATTAAGGCTATCAACCGGTTATCACAGACTCATTTGCTTCCCTTGTCATAACACGCTGTCTTGTGTGTTTCGCTGTATCTGCTGTTCAACGTGGCCTTTTTCTCCCTTTGACATTCAGCCCGTCGTTCCATCAAACCCCGGGTGAATCTGTCCGTCTTTATTCCCGTCCCCAGAAAAAGGGGGGGGGGCGGAGCGGTTGCTTAATCATTCGTCAAGGCGCCGCGTCACACAAGCGCGGGCCAGCAGAACCCCCGACGGAGACATAAACAGCGCACGAAAACGACGCAAAGGCCAACAGGAGGACTTTTTCAGAATCCCCCCGCGATGTTAATGATGACCGAATTACAAACGTCTCCCTCCGAAGGCTTTTCATTGCAGATTATGTCTCTGTATGACACGGCTTAATGGCACAAACACACTCCGCAGATGGGCATGGGCAATATTAATCTTCCCCGGTGTCAGACACACACACACACACACACACACACACCAAAGGAGCACACCCAAGTACAAGCGCTAGCACATATCCCCCGAGGCAGCTGGGATGAGTCTGTGATTAAGTTTGCGCATATGTGCAAATGTATGGATGAGCTGGAGCATTTCCATGCCTGTCATGCCGTATTTATGAACATGCACGTGCTAGCCGGACGCTAAATCGTGACATTTGCGCCAACGGGCACGGAGCAAGGAAAAAAAAAAAACCAGACCTTCCCCTAAGCCCATCTGGCCCTCCTCAGCGCTGATAGGCGGGGGCTTTCTGTACCGACGGCGCTAACTGCCACGGGCTGCACGGCCGAGCACAAAGCAGGGGCTCTTCTGAAACACGGTGCAGGCCAGTGCCATCCAAACCCCCAGAAGAAGCACTCATTGTGCCGTGGACTTATCAGGCCATTCCTGAATAGGACGCACTAATAGAATTATGAGGAGGGAATGAAAGGAACGATGTTTCTGTTGAGAGCAGATTCATTTCCAGAGCGAGCCGCAAGGCCCGCGGACATATGTTGGAGCCATTGTGCGGAATCCAGTCAATAAGGCCTCGTCTGACACTGAATGAACTCGCAGGCGCGCATTAAGCGCACCCGCAGGAATCGCGGCACATCTGTGAATTCGAGGCAAGCGAGAGAACAGGGGAGGGACGCTTTTTTTTTTCGCCGAGCTCGGATGCAAGCAGGTGGAAAAGTCGGATTTGAGGTCGGTCCACCGCGCGACAGATGGACACGGACGATCGACGCGATTCAAAAAAAAATGACACGAAGGTCAATCGGCTCAAGAGGAGCGTGACGCGGCGAGGTTTTATCATTTCCAATGCACAACGGTCCAGTCTTACATTATTAACTGTAGTCAGTTAATGCATTCAGTCATTTAAAATGCATTAACAGACCTTTCATGACTTAAATAATGCTCCTTAAATGTATCTTGGTTACAAGTATGCCTAGAAAAATCTATTAAAACCTAATGAACTATACATTTTAAGCAGCATGTATTATACTTACGTTATTATGAAAACATTTCTACTGTATAAGGTGAACTCCCAGAAACTGCTCCTCACAAAATGACCGCTAATGATATCTTCAAAGTAGGGAGTGGACATTTAATTTCAGTCTGAATCAGTCTGCTAATATCTATTTTTTCACAATCTGCGTGTCGTTAGAAAGAGCACATTATTCTCTTAGACTATTTTTTTTTTTTTTAAACAAAAATTGTATTGAATTTAAATTTTTTTGTCCGACATAGCGGTTAAAAATTCAAGCTTTAAAAAATATAAACTAGATGGAGACTCCACGAGGAACGGCCCTGTACTGGAATGGAACCGGGCGACCTTCTCGCGGTGAGTCAGATGCGCCACTGTGCTGCCCTAAAATTGCTGATTGTAAACCTTCCCCCCCCACAAAAAAAAAAAAAATTCAGGCTCTTTTCCTTTTCTTTTTTGTTTTGATCATTTCGTTTTTTGCCTTTTGTCAGAATCCAACTCGCCAGACAATCAGCCCCGCAGCTCATCAGCAAACGCAGCTGCGGAGCCTGGTTACCTTTTCAAGTTCCAATGGAAAACACAGAGACAGAAAGCCATTTCATCAGACATGGCTCTCAAACCGATTACTGCTCGGTCACAACAGTTTTTTTTTTTTTTTTTGATGAAATCTCGCAATCCTCGCCGCCTCTGCCGCCGTCTCATGGAAATACGGTGTCTTTTTTTATCGCAGACACGAAGGAAAGTGATGCTACTCATTTCAATGTGCTGTGACAACGGCGACAGGACGGCTGAGGCCAAATGTTTCATTTAGAATACCGATGACATCCAATGCTGACGTTGTTGTGTTTGTATACACACACACACAAGGAAAATTTCATGTCTTTTGACGTTGATAGTTTTTTTTTTTTTTTTTTGGTCAAAGAAGGCATTTTAGCTTCAGTGTACATTTTCTGGGTGGCACAGTGGTTAGCGCTTCTGCCTCACAGCGAAATGTGGGCGGTTCATTGGATTGGAGACGTGTTAATGATGAAAAACGGAATAGTTGTATATCTCCATATGTCGCCCCATATGTGATTGACTGGCGATCCGGCCCAGGGTGAACCTCTGAGTGCAGGACAAGCAGGTTGACAATGAATGAATTAATGAACAATCATTCATTTCCCAGTAAAATATGGGCCCGGTCCAATATGTTATTATTTATTTTATTATCATTATTTTTTTTTTTTTACTTTTGCCAAGGTTCTCTTTGGGTGTGACCATGAGTTCATCAGGGGAACAGCACATGTTAGAGGTTTTAGAGAAAAGGTCAGACTGAGCCAGACTGAGATGGTTGAGTCATGCACAGAGGAGGGAGAGTGAATATATTGGTAGACGGATGATGGAGGTCTAGAAGAAGACCAAAGAGAAGATTTATGGACGTAGTGAGAGAGGATATGAAGGCAGTTGGTGGGAGAGAGGAGGATACAGAGAATACGGTTGGACAAGGTTGATTTGCTGTGGCGACCCCTGAAGGGAAAAGCCGAAAGGAGGAGAAGAAAAAGATTTTTATTTTTTTAAGCACTTTCATCATTTACATTTTATCGTTTCTTTTAAATAGTATTTTGTTTATATGTTAATGTCTTTACGTGTACTTGATCGTCAAGTAAGGCTTCTTAAATATCTTATTTCATTATTATTATTATTGTTATCACATGTATGATTTTTGCAGCTACTAAATCAGCCCTTCTGTTGGTACCTCTATATAGGGTGAGGCTTGTAGTTACCCTCCCACACATACACACACACACATATATATATATATATATATATATATATATATATATATATATAAAATGAAACGTAAGCATGCTCCACATAAGATGGCTGGTGGTTGAATTATGTACTTCTATCCCCGCCCAGATCTTTTGTGTTGGCCGGAGATGGTAGAGCAGGGGTGGCCAAACTTTTTGGCTCAGGGGCGGCATTGACTTTTAGAATTTGACAGACGGGCCGACTCAGCACCAGATACAATACATATTAAAAAAAAACAAAAAAAAAAAAAACATTTGTCAACAGAACATATCAAACTCATCTGACATTTGTCTGAACATTGTCTGACATTTGCTTTGAAAATAAAACCAGCTCAGTTTCGAAGGCTCGGACGTTTATTTGCATTTCATGCACAAACCGTTTTTTTTTCCCCTTGTAGCTTCCAGTTTATTCACGTGTGTCAGTATGTCCACAGTAAAGGCTAAATCACAAAGCTAATCTGTGTCATTCAGCTCAGGAAAGTGTTCTCAAATAGCTCCAAAAATGAAATAATCATCGGTCCAATCATTCCCATCCATCAAGTACGCATTCTGCACCGATCTTTGGCGGGCCGGATTAAAAAGACCAACGGGCCGGATGTGGCCCGCGGGCCGTAGTTTGCCCACACCTGTGGTAGAGTCTGAGCGTGGCAGGTTCATGCAGATGCCTTCATACGGCCCCTGATGGGCGCCGAAGTCGCTTCCCTCTCCTCTTCTTGTCTTTCATGTCGGCTGCATTAGTGACAGCGGAGTAATCAAAGCTCCCATTAATGCCTCCCAATTTCCTCTGCCCGTGTCATGCAGGTCCACGGAGCAGGGCTGCGCTGTGTGTGCGAGTGTGTGTGTGTGTGTGTGTGTGTGTGCCTGCCTGTGTGTTTGGGGGTGGAGGGTGCCTTGAAAAATCCACATTACTAATGGATTTTCCTCATTTCCTGTGGCTTTGGACTTAAAAGAAAGACAGGAACATCCTGGTTGATGGCAGCCACGGGAAAACGCCGCAACGTGTTAAGAGAGTCAATTAAGAGTCAGAGAGGTTTTCTTTTTCTTTTTTCTTTTTTTTTTTTAAATCACTATAAAGCGGCTGCGGGAGATCAGTCCATTGCGGCCGGCGGATTCCAAAGGCGGGAGCTTAGACACGTCGGAACACCAGCGATGTCGGCAGCTGTGCCGATATCACTTCAGCGAATCGCTCTGATTCTAATATTTCTGGAAAGCGCTCCCCACGTACGGCATGCTGACTTGATGAGATGGACGGAAAAGACGCTTAAGAGCGCACATTGCTGACAACGATTGCATGTTTGTGCCGCTTTGGGCGTGCAGACGTTGTGTCTTTTAGAAAAATCATCCTGAACCACACACGTAGTCAGGTAATGTGGAAGTCGAACATCAGCCGCATGAAAAAAAAAAAAGGAAATAGCATAATTTCATTGCCTCTAGGTGTTTTTCCCCCAATGTATTGTAGGTAGAATAAACAATAATCGTATATACGAAACCGTGTCCGTTCACCGTGACCTCCGAGCCGTTCGCGGATCTCCGAGCAACGTCCCGCTAAATCCGGATGAGTTGCTCGTTCGGTCGCCACGTCCCGGCCGCCCCCCCCCCCCCCCACGTCGTCCGTCTCACAGAAAACCCCCGCTGCCGTTTCCGGCTGGCGGCTGCCGCCGTACCTTGTTATTTGTCTCGACTTGCGAGTCTGACTAATCAATCTAGGCTCAGGATTTCCCCAACCCGCATTTGGAAATTGCACCAATTTATGGTGTGCAATTTATGTCTGCGAGCGGGCGCTGTGTACTGTCTGAGTAATTAGTGATGCAACCTCCCAAATTCTTTCATGTCTGGCTGGAAATTTATTGCAAAAACAATTACCCTGCTTATAGCACAGCATTTGTCGAGAAGACGTTGGCATTCCACCGTAACAGGATCCAACTTGTGTGCCTGTGTTTTGTCTCCAGTTTCGGACTGACACATTCTTGCACAAGCAGAAATATAGATTGTGCAAAAAAGAAGAAAAAAAAAAAGAAAGAAATGCTGGTGTTATCGCGCATCAAGCCCTCATCAACAGCCGAATCAGTCGACTGCAGACACACATCGGCTGGAACAGAGCCGGTGAGCATTTAAATGTTCATTTTTGGCGATGGAGAACAGAGAGAGAAAGAGAGAAAACAAACAGGTGTTGGTGTCTATTGAGATATTTTTGTCATGTAATTGAGATTTTTTTTTTTTTTTTTTAAATCAAACACAGCGATGCATCATTTCATACCTCGATAGGATGCTGTATAAATTCGCAAACTGCTGGCAAAGCGTGTCAAAACTCATCAAGGCAGGTGGAAATTAAGTATAAAATTAGTAACCGGCTATGAGAAATTTACCAGGATTTAATTGAGGAAAAAAAAAAAAAAAACAGTTTAAAATTACATTTATTCAAACGGTCAGACCCGCGGTGTCGGTAATGCTTATTTTCATTCCGATCTCCCGGTGGCCACGGGGGTAGACAATATGAGAGAGCAAAATAATAATTAAAGAAGAATATAGAGAGAGGGCGGTGAGGAAAAACAAATCAAGAAAATGTTTGGCAACACTTTTGATAAAAGGGAGCGGTAATGGATGGGAAGCCAGACGTGGAGGTTTGGTGAGCCGTGAGCGGCTGCAGCCAGGGCCTGTGGTGGCCCCAAATCCGCGGGCTGCGTCTGCTAAATTGGTGGGTGGGGTACAGGGTGGTTGTTGATAAGCAGATAGAAAACAGAGCTCGGCACCTATAAATACTCTATAAACACACATAGGGAAACCCTGGAGCCATGGGACTGGCACGGCGAGGGCACCGGAGGTGGGAGGTACCGGAGCGACGAAAAACAAAAAAAAATCCCAGTGAGGCGGGACGGATAGTCGAGAGAAAAGAAATCACTCGAGAATCATATTAGAAAATAAACTTCTGAGCGTTTAGGTTTTTTTTTTTTTTTTAATATCATTATGGACTGGGGTTGCGGCGGGGGAGGCAGGATGCTGCTGAAAAGCACAATGCTAAACTGACCTTGTTAAGCATTTATGAGCGCTGTCTGAGAGGTTCACAGACGGACGAAAACAAGTTTAGCATGAGGAGGAACAATTAATGTCGGATTCAGACTTTCCAGAGACGTTAGGGACGCGGAGAGAGGGGGAGGGGGGAGGGGTCGTTCTTCCGGCTGATTCATTCATATCCCATCAGGAGGAAGGGTGGATGTGAGGAGACGGCAGAGCTCTCGTCTTGCTTTCAATTCTCCCAAGACCCGAGAGTGAGAGGTGCAGCCGGCGGGAAGAATAAAAAAAGAGATAGAGAGAAAGGGGGGGGGGAAGGAGTCGCGAGACTGAAGGGAGAAGGTCGGGGAAATGGCAGCGGAGGAATAGCGAGCAAAGTCGAACAGGTGGATGAGGAAAAAAAAAAAATTCCCGTGTCCTTTGAGAGAAAGCGGCGCGTGAAAGATGCACGCCCATTCGACCCGGGGAATACGTACCTGCTGCTTAAACGACGAAGAAAACGCAAATTTGCATATTTAAGATACGGTGTCGTTCCAAAGTGTGTTAACCTTAACTGCACCTCTTCCATTACCGCACCGCAAGGGAGAGCGGCTGAGAGCTTTAACGAACTGCTTTTAATGTCGTCTGACACGCTATGACGGATGCGAAAGCCCATTTCGGTCGGACTAATAAATGCCGAGTTTCACAATCGGGGGAGGCGGCGTTTGGGACTTACAGGCTGGAGAAGTACATTTGA
Source organism: Fistularia commersonii (assembly GCF_037954325.1). Lineage (NCBI taxonomy): Eukaryota > Metazoa > Chordata > Actinopteri > Syngnathiformes > Fistulariidae > Fistularia > Fistularia commersonii. The sequence goes on from NC_141316.1 coordinate 7,197,069, forward strand.
ATGTTAGCCGTCCATTAAATTGAAGTTATCAGTGTTGCTTTCACTACGTATTACAGTGATTCAGATGGGACGAGCCGCATCTGCTAGGGGGCTAAAAGACGGCTATCTTGTATTTATTATCATTTGCCGTCCCCGGCTTGATTCGTGACCTCGATATGTCAACCCCAACTTTGAGGTTGATTCATTCATTCATCCATTCTTATCCCGCAGTCAGGGTCGTGGTGGGGGGTTGAGACAATCCTCGCCGTCACAGGCCGAGAGGCGGCGTACATCCTGGACCGCCTGCCTGTCGCTCATCTAATAGAGACGTCATTCATTTGCACGTCATATAGACGTGAATCCGTTCACATATAATCATTTATTACGATGTGACAGAAGACTATAAGCAAGACGGAAAGGAAAAATGGACTGGACCGGTGGTCCCCAAACTACGGCCCGGGGGCCAGATTCGGCCCGCCGTCACGTTTTACCCGGCCCCTGAACAATTCCGGAGATGGATTATGATTATTTTTTCAATTCCGGCCGTGTAATCGTTACTTGTTCACGCATAGAACGTAACAATCCGTTCCACCCTTCTGCAATCTGTGCCTTATCTGAAACCCCCCCCCCCCCCCCCCAAAAAAAAAAAAAATCCGGGACACACCCCTTTCAAATAACATTGAATAATGGCGAAAAGATTAGGTAGAAGAAAAATAGATTTAGAATGGTATTTAACCTGGTAGGTGTATTTAACTTGGTAGTTGTTGGTATCAATTTGATATGAGAGCTGCAAACAGTTGGGACTCCAAGAAAGTTAATGTTCCTTGGTCTTTTTATCTGTGAAAAACTTGAAAAGGGTTATTTGGTTATTATTTACTTCATAAATTGTGTTATTTATTTCATTAATAATGTTATTATTTATTTTCAATTTTTTTTTTTTTTCCTGTCAAGATTCCAGAAAGGGTTAATTTTTGGTTGTGTTTGGCTTTTCTGGAAAACAATAAATGTCTACGTTTAGACAACTCGGTAATTGTCACACTTTTTGTTACAAACTCACCCCAGAAACGTTATTTGGCCCTCGCAGGAAAATCTGTGCTGCAAGTGCGCTTAATAGTCATCTTTTGACTGTCGTGATGGTACGTTGTGTGATTTATTACTTAATATTTTAATCCCTTCATACTAATTATGTCGAGTGAAAAAAAGAAAGCGGTCGGACGAAAATGCACAATATGGATTCACATGTAGAACGGAACGTGATGGGAGTCGGCGTCCTAACGGCGTGATTTACAACGCCAAGTTGAGCAATTCTAGTCCGGCACCGGCAAAATTAAGAGAGCACTTTCTTAAGCTACGTGAAGATGGGGAATACAAGAACACAACGCTTGCTGAATTAGAAGCGAAGAGAGACAGAGTCGATGAAAAGCCTACTCTGCCTGTTCTCGGCTTAATACCCGTCAACAAACCGATCCTCGATCCAATAAAGAAAGGGTCGGTGGATGCGCGTATGAAACCGGCGGGGCTCAGTACCTCCGACGAGGTTAAGAACCACTGGTCTAGACGGTGATATTGACGAAAAAGCAGAGATGGAGATGTTGAGGTTCTCTTCGGGGGTGACCGGGATGGAGAGGATCAGGAATGAGTCCATCACAGGGATGTTTTGGAGAGAAGGTCAGAGAAGCCAGACGGGTGATGGTTGGGTCATGTACAGAGGACGGAGAGTGAAAATATTGGTGGACCGATGCTGGAGGTCTCGAGGAAGACCAAAGGGAAGATTTATGGACGTGGTGAGAGAAGATATGAAGGTAGTTGGTGTGAGAGAGGAGGATACAGAGAATAGGGTCAGATGGAGAAGGTTGATTCCCTTTGGTGACCCCTAAAGGGAAACACCCAAAGGCAAAGAAGAGCTTGTAATCATCTATATGTCACATATATATTTTTCGCGGGGGTTACATTCCAAAAAGAACCTGTGATAGGCAAAATCCGTGAAGTAGAATCCTTTATTTTTTTTTTACAATTATTATACAATTAATGCAGTCATTAATCCACAGAGCTAATGCAGACTCCATCCTTACCATGGTCTTGTTGCGGACAGTTGCAACCCTTTTTGCATCCTTATTAAAACTTATTGCTGCTGTCGTCCTTATGTTTTTTTCTTCCTTCTTTATGGAACGAACGAAAGATTCATTAATTCCGTAATGCCGACCTACAGCCGCATAGCTTTTACCTTCCCTTAGCATGTCCAGAAGTTTAACTTTATCTGCGATAGATAGCATCTTCCGCTGCCTTTTGGGCCCTGACGCAGGTGCTTTTGTCGCTCCAGAGCGTTTTGTCAACATTACGGGTTTTAGAGAAACTCGAAATTGCAAGAGAATTTGCGCGTACGTAATGTAAATTTGGCAAGCTGTTTTACGTACGTGTCCGTATTAAACTGCAACGTTATTGACGCGCAGGTCGAGAAGAAGCGGAGTGACTTTTTAGCCAATCAGAATGCAGAACACAATGCACGATGCAAATCCGTCAAGTAGCGAAACCGTGAAAAGTAAACCGCGTTACAGCGAGGGATCACTGCACACACATTCCCTCATTCACACGTCTTATAGACATAAAACCATTAACCTTGATCTCTGTTTCACATAGAAACACACAAATGTTCATGTCACTCTCTCTGACTGTCACCCAGCCTATAGTTTGGGGATTTTGTGAGTAAGTTAAAGTTAGTTAGATTGTGTGTGTTTGTCCCGGTGAAAAATGACCAAATCCATTTTGTTGAGAGTCTACCGTTCTGACCTTTTCCCTTCCGTGGATCCTCCGACTGCACGGCGTGTTGACAATCACCGCCATCTGTCAAATGGCATTTAAACTTCAATATCCATCCTTGAAAGGGGGGTGGAATCGAGCGGCGGTGAGTGAAATCTGCGCTTCTCACTCTGACTGATAGTGGCCATTTGCCAGCCGGCGCTGGTCGGCGAACAGAGGCGAATGGGCGGACCTGTTGCAGACACCGGGCCGGCGATCTGAGCGGATCATTACGTTTGAACGATGAAACGGCCACACCTCCTCAGAGGTTAGCTAGTGCTACGGCTCCAAAGCTCATATTTGAACAAGCGCTGGACAAACACAAAATGTGCCTCCTCTTCTTCCTCTTCCTCCCCCTCCTCCTCCTCAGACCGAGATAGCCGGACACAAAGCACAGCATCACGGTTGGTAGGGAAGCGTTTTCTTGCAGCACACTAATCTGTGCCATTTTGCCAAGCAGCTTTCTCCTCGCCAGGCTTAACAGTGCTGAAGTCGCTTTTTTTTTCCCCTCTCTCTCCGCCTCGCTCTATCTTCCTCTCCCTCTCTTTCCTTTTTCGCAAACAACAACAAATCGTAATCCTTTGGTGAGCCCCTACCCTATGGTCTCATCTTTATCCACTCCCCACTGACATTAATCATCCACGGGCCTGGAAAGATGGACAGAACTTGCAACACGCACATGATCTTGCATTTTTAGCAGCTTTATGTGATGGTGAATTATTAGTAGCCAAATAAAGAATAGTTGGTGACGAGCTCAGGGTTCTATCATTCCGCGCAACCCTTTCATTTTCACTCGCCGGTTTACAGCCGCCGAGGTCAGTTTGGGAGCGACGGAGGCGGTTCGTGAATCAACCCGTGCCACGGCCGGCTGACAACAAGATAAGATATCGCAATTTACAGCAACAGGGTGGACTGGCCAGCAGACTCTGGGATACTTGTCAGGGAAAAGCTTTTATTCAAGAATTCCACATCGAGGCCTTCTTGTTGTCGAATTGAAATTTGCATATCTGAATATTTTCATTGTGTTCATTAATCCCCATCAATAACCCCGAGGTTACGGATGAAACAGTAACTAATATTCATTTAAAAGCGTACACAAATAAATCTTAGCGAAGCGGACGCTGAACTCGTTCACGCCCCGCGGCTAAAGTCGGATGTACGCCTGCATTATTCAGATGCAGTGACGCGAACGGATTCACGGATTCATTTCCGCGACAAATCGAATAGGTTTTAAACACGATCGATAAACTCGTGCTGACTCGGACCTCGTTTCTAAATAGTAAAGCAGAACGTCTCGGTTGATTCTGACGTGCATGTCTGGGAGCGACTACTTTCAGAAGTTATATGATAGTTGTGACGCAGCACACAGAATTTTGTCTAATTACAAGACTTAAATACGGCACTATAGAAATGTCAACCGCCATCGCTGATCTTCACTCGGCATTTGACATTCATTTTAAAGCGTAAAAAAAACAAAACAAAACATTCAATCAGCCTTTAAAACAACATGGCCTCCCATGGCAGAGCAGAGACAAGGAGGCAGTTCACATTTCCCAGCACACACCTCAGTGCGGACCAAAAGCAAATACCGTCCCGTCCCGTCTGCCTCGGCACCAAGTCGCCGCCGCCCGTGTTTACGCTACGAAATCGCAACCTCCGAAATGATTAAACCCGAGTTCGGACAAAAAAATTGCAAGCGTTTCCGTAATTGCCAATGACTTTCCCCGCACCTGTAAACAATCAGTGCGATATTGCTTTTTACTCTTTTTTTTTTTTTTTCTTTAAAAAGAAGTCATATATATGCATAATTATTTGTGTCAGCGTAGCACGCTGGAGGAAGATTTTTTTTCTTTTTTTTTTTTTTTTCTCATTTCATGCCAACGGATGTAATTAAACTATTTTTTACAAATGATTCTGATTTGAAATGAATCCAATGACGGCGACCAAACACTTCGCGTCCCCGCGCTCTCTCGGGAAAGACGGCCGACGGTAAAGCGAAACCTCTCCCAGCTGTTTCTCGTGAGGTGCTAGACGACAATCCGTGTTGTGACTTGGGCATCGCGGGTAAACTTTTAATCCCCAACCCCTCATGGGTTGCATGTGTTGTTTTGACTATCCACCCCCCCTCCCTCAACCACTTCCATTTTGTCTAAAAAGGATGCAGGGGAGAGATTCTACTGGGAACATGCAGATATTGAGTTATAAGAGCAGAGCTTTCTCTTTTAATCAAGCTCATACGCATGCAGCGGTGTGGAACAGATGCTGTTTAATCCTCACGTATAGCGTGGCCCGAACACTGACAGCTGTGGTTCACTCAACTTTCTCTCCCACGGTAACCTTGGCCACCGCGCTGCCGTTTGCTAATTACGTATCATAACATGCCCTCGTAGCGCCGTGTTCCTGAACGCATCCCCACCCCCCCACCCCTCTTCTCCTCAGAGGGTGGGCCTTCTGGGGAGGGAGGAAGGGGGCTAATTAGACCGAGTGTCCATCTGCCCGAAAGAGAGAGAGAGGCAGGAAAAACAAACGAAATGAAATACGCGAGAACCCTCGGTTTGCAAACGCCCCCCGAATCGCAAACGGATCCGCCCAAAAACGGTGTTTTCGATCGAATTTTGAAATGACTGGCGGGATATCCGCGTTGTTTACATCGTTCACAAACGGGGTCTCGCTTTTTTTTGTGCTTTGCTCAGGAATTATGGCTCGAAAAAAAAAAAAAAAGAATTAATGTCAATCTGAAGAAGGAAACAGTAGCGTTCGTATTGGAGATCTCGCCGAGCACTACGACGCGGCTAAGTCGACCATCTTTACGATTCCTAAGTGCTAAAGGCGGCTGATGTGACAAAAGGGTGGACTACGTTACCGAAGAAAAGGTTTAAGTCCTAGAAGAAGTAGAAAAGCTATTGTTAGTTCTGCTAAATGAAAGACATAAAGGTTATCTTCAATTCCTTTTGGTATTTTTGCCATAAATAAACCAATAAAAAAGTTCCAATAGAGTTCAGTATGTTGTTTGAGGGGATCAATGGGATCCACATTGATTTAAACAGTAAAATTAATTAGTTTTGCAAACGGTGCCAAAGAACAAATTAAATTCGTAAGCCGAGGCTCTACAGGTAATTTTAATTGTAAAAGAAAAAAAAAATCCGTCAAACTTGCAGTGCTATAATTTAACCTGACAATCAGGTATGAAGGAGAATGAAGGCAGAACACGTTATTTTAGCTCTGATGGCCGTCGCCTCCCAACCCTCCACCCTAAGATGGTTACCCTGACATTAAATGCAGCTCATAATAAGGGGTGCACTACTTTTTGCGGCGGAGGTGTGAGGAAAGGAGAGGGTGATGACAACAAGCATGACGGAGGATCACATGATCTAAACCCGAAGCTCTGCAGACCAGACTATAAAGCGCCGCATTCTTCTGGAAAAGTGGGACTGTCTGGCCCCTGTTGTTGCAGGATAACAGATTTAATGTGTTTCAGAGAAACCGCTAAACCGCGGTTGCCTCTCGCAGGCCATTCCGGCTCTGCAATATATACATATATATATATATATATATGAAACGACAAAACAAAACGCCCAGTGTTTTTTGCTCGTTTATTGTTTACGCCGTTTAGAAGATCCCCTCTTAAACTGCTAAATGAAAGCGGTTCCTCCTGGTGGAGTTGAGCAGAATAGGCTGTGCTTCCTCCTCTGGGAGAATTTCAAAGTGACAAAGACGGGAAAGGTACAAATGTCTCAACGAAGTAGGTTTCTTGTTCCCTGATGGTGTTTATGAACATTGTATACATACAAATTTATATATATGTATGTATATACATATGAGAAGACTCTTCTCATTGAAGCAGGGACCTTCTTTCTGTGAGGCGGAAGTGCTAACTTATATATTGTGTTTTTTGTTTTTTTTTTAACTCCCTCTTTAAAAACACACAGTTTGAATGACCCTCCCCTCCTTCACCCCGCCATCCCAAAATCCCCTTCCTTGAGGATTTCAGCCAAGGAAAGTAAATAAGTCCACCATTCTTGGCTAAAGTTAAAAGGGGCCGGAGTGGGATTTATTTAGATTCATCCTGCAGCCAAAATATCTGACCTCTTGAGATGACAGGTTTCCAGAACTGTGCGCGGCGAGATGTGAGGCGGTGTCACCGGGTGTTTATGAGACCTGCTTATTCTCAGGAGGGCCGAGGCTTAATGTGTCAACCCCCCCCCCCCCCTTCCTAAATATGAAAATCTCAGTTTTAAGAACTTCTGAATTCTAACCGAATGAAAATGTCGCCGTTTTCCACAAAACTCAGACACGCGAGTCCTACATTCAACCTATCCGGGAAAACGCACACCTCATTTCCAGTCATGAAGTACCTTCTGCGCCTCTGCTTTGAGCATCTGTCCCCCCCCCCCCCGGCGAGGGCGTCAGCGTGGAGTCCCAGGCCGGGGCCAGATGAATCAATGTCTGCCGCGATTGTCACGTCAGCCACGGAGGCGCGCCGCATCCAGGCGGAGCACAAAACCCGGCGCTGATTGACGGCTTCTTCAGAGCGAAGAGACATGATGATGTATGCTATCAAATCTCGCGATCCCGCAGACACGGCCAACCGCATCAGGTATTTGAAATGTTTAGAGGCATGTAATTAAGCATTTTTTTTTTTTTTTTTTTTTTTAAGATTTTTTTTTCAATTATTTCCACCAGGGAGCGAGTTTGTAACAAAGAGGCCGTTTGTCAGCGTCGACATGAGACGTTGGAACCTAACTAGCCTTTGAGATCGTTGAAAAATGGCAACATGGCACGTATTCTAAAATGCATGAATGTGTGTGTGCGCGTGTGTGTATGTGTGTGTGTGTGCTACTCTGGCACACACAGATGGCAGTGGAATTTAGTCAAAGCTTTGATATGCAGATTGGATGCTGGCTTGTCATTTCTGCTGGCTGCAACACTGGGTTATCGTTCCCGCAGCACAGAATTATGGCTGATAACATTTACCTGAAGGGGGCAGTTTGACTGATAATATCGTCAAGACATTTCTGCTCCTGGAAGGTCTGAGACGGCGCCGAGCGGAATTAGCTGTAACAGTATTAAAACTCACCCGCCCTCATAGCCGTGCTTCCAAACACACACACTCACACGTATGAATACGTGTCCTTGGCAACCACAGTTTGAATAGTGCGACTGTTCGGAAAGCCGCGTGTCCAAAGTTTGAACGCGGCGGTTGAGAATCTGATCTTCGCGCACGGACACACGCAGAGAAAAAAATGCAACCCCCTTAGGTGTCATTCGTCGAGCCAAAAATGGTGAAAAGTGTAAAAAAAGCGTAAAATAGAGACGGACTGTGTCACCTGATGCACACATCAAACACAATGATTATGCTATTCAATGATAATGATTAGAACTGGCACCGTGCGTGCGTGAGTGTGTGTGTGTGTGTGTGTGTACACTGGCATCTTCCTCCGCTCCATAAATCATGACGGCCGTATACTGTAGGTGGCGGGAAGCCAGCAGTACATTAACAGATTATTCCAACGGGCAACTTGTTCATGTGCAGATTTCCTGCATCCCCACTGGACCCCAGATTAGTTGCATAAGCTTCTGTCATCGAGTGGTCGTAGCATGATTCGCCGTAGCGCAGAGGTCTGCCCTGATTATTACCACAACCGTCTAAAGAGATTATTATGGGATTGAGACAGTCCAGCCTTTTTCTTTTATTCATTTTAATCAAATATTGAGTGTTTGACTGATCCATCCTTTTGGCAAATAGGTCTTCCATCACTTTTATGTCGCGATTTATAAATCCGCTCGCGCTTCCTGCGTGTTTTTATCTCAGTTCCTCTAATCATCTGATTTTTTTTTTTTTTTTTATCCTGATAATGAATTTAACCTGCAAAAAAATTAAGATGTTTTTAGGGGGGGAAATTATTCTCGCAGGTAAAATTCAACAATGACTCATCCCGGGGGGAGGCAGGGTTTCTGTGTGCAATCGCCTCATGATGTCAAGTGATTTTACACCCTATGAGAGAGGAGCACGCATCTGACAGTAACTCACAGGAAGTATCGCAGCCATTTTCATTTGAATGGAGCAAAAGAAAGGCCTGAACGTCTTAATTTGGCTGCTAATTCACCTTTATTATCAAAACATTAATGGCCGGGAACAGATCATAATTAGACCTGCTCTCTCTGAGCGAAAACCTTAGATAACGCCCGTCTCAAATAGCGCGTGAATGAAAGTGAATCCGAACATATGGGTATGAGGGGGAATGTATCCGAGTACTCCGGAGGTCTGCCGTATGTAGGGGGGGGGGTGGGGGGGGGTTAAAGAGGTCAGATCATACAGCCGGAGGGCCCGGTTCGATTGTCACACCGCTGCACGCACAAGTGTGCTTCATGCTATTGCTAAATCTCATTTTCCCTGCAAGTGTTTGTTTTTCGTAATGTACTCATTTGTGTTAATTTTATTTTTTTGGTGAGAAACTGACAGCGTGAACACACTCGCACATTCTCGTGCTTCTTCGAGCCATATTGCCATTAACATTTAATATTCTGCTTCGCTGCAAACTCCAAAGCGTAGAACGGCAGCCTTACGAAACACTTATAACATAAGGGGGAAGCGGTCCAAACATTAAGCAGTGAGCGGAGCGCGGCTTTAAGTGCTGCTAAATCACACGACTCGCGGTGGCTGTAATTATAGATTAATTATTCAACTGTTTTATCTAGCAACAAGACCAATGACAGAATAGAAAATGGCCAGGAAGGGAGTCATATCCCGAGGTCAGTGAGTGCATTTGCAGGGGCGGGGGGGTATAATATTCTGCTATTATTCACGATCCTAGCGTGCTTTGCTGAAAATATGGCGCGCCATGCATCCTACCGCATTTTCTCGTCCGGTAACACTCGTATTTCCGCGCTGAGATGCCCGGGATTACCGGATGAAGTCCACACAATTTGCCGTTGGAAATTGGCCCGCTGCAGCTGTTGTGCCCCCCCGCCGCTTTTTCGCATGGCGAGATGTCTGCATTTGCTGTTTGTGGATGAATAAAACTGATTTTTTTTTTTTTTTTTTTTTTTATCAGATGTAAACTTCAGATTAAAAAGCATGTAATACATGCAAATACTTTCACTATAGATTTCACCGTACGCCGCCAGCTTTTCTATTCTTATTATGTTATGTATTTTATATATTCGGTTATTCTTGTGATGGCGCATAAATGCTTTGGTCACGGTTATCTGGAGCTGTATATTTCAAAAGAGCGTTTCGTGTCACCCTCTCCGCCCGCCCGCCCTCCCGAGCGACTCATCCCGAGGCGTTTCGTCCCCTCCGTTTCCTGACTCAAAGTCCGAGCGAGCGGCGAGCACGGGAGAGACCTCGGGAACACGCCGTCACACGGCAAACAAGCGCGCGTGCAAGCAAACAACCCGAGCGCGTCTGCGAGGGAAAAGAAAGAAAAAAAATAAAAAATAATGGACCGAGAGAGCAAAGTCACTCGGCGGGGAAGTAACAGGGGCAAGTCCGATCAGCCCCTTAATGTTCAGCCGACTTGGCGCGGCTTCGTGAGAGGATAATAAGGGTTATTGTCTAGACATGCCCTCCCCGGCTTCAGACAAAGCCTATTCTTTCACCTCCCACAGCTGATGTGGTTCGGTGATACATGGCCGCTGCTAATATTTCACATTTAACACAGACATCTGCACCACGGCTGTTATTTGTGCGCCCGTCGATATGGTATCGACGCAAACAAGGTGACATTATGTCGCCCCCCCCCCCCCATGTGTCAATCAAAAATTACTCACGGACTGAATCAACGCAGATATAGATCTCTCGGTGGGAAGAGGCAGGCGGAAAGAGCGGCCATCTCTCGCGGGAATACTCGAATTGATTGGTGTGTGACTGAGCAAGCCGGCTGATTGACAAGCGATACAATTAAGTGGAAGCAAGTCGGAGCGGAAGACCGTCATTATATCAATCATTCCCCCCCCGCCTCCCTTTTGTCGATCATCGGCGCTCATCATCTAATGGGCTTTATGTGCTCCGGGACTAATTTCACTGTAAATATTGCAGTTGCTCTCCCTGGTTAGCGTCGGCGCGGAGTCACGGCGACACAAAGGATTCCTTTTTATTCTTCTTGTTTTAGCCGTCTTCTAAACGGAGGATTTCAAAACGGAGACGGTCAAAGCGATCCGCCGACTGAAACCCGCCGTACGACCCTGTTCTATTTCTGCACTTGTCACGGGAGTCTCTAATGGTCCCCTACACACTGACATTTATACCACTTTATTGCACTTAATGGCACATGAACATTTCTGACAGCAAGTGGCACACTCCCCGAGTTGGCATTAGGTGTTTGAACTTGAAGTGAAGCTTTTTGAAGCTATACAATGTTTTTGTTCCCATGGCGCCGCTATCATCGAAACCGCACCTTTTCAAACTGCAATTTTCTCCGCAGTGCTACAAAGTGGGCTCCAACCTGCAGACGCTTCCTGCTCAGATAGCTGACAAGAGCACAGGCGGGAGGTTTTTCAGTTCAGTGAGCGAAACGCGCACGGACGTCCATCCCGAAGATAGAAATGTCACTAATAAAATGCAAAGGTGCTTCAACATTTGGGTTTCGCCGGGAAAAAAAAAAAACAGCTGCTGCATTGATTCGTGTATTATCTATGAGGGTTATCCCGCACTCGGGGTCGTGGCGGGGGCTGCAGAGGCAAGGCTCACCCTAGAGACATTCACTTTTTTCACGGGAGCAAATTTCGCATGTCCCAGACACGTGCAAAACATGGAAATTCAACACAAAAAAGCCCCCCTGCTGGATTTGAACCGGAGACCGGGGGACACAGCTAGGTTGTTTTTCGCCGCCTGTCACAGGCGGGGTCCTTAGTGCCATCCCGTCGGGCCTGGCCGATCCCTCCGAGTCTTTGCTAAATCTTTGCAAAACAAGCTCTGTGTCAAGATTTAATTAGTATGTAATGCTTCGTCTGGAAACCCCGGGCCGCAGACAGAGGTCAGGTGACTGAGTCCAACTCCTATATCACTGAACACGGGCTTACGCACAACAAATCACGTCGAGGAAACTGCCGGGAAAAACAGGCGGGCGCCGGGCAACAGAAAACCCTAATCACAGCCTGAAAAATATCAATACGAAGAAGAACAGAGAGAAAGGATCGATACGGCCAGTCTCGTTGTGGATTTAAGCATCTTTACCAGTCGGTTAAAAATGCGCGAGTGAGAGAAGAAAAAAAACAAAACAACGAAGAGAACGGAGAGTTCCAGAGACGGACGGACGGACGGGGGTGACGGAGAATGCTAAAGAAGAGAAAGAAAGAGATGGTGGGAGTGATAAACAGACAGAGCCCGGGCGGCGAGAGAGCGCTTTTCCACTGATATGGATGGTTGGAGGGTCGATCGTCAAGCAGACGCGGCGTGCACGCATGCCTGCCCGCCTTCCCGCCTCCCTGCCTGATTGCCTGGCACACATTTGCATTATGGTTGCGCGGAGCCGAGCAGAAGAGCGGCGGCCAGGGGACTCTTTGATCTCCCAGCCTCTGTCTCTTTGATACACCATGTGGAAACACACCAGCAGATTCGCGAAACGGCAAAACGAGGAGATGATGTCGGGTGTTAAGAGGATATGTGTGTGTGTGTGCGCGCGCTAATGTTGGCTGGCGTTCATGTGTTATCGCAGATGTATATAGCGGAAATGATTGTGCAAATCTGTCAAGACCTCGATTGCAGTCCAAATGAGCACACACACACACACACACGCCGGCGCTGGTTGCCCTATTTTGTTAAAGTCAAGTGCATTGAGGCGGGGAAGTGGGGGGGGTGTTTTGCCTCCCTCATCTTGCCTTCAGGATTATCTAACATCGCCACGGCAACCGCTACCGTCAAGCAACGGATTCGCGTCCCCCCCCCCCCCCCCCCCCCCCCCCCGAAGTGTCATTTTCGTCAGGGTTCGAATCGGCCTCTCCATGGAGACCACCACCTGTCCTCTCGCAGTCACTTGACCTCTGACCTCTCAGACTCCTCACCTCCACCCGCCCCGTCGTTTCCCGTCCCCGGCCTGTCAGGATGATTTCAGGCTTGTTGTGTCTGGCCCGACTTTGTGTGGCGCGATTGAAGCGGTAATTACAACACTCGCTTTTCCTCCCACGGACAAAAAAAAAAAAACCTCGCCACCTATCATCCGCAGGCTTAACCCCACTCTCCATGCTGACATGCGGGGCCAAACACCGGCTTGTGTAGAACACCATTAACCCACAATTAAATTACAATCACCATAACAAAGGACGGGTGACATTTAAATCCACCAGTTGAGCCGGGATTAGCGGCGAACAGCACTTCTCTTGGGATGCCTTATCATCTCAATATGACACCGTGGATAAAGGAAAAGTGAATTAATCAAACTTTTCTCAGTATCTACCAGTGGGGTGGCCTCTTCCCTCGGTTAAGCCGAGGTTTATTACAGTTGACGGAAGTCAAACCCAGGAGTTGACTCGTCCAATCATAGCGGATCATTGCAGCACTGACGGAGTTGGGTCTGGACGGGATTTGATCAGAATGAATCAAATCCCCGTTGTCATCTGGCGAGGTGCATCGTTCACCCTGGAGCAGTCGCCGGGCGATCACAGGAACACACACACCGAGACATACCACCATTCTTTCCCTCGTTCTCAGTCGTCCGGGTCAGGGTGAATTCTTGTCCAAATCTTCTTGTCGTGGAAACTGGAGTTGAGTTTCTTCACTTGAAGACGTTTCACCGCTCACCCAAGAGGCTTCTTCAGTTTAGATGGACTGAAGAAGCCTCTAGAAGAAGAAGAAGAACCTATATGGGGACGTGCAACCATTCGCCCGCTCATTTATGTGTTAGGGGTGAGGGCTATAACGGGGCGAAACGTCTTCAAGTGAAGAAACGCAAGTCCAATTGCCACGACAAGGAGATTTCAAGCATTCTTTCCCTCATGTTTGTTAAATTTGGGGTCTCCAATGGACCTACGGCTTGTTTTTGGAACATGGGAGCAAACCCACGCAGACATGTAGACTCCTACGACACAAGAAAGACCCCCGCCTTCCTGGAATCGCACCGGCGACCTACTCGATGTGGGACGAAAGTGCTAACCGCTGCTCCGTGGTCCCGCCCACAGCTGTATTTTTAGAAGCATCACCACAGGTGATGCACTGGCGAAACCCAAAATGCGCTGACCTGACAAGGAAGCGCCTCTAGCAGCTGCACCTTGAATGCGTCCTTGACTCAAGGGCAGAGCACTCTGTCTTTGCACACCGGTAGCGCCTTAGCATTTCAAAACCTGAGCTAATTGTAAAAGCGGATGCAAAAATGTGTCAAAAATCTCAGCATATGGAGACCTGGTTGGTTTTTACTCCCTCCCGTCACCCAACAGCAGGTGAGGCGCGCGTTGGTTAAAGCTAGATACAATACGTTTGTGAACCGCAGGCATGAGTAAAGCATCTTTCCAGGAACAGAGCGGAGAAGCGAGATCTGATCGCCAGACACCGGAGACAAAGATTGCATTGTGAAGGCAGGTGTGAAGCGATGCGTTTTGAGCGGCCCACGTCTTTCCACACGAGAGCCCACGGCCATTGTGGCGCTACGGCCGCATGCTGACACGACCGTTGTTGGCAGGTTCGATGTCTTTTGTCGGTGTGTGTTCACACAAACATGCATTGGGTGATGAACAATGAACTGTTGGGCTAACAAAAATAACACTAGGTGATAAATTAATATAAATAATCCTGTAGGCTACTTGAGTACATGCAAAATACAAGAAGCACTAACTATTGAGTTTCAAGAAAATTAGGTCTTAGCTTGAGTTCTACCATTGAAGTAGCCTGAAACCAAAAGGTGTGCAGATGGGTGTCGGTAAAGAAGGGTCACTTTCATGAATATCCAAATGTTGGGAGAAGCTTCTGTCCCGTCATCGGTCGATTCTTTATGATCTGCGAAAGGCTCTGTGTTTGGATCCAAATTGAACAAAAGTCCAGCGTTCACTAGGAGCCTCTCTTATGTGCTTTTGTGGCAAACATAGCGAGGGAGCAGCTCTGAACAACATCCCAACCCTATTCAGGGGAACTTGCAAGCGGTCTCATGGGGAGAACAGCCCAATGTTGTCCTACCTTGAGCTTTTGAACTCGCACAGCTACAAGCGTCAAGCATAGAAACAGCACCGACGCAAGAGGTGGCTGAATTCTCTCGTGTATGTGTGCAAACACAAATCAAAACACAATTAAGAGCAACCATTAATAAAAATGACTAAACCGGCTTTGCCCTGGGACGCTCCGAGGCCAGCGGGTGATGAGAGGTCGCCCGCCAAGGTGAAACGCCAACGCAACATTCGGGCTCTGACACAGCAAAACCATGTCGGCCTTCAATCGGATGCGACGGTTGAGCAGAAATGAAAGCAATTTGATATAGCCCCGAAAGGAGAATGAGGAAATGAGATTGGCTTTGTGAGCTGAATAAGTAGGCGGCGGGATGCGAACGGAGAGCCGGGTTAAGTAGAAGGCTGCAGAGTCGGCGCTTAATGCTGAAACGGCACTAAAGTTCTTGCATGAGAGATTGCTTTTTCATAAGGAAGGCGGAGCTATGATGTTGCAATGCGCCTTACAGAGCGGGAGAGACTTAAGGACGCCGCGACCCGAAGCAATAAAGGAAGAGGGGAGCACTTTGTACTTACTTCATGGGTTTGAAGAGAGCCTGGCCGTAGTTCTGGAAGGTCATGATGAGCTTCAGCTGCGTGCCCCCAGACTTCATCGCTGTCAGGAGCGCAAAAGACAACAATGACATTAAGGAATGGACGGAGGCGTGACACGAGCTTGTGTAATGCCGTCCCTCAGGTTTGCGTCCGCGGGAAATGACTATAACCACTTGTTTTGTCTAATACCGAAGACCATTTCTTCTTTGTTTTGGGCTTCTCACAGAAGTGAATATTTTCACAGTGCTGACAGATTAGTTCTTGGTTCCCTTTGTCGGAAAAAATATACCCGTTCTCGCCAGTGTTTTTGAAACATTGGCAGGGAAAGAGCCACTCGAACAAAATCTTCGACCAATTAGAGAAAGACCGACTAAAGCAAAATGTCAGAAGCTACGATTAAAAAATATGTAATAATCATCAAACCCCTCTGGCTGAGGAGATATTTTTTTATGACTCTAATCACCAGTCAGGACCCTTTACATTATTAATGTGAAAAACAATCAATGGCATTAAAAATGGTTGTAATGAGTATCTGTTCATCACATAAAAGGTCCAGACAATGAATGTTTGATCTTTCAGAACAATGGGTTTAGTGATTTGGCTCAGTCGCTTTTCTGAAATGTCAGCAAATGCATCATTAATCTCACTGTAGCTGACATTCTCTTCGGGAGGGGGGGAAGCAGAACCATTACAGCGGGTGTCTTGGTGTGTTCAAGCCAGGCCCGAATCCTGTCTGTGGCGATTATAGCCCATAACAAGGGGTCAGATGTTATTAAACTGCGCGGCACGGTGGCGTAGCGGTTAGCCCTTGGCGTAGCATTTAGCCCTTAGCTATCAAAGCTACTCTTTACTAACACGCACAATTTTACGCTATTGTGCAGCAGATTGCATAATAGTGTGGCTGATCGTTGGATGCCGCTATGTAGCGAGAGTGAGCTAACAATCGAAAAATATGGTTCGTCTTCCGCTTTGCAATATGTGCCGTACCGGGATGTATCATTCGTCCGCTGTTTAGCCCGAGATGCAGCTGTGGTTAGCCCTTGGCGTAGCATTTAGCCCTTAGCTATTCAAACTACTCTTTACTAGTGCACAAGTTTACTCTATTGTGCAGCAGGTTGAGCCTGATGAATCATTTGTTTTGCTTTCTCACTTTAAAAACCCAAACGACTGATCGTTGGATGCCGCTATATAGCGAGAATGAGCTAACAATCGAAAAATATGGTTCGTCTTCCACTTTGCAATATGTGCCGTACCGGGATGTATCATTCCTCCGCCGTTTAGCCCGAGATGCAGCTGTGGTTAGCCTTTGGCGTAGCATTTAGCACTTAGCTATTAAAGGTAGTCTTTACTAGCGCACAAGTTCACTCTATTGTGCAGCAGATTGGGCCCGATGAATCATTTGTTTAACCTTTCTCACTTTAAAACCCAAACGACTGATTGTTGGATGCCGCTATATAGCGAGAATAAGCTAACAATCGATAAATATGGTTCGTCATCTGCTTTGCAATATGGGCCGCACCGGTATGTATCATTCTTCCGCCGTGTAGCCCGAGATGCAGCTGTGGTTAGCCCTTGGCGTAGCATTTAGCCCTTAGCTATTAAAGCTACTCTTTACTAGCGCACAAGTTCACTCTATTGTGCAGCAGATTGGGCCCGATGAATCATTTGTTTACCTTTCTCACTTTAAAACCCAAACGGCTGATCGTTGGATGCCGCCATGTAGCGAGAATGAGCTAACAATCGATAAATATGCTTCGTCTTAGGCTTTGCCGCACCGGGATGTACCATTCCTCCTCCTAGATGCAGCTGCGTTTGTTTGTGTGCGCGAGTGAATGCCCAAAAAGACTGATGTTGAGCTGTTTATTTGATAGGAAAGTGAAATGGGGGTTGGGGGCAGGGGTTCGGTTGGGGGTGAAGGACAGCCGGTGCTCGGTCAACGCTCTCTGCTCCTCCACTGTTTGCCCTCGCTGTGTATACTCTCTGGAGGATGACTGACACAATTCATCCTTCTCTCCCTTGGGTTTTCTCTCTCTTTGCACACCATAATACTTTCTGGCGGTACTCCTGGGACCCGGTCTGTCCTGAGGAAAGAGCCGCATGGGGAGAGACTGAATTTTACAACAATAAAGTGGATTAGCGGCCGCTTGTCATTAATTCGCCGACCGATCGGAAAGCCGCGTTTCGATGGCCTTTAGCCAAAGAACGCTCGAAATCGATGTTTGTGTTTATTTCTAAATCCGGGAATCCCGAGGGCGATCGAGACGTGACGACCGAAATTAATTACCGACGCGAGGTCCGACCTCACCTGCCGCCGCGGGAAATCCTGCATGGTCTTGGAGATGTTTGGAGGGATTTTAATTAAAGACTAATCTAATTGCGATCGGTGCGAACGGTTGTTTACACAGAAAGTGGAAACAACCATTGCAGACTTTATTCCATAATAAAAACCACACGTGGGGAACCTTCATGTTACTCCTCTCAAATGTTACTGAGAAGAAATAAAAGGGTAAACTACCTCCAAGACTCGTGTCCATATGTTTAGATAATAACCTCCTGTTGTAGGTTTCTATTGGTATTCTGCCCCAGGCCTGTGTTAAGAGTCTGTAATTACTGAGTCACCATGTATTTAAATGGCCGGAGACTCTGAGAACTACTTCCTCCATCCACCCAGGCTGAGAGTTAGAAAACGGGGAGGGGAAGAAAATCACAACAAATCCGAGCTCGGAAAAAAATAAGGAATAATTCTTCCTCCGGTGACCGAGCAGGAATGACTTGTTTTGTTGAAAAAAAAGAAAAGAAAACGTTAAGCCCTCTTTTTGTTAAGTATTTAATCTTCGCTAGAGACCAAATACAGTTGCGTCCCCGGGGGGGATAAACCTGAATTCTGCAATCACTTTTAGCAGCGAGTGCAACGTGAGCGACCTTCGGCAGGCACTCCTGGAATTTTGGGAGCGCGCTGAGCCAGAAAGGAAGACAAATAGAAAAAGGAAAAAAAAAAAAACCCGGATTCCATGTAAACTGCCCCTGGACAGAACATGGATTATTGGTTCTGTCAGGTGTCTGCTTTCGCCCGCAGTCAAGGCTTTTACTGATCCCCCGGAAAGCTACATTCGCCGCGCGCTTGTCGGTGAAACAAAAGCATAGGCATTAGATTTAAATCAAACCTCTATTTAGCCGTGGGATTTGCATTGAGACCAGGTGTTTTCTCAGGCTTTGTGTGAAACTGCATCGCAAAATCTCGCGCTCATGTGTTATCCTTTTATAAGGCGGGAGCGGCAGGTGGACGGCACCCCGGAGGCGACTTTGCATCTCCGTGCGTCCCTGCAAGTCAGCTCGTACCGTAAAGCGAACGCGTCTTTCACAAAAAGCTTGTCGAGCTTTGACGCAACCTCAAAAACCGGTTTTCGTACGTTGCAGACGCACATTTATAATGACATTGTTACGACATCCAACGGAGGCGGTTAGCCCTCCCGCCGAACGTGCAAGAAGGTCGCATTCCGACAGGTGGTCTTCCTTCGCGGGGTCACCACGTGTCTTTCTTTGACGCGTGAATTACAGACCGAACAGTCGTGAGAGAACGAATCTTCACACGTCTCTTTATGACGTGCGAATCTCTACGACTCGTGAATGATCGTGTGCAAATTTTGGATGAAAGAGTGAATAGTTGCACGTCTCTATATGGCGTGCGAATGACTGAGTGAAAGGTTGTTTGTCTCCATATGATGAGCGAATGATTGCACACAGTTGCTCATCTCCGAGCGAACGGTCGTATGTCCGTATGTGAATGACAGTGAATGCTCGTGTGTCTCTATATTAAGTGAATCACGTTTTTATATGAGGCACCGCAGACACTTTAAACAATCAAGGTACGATATTTCACTAATAATCATACGAAAGTACCTCCTACAGGTAGACTGTCACTCTTATTTGTTTACATGATCCCATTTTGCTCTTGTTTTTCTCTTTCTTGCTCTTCTATTTATTTTTCTTTGTACCCAGAACCCGGGTACAAATTGTGTACCACCTACTGCAATGTGTGCTGGTATGACAGTAAAAGTGAATCCTTAAATGAGTGAGAGAACGGTGATATGTCGATATGTGGCTTGTGAATGAAAGCGAATGGCTGTTTGTTTCTATAGGAACGTGTGAAAGAGAGGGTTGATGATGTGCGTTTTTATATTAAACGTTACTGACAGAGTGAAAAGGGTACGAGAGGGGGAATCAAGGATGACTAGTTGTATGTTTGTGACTCGCGAATGAGAGGTTGAATGGTGTCGCTAAGTGTAGAGAATGAACAAAACTAAAGCCGCCTCAATCAAACCGGAGTGAGAAAACCCGCTTAAAGCATCCGAAATGGAAACGTCCTCTTTTTCGAGGAGGACCTCCGACGGCGTCAGAACCCCCTCGGCGTGACTCACTCACCCACGCTGGTGATCCTCTGGGTGACCAGGTCCTTCAGGAGAGCGTCGACCACGGGGTTGTGTCTGGAGTAGAGCTCGAATCGGTTAATCCCAATGTGAAAGCGGAGCCAGTTGGGGTAGGAGTCGGCCGTCAGCTCCCCCGTGGGGCCGAACTCGTCCATGTTCCCGTCCCCGTTCCTGGGCGGGAGAGGAGGAGGTTAAGGGAGGGAGGGGGGATTTTTTTTTTTTTTTTTTTTTTTTTCTCTTTCTCTTTCCGCCCCCACACTCAGGGCGACAGGTGCCGCGCACCCGTGGAGAAGAAACACACAGGCGACAAACATGCATCCCCCTGGTCTGGGCATGGAAAACATACATCTGGCCTTTCAGCGGCTGACTCTGGGAGCAAGAGAAAAATGACTTTACCATTCCTGCTCTGCAGCTTTGGGGTCAAATCGGATGTCCGTGTTGACGTTGAACAGCGTGTCCTCGTCTGTCAGAGGAGGCGGGGATCTCCTGTACAAGGGATGCTCGTAGAGGGCCGACAACCTTGAACCCCTGACCGGTGCGTTTCCGGTCACGGCGGCGTCCCGGATGAGCGGTCTCTTCCGGTCCCCGCCGGGGCGCTCCGGCCTGCCGAACGCCTGCGCCTTGTCGCCCGCCGCCGGGATCTTCTCCAGGGAGTGGGAGGAGACGTTGGAGCTCGGCTCGTTGCTGAAGTCCTGCAGGATCCGCAGGGTGTGCTTGTTGGGCCAGCCTTGCTTCCCCCAGCCGCGGGGCTCCGCGCTCGGCGTGTGCGAGCAGGAACAGCCGCCGCCGTTACCGCCGCCGCCGCCGTTCCCGCCGTTCCCGCCGTGCCGCTCCAGCTTGGGGAGCAAGTCTATCATGATGTGCATGGAGCACGCAACCAGGAACACCATGAGGATTAGAACCCGGAATTTACGCAGGAGGATCATCTTCATGGTCTCCCGTTTGAGCAGATGTGAGTATTTGCTGCAGATGATCAACACGCAGATGAAGAGGCTGACTACATCGCTGATGATGTTGATCACACTGGACGCCAGTCTGATAAAATATACATTAAACACGTAGGAGCCATCTTCGCTGGCCGTCTTGAGTAGATGATTCAGTGTTCACGCTTCGCGGTCCGACATCGGACTTTCCGGGATTCAGCGGCAGCGGCGGCGCGGAGGAGGAGGAGGAGGAGGAGGAGGGGCCGTCCGGGAGCGGCCAGGTGATCCGAGCGGGTCGAACCGGCGGTCGGCTCCGGCGAGCCGCATCCTCCCCCGGCGGGGACCGGGAGGAGGAGGAGGAGGAGGACGGACGGACACAGACAGACACAGAGAAAGGGGGTGCGGGGGTCCGTGAAATGTGCGTGTCCGTGGGGGTCTTACCGACGATCGGTCGGGCGAAGGCGCGCACAAGCTCCACCGGGGAGGGGAAAAAAAAAAAAAGTCCCACGGAAAGTCCCGGCGGGGATATAATAACGCGAGATTGCGCCGGGGAGCTGCGGATGGGACCGTGAGGGGAGAATGCGCTCCGTGTAGCGTGCGTGGATCCGCGGTGGGTGTGTTAAATACGACGCCGGAGCCGCGGGGACTGGATCCAGCCTTTGCGCAGCGTCACTGCGCGCAGATTGGCTGGAGCAGAAAGAGAGAGAGAGAAAAAAAAAAAAAAAAGAGAGAGAGCCGCACATAAGTGCCCATCTGTATTCCTCTTGGAATAAATCCTCCCTGCACATCCAGGCCGTGCAAGAAGAGGGCGTCTTTCCTCTGTTCCAGTATTCTGTCTGCAACCCTCCTCCTCCTCCTGCCCCCTTTTTTTTCCCCCCCTCCTGAAATTCATCTGCTGGAATCCCTGTGAAATGTCTCCTCCGAGACGCCAGTCAATCCATCCATGATACATTAGGCAGGCCTATTAGACCGCTCATCAGTCTGAGGATCCACTTCCATCCCGCGCTGCTGCCACTCAGCGGCAATCACATCTTCAATAATGTTTAAAGGGCGGCGTGAAACGAAAGCCACAAAAAGCACATTTCTCCTTTTTTTTTCTATTTGTCTTTCTCCGAGGGCCCCCCCCCCCCACCCCCGATCGCCGCCTCCCCCGAAGAGGCCTTTTGCGAAATAGGCCCGGTCGCCGCTTTCCCGGAGGTTTGAACCCGCGCGTGAAACCGTCCCGAAGGAAGCCGAACGCAACAATGTCCAGTTAGCGCTTTACGTTTCTTCTTTATTATGGCCGATCGGCGCCGGTTTACATCCGCGTCCAGGCTCGCCGTGGCAGCTGTAAATAGGCAACGTAGACGAGGTAATAAACCGCAAGCGTATCACTGTATGGCGTCTACGGATGAGTAAGTGTTCATAGGGTCTGTGATTACCTCTGTAGATTGGTTTGTAATTAAAAGAGACCGGAGAGGAGAGAGGCTGCCGTCGAAGGCTAAATCAGCAGCTGAAAGAATGGAGTTATAGAGAGGAGAAGTGGCTTAAGACTGGCTCTGTGGGGGATTTACTCAGTGGAACAAATCATTAGTTGTGAATCTTAATGAAGCTGATATAAGGCAAAACAGCAGCGTAGATCACGGATAATCTGAAGCTCAGAGTCGAGTGAGTGTTTGCGCGTGCGTGCGTGTGTGTGTGCGTGGAGACCCGCGCTCGCCGGCTCCACTCGAGTCCCGTTTTGGATGCGAAGACCAATCCTGACTGAAACCGGTTCTACACATGCTGCAAATATATGGCGTGAGTTTTGAGATTACCTAAGGCAACGTGTAAACAGATGTGAGATTAGATGTAAACATACATACATACATACAGTCATATGTACAGACATACAGATACACATGTACGTAGTACATTCATGTATTCATACATGCATGTGTGCATGTATGCATATATACAGTACATACTTAAGTATATTCATAATTACCCATATACAAAGATGCATGCATACAAACAGTATATACATAAATTCAAATATTCATGAATTCATGCATGCATACATACAGTGCATTCATATATTCATACATGCAACCATACATGCAAACAGTACATGCACAAATTCATACATACATACATAGAGTCATATATTCTTACTTGCATACATGCACAGTACGTACATAAATTCATATTTTCATCATTTCAAACATTCCTACATACATAGAGTATATTTATAGATATACAATAATTAATACATGCATGTTTTCATACTTCATTCATATATTGATTATCAAAAACCTACATACACTATGTTCATATGCAGACAAATTCATACATAGATACAAACAGTACCACATGAATTCATATATTCATAATTCCATGCATGGACACATACATTTCATACATTGATATATTCATACATTCATGCATACAAACAAACATGCATTCATACCAACAGTACATGCACAAATGTATATGTTCATAATTCCATGCATACAGTACATTCATAAATTCAAATTTTCATATGTGCATACATACTGTATCTCAAACATGCGTGCAGATGGATAGATGACCTTGACTCTTGACCCGGAGAGTCCCCTCCCTCCAGGTGGCCCTGGGATATTGTGTTCACGAGGAACGGGATGACCCAAAAAGCAAAACAACAAACAAAAACAAAGATTGTTTGTAAGTGGCGGACAGTGAAAAGTAGCGGATCAGAGATGTATTAAAAACAAAAGCGGTAATGTTTTCCCAACAACAACCTACTGAATTAGATAGTGACAAAAATAAAAAAAAAAATTAAAAAAAGTATTTTCCAACAATGAAAATATTCCCCACCCTCACCTCAAAATGACCCCGCGAGCAAAACTTTACGTGCACAAGCCGGAGTTGACAGCGGCGTTTAGATCTTGACTAATTTCCAGCAAAGCAAAGGGTCTATCAAATTGCCTCCTCCGGGGTTCGATGTCAGCTGAGCGGAGGACAAAGTGATGCTCGCTGCCTGTCTGGATCTCACGCCAGCCACCGTAGCCCGTGGCGTAGTAGCCCGGGGTGAAACAATCAGAGATGAATGTGTATTGATGTCAGTCAGACATGGATCACAGCAGTCAATGGGTCAGTGGTTCCTCACAAGGCCCTGTCTTGTGCAATCGCTGCCGGGTCTTTCAGGAGGGATCAAGACGACCGCTTGATTCGCCGCGCGGTGACGTCAATGCCTTTTTATTTTAAAATTCTAATTTCGAATGCTGTCGCACAACATTACCGACTCAGAGCCGGTAATAAAAGCGGAATGTTGAGAGATGACTGCCCGCAGCCCCACTGTATTGAAATTCTCATTCTATTAAGGGGAAGAACAGCAAACTGAACTACTATGACAAAGCACCTCACAAGACAAAAGCGTGCACGTTTTGCAATCCTAGTGTCAAATTTCACCTTTTGCCTGCAGAATTCACCCTTTGTCTGCCTTTTTTTTTTTTGACTTCCTGATCACAATCTGTGACACAAATGCCTGATTGAGAAACATTGCCCGATATTCCGTGTGGCAACACTATTAAAAAGCACCTCGCGCAGACAAGATCAGTAGAAGGCCATCCTAACAGATAGCGCGATACCACGCAGGCACATAAATACACAAGATTTATGTCCTCCACACTTCACAGTGCCTCCCTGGGAGATGGAGAAAGGATAGCCAGATACTGTAGCGCTATCCGTGTTCCTATCTGCGCTCCCAGATCAGGTGTTACTGTACAAAGTCTGTCAACTCCTGCTGATTTGAGGCAAAATGAAGACTTTTATTTTTTTTGCCCACTAATACGAAAAACCATAAAACACTTCTGCTCACTGTCTCTATTGTTTCTCTATAAATATGTATATATTGTGAGTGGGCGGCTCAGTGGCGCAGTGTTCAGTGCTTCCCACTCATAGCAAGATGATCCCCGGTTGGATTCCGACCTTTCTGTCTCCAGGTTCTCCCCGTCTCTGCAAGGTTTTTGTCTTCAAAAACACACAGGAGGGTATTTAGAGACCCTAAATTAGCGAGACCTGAATAAAAGTGTACGGCTGTATGTCTCTATATGACCCGCATGAGAGAATTAACGGTTGTACGGTAGGTTTCTGAATGAGAGAATGAAGGTCGTACTGTAGGTCCCTACATGACATATAAAGGGCAGGTAAATGGTTTTATGGCTTTATATCAGAATCAAGAAAACCTTTATTTGTCCCTGAGTGGCAATTTGGGGGTACACGTGCAGCTTATGTGGTGCGCTCAGTCGTACAGAAATTCCAGTCCTGTGGAATACTGTGTATATTTGCAGTATTTAATCTGTTATTATGTAATTATGCAATTACAATAATGTTGCACTATATTATTGTGCAAATAATGCATAGCAGGCGCGGTTTGTGTATCATCAGCTGCGATGAACTTTGGTAGGAATCTTGATTATTTCTTTTAAATGTAGCTTTCTTTTTGCCGGCAGTCTTCGTCGCTTCTGCCAGTCTCATCGTTTACTCGTTTCCTCCCGAAAAAGCTCTTTGGTTTCTGGCTCATTTTTTTTTTTCAAGGGTTAGCTTGTGGTAGCCGATGTGTGAAATAGCGCGACGGAGTTTAATGCGGCAGTAAGGCGAAGGCGGAAACTGTCGTTTTTCAAAATAAGATCCAGAAGGTCAAGTGAAAAAACTTTGTACCAAATGATCTAGGAGATGATTGACAGCTGTCGTCGGACAAGCAGCCGGGTTCAACCCGGTCCGATCGCCAGTCGATGCCACGTATTGGCTAACGTTGGCCTCGTTGCCGCTACTCTGGAATTTTCCATCAATTCCAAATCATTTCAAAGGGTGTTTAGGGACAGGAAATCAGAAACACAAGTGTTAATGCCTTTACAGCTTATTTTCTTTTACGAATTAAAAACATCGCTCGGCGCAGCAATTCTACTTTTTCTTTTACAATGGGGTTATTATCTACAATATGAAGTGGTGACATTAAAACATAGAAATAGAAAACAGCAGCGGACAAATAAACAGACAGACCGGTGTTGAAGTGCGGATGTTATTTGAATTAACCCGAGAGACAAAGAATAAAATACTATATTGGATGTAAAAAGCAGCCAAATAACAGTACCAGTCATCTAATTTGTACTGAGAAAGATTTTGTTTGCAGACCGGTACAAAATGATCAGCGAACCGGTGCTGGTCTGGGGACCAAGGGCTGGGGATCCCTCATCTAGATGACACATAAATGAATGGTGAATGGTTGTATGTTTATCTTCTTCTTCTTTTCCTTTCGGCTTTTCCCTTCAGGGGTCGTCACAACGAATCAACTTTCTCCATCTAACCTTATTCTCTGTATCCTCCTCTCTCACACCAACAACCTTCATATCCTCTCTCACGACGTCCTTAAATCTTCTCTTCGGTCGTCCTCGAGACTTCCTGCCTTGCAGCTCCGATTCCGGCATCCGTCACTCTCCCTCCTCTGTACATGACCCAACCATCTCAGTCTGGCTTCTCCGACCTTCTTTCCAAAACATCTAACATGAGCTGTTCCTCTTATAGACTCATTCCTGATCCTATCCATCCCCCAAAGAGAACCTAAGCATTTTCATCTCTGCGACCTCTAGCTCTCCCTCCTGTCTTTTTGTCTCTGGAATTGTTTCTAGATCATACAGCATCGCTGGTCTCACCACTGTCTTGTACACCTTTCCTTGCTGATAGCCTTCTATCTCATAGTACCCCTGATACTTTTCTCCACCCATTCCAGCCTGCTTGAACCCGTCTCTTCACCTCTTTTCCACACTCTCCATTGCTCTGGACTGTTGACCCCAAGTACCTGAAATCCTCCAACTTCTTGATCTCCACTCCCAGTAGCCTCACCGTTCCACCCGAGTTCCTCTCATTCACTCACATATATTCTGTCTTGCCGCGACTAACTTTCATTCCTCTCCTTTCCAGAGCATACCTCCACCTCTCTAGACTTTCCTCAACCTGTTCTCTGCAGATCACAATCTCATCTGCAAACATCGTGGTCCATGGAGATTCCTGTCTAACCTCATTTGTCAGCCTGTCCATCACCACTACAAACAAGAAGGGGCTCAGAGCTGATCTCTGATGGAGTCCCGTCTCCACCTTGAACTTCTCTGCTACACCTACAGCACACCGCAGCACTGCCTCACAGCTAGCATACATGTCTCGCACCGGTCTAGCGTACTTCTCTGCCATTCCAGAATGGTTGTTTGAGAGAGTGAATAGTTGTACACTATATCTCTATGTGGCATGTAACTGAGCAGGTGAATGGTTGTATGTTTATATGATGGCTGAATGGTTGTGTTTCTCTGTACGTGGTAAACGGTCCAGGTCCTTTCACCCAATGCTCGAGTCCAGTATAAGCCGTCTGGATAATCACTTAATGAATAAATAAATGTGTATATATGTTGTTATTGTTCGTGCAAGGATGGGTTATATTCAGTGGCGGAGGCAATATCATCAAGGCATTTCAAAGACTTTTAGTAAAACCTCAACAGTTTCTTGTTGTTTTACAAAAAAGCAGCCTAAACTTAAAAACTTCTAAAATGGTGAATTAAAACAAAGACACGTGGGTTTATTTAAGATGAATCTTTGTTCTCATCCGAGCGAGCCGCTGTGAGAAAAACACGGATCATGTTACAGAAGTGAAACTCGAAGGTAGGTGACACAACGCAACCTGCCTGGATTCTTCACATTCATTTGTGGCCTTCTGGAAAGATCCCTTCTCGCCTTGCAAAATAATACAATGAGCGTATTATGTGTTGTTTCTCCTGGAACCGCTGGAAACTCTTCGGTGCACGTAGGCCGCAGATTCATATTAAAATTCTGGATTAAAAAAAAAAAGGGGGACAAACACGACAAGGTCGGAAAACTTCGTGAAATAAGTATTCATGCGGATTCGAAGGCCGGCGTACGCAGGCTTGTGTTCTTATTACTAGTGAAGAGTCAAACAGTAGGCGCTTGAATAATCAGGGAAACACACACCTCACCTTCTACCACCAGATCAGTGCTGCTTTCAGGTTATTCACACAACCACACAAACCCAGACATCTGAAACTGAAATATGGTGTGTGCGCTGCAGATCTGCTTTGCGGCGCCAAACACATTTAGGGACTTAGTCCTCGCTAACACTTCCTGTATTCCGGCGCGAGTCTATTGGATTAAGCGCAAGCCAATACGTGGATTTAGAGGCAAATGAATCACGGCTTATTAACAAAGCGTGGCTCATCTGATTTATCACGTGGGGTTCAAACGGGAAGACGCGGAGTCACCCCCAGAACTGCTGGGAAATATACCGCTCAAAATAATAAAGGGAACGCTTCAACTACACAACGCGACCCCGAGTCGATCACGCTTCCGTGAAATCAAAGCGTCCACTTAGGAAGCAACATCGATTCATTCGGACTTGTTTTAATGACGAGTCGTGTGTTTTTCCACTTTCATTTTGAGTGCGACTCCAAATCCGGACCTTCACGGGTTCATCCATTTGATTTCCATTAATAATGTTTGTGTGATTTTGCTGTCGACACGTTCGACTACTTAAAGAACAAAGCAGTTCATAAGACTATTTCACTCAGTCAGATCTAGGATGTGCTATTTTTCGTGTTCCCTTTATTTTTTTTGAGCCAGCAAAATGAAGCATCAACCGTCCTGTTTTCTGCCACTCCCCTGGTATTGTCTGTGTAAATTTATTTGTCGCAGTTCGCGCCCGTGGCCTGACCCGGGGGTTCAGCGGGAAACAAGACTAATTTCCATCCTCGAGCAGCGCCGTCTTCGCCGCATCTGATGCGCAACATTCAAATGGATATCACAGATAACAATTGCCTTCTGTTGGCCCCAATAAGCCTCACGACCTCCTCCTCCTCACCTCCATTTACAGCTGCTCATTTGAGAATACGGCCCTGTAAAAAACCGAGACACATTTAAACCGTCATTATAATCCTTTCCTTCAATAACATCCCAGCTCCAGAGGCCCGGTGGCGTTTTTGCAATCATGAGACTTTTCTCCGAGGCCCGGAGGGCCCGGCTTTTCTTTCCACCGCGTGTCTTCATAACCCCCGCGTCCGTCTGTGATTGTGTTTCATCCGCTCTCTCATAACGTTTGCACGCTTTAAACAATCGCCGCCTTTTGCACGATGTTTTGCACGCCGGCCTTAAAAAAGTGTTGGGAGGAAGACGCGCCGGCCCTGAGCGCGTCCTTTGGGAAAATGACAGCGAGATAACATGCAAAAGTCATAAAGAGGTCATTGTTTCTACAAACCATGCCTGAGGACATTCTTCATTCCAGTATCAGTCTATTTTTAAATGGATTTTTCACGAATCAGGAAACTGGGGGTTCAGTCTGGACCCACCAGACCTTCCAGTTGGACCCATCCATCCATCCATCCATCCATCCATCCATCCATCCATCCATCCATCCATCCATTCATTCATTTTATCCATTCATTCATTCATTTTATCCATTCATTCATTCATTTTATCCATCCATCCATCCATCCATCCATCCATTTTATCCGTCCATTTTATCCATCCATTTTATCCATCCATTTTATCCATCCATCCATCCATCCATCCATCCATCCATCCATCCATCCATTCATTCATCTATTTATCCATCCAGCATTGTTGAGCTGCATTTTGTAATAATGTTGCATTTTGTAATAAACGTCCAAAATGTAATAACTTTTTCATTTCATTTTGTAATAAAGCTGCATTTTGTAATAAATTGCCGCATTTTGTAATAAACTGCCCCAACACATTTTGTAATAAGTTTTGCCGCATTATGTAATAAGTTATTACATATTGAGAAGATTATTACAAAATGCACTTGCAACTTTTTTATTCTCTTGGAAATGTAATAACATGGTGCATTATGTTATAGCAATTCTTAAGCATAGTTTATTTGTTTGTTAATTGTATTTTATTTTACTTTAAAGTATTTGTAAAAGCTAGGCCTATTATTAGTACCACTGTATTACCCTAGTAGCAGTACTTAGCAATTACTATCAGTACACTATTCAAAGGTTGAATTAACAGAGAATATTCTATAAATTCAATGTTATTACATTTCCTAGAGAATAAAAAAGTTGCAAGTTCATTTTGTAATAATCATCTCAAAATGTAATAACTTATTACATAATGCAGCAAAATTTATTACAAAATGCGATGGGGCAGTTTATTACAAAATGCGTCCGTAGTACAAAATGAAATGAAAAAGTTATTACATTTTGGACGTTTATTACAATATGCATTATTCTTACAAAATGCGGCTCAACAAGCATTGACGGTATTTCTACATGGAATGATTCATTATAACTAATTTCTCTTAAACCTTGAAACCACTTATATTTCATTTTCTTTCTTTCTTTATTCCTGCTAATCTCTTCCTGTTTACTAATTTTATTTCTTTTTTCATGGAGCGTCTGAGACCACTCCGTTCCCTCTGGGATCAATAAAACTTTCCTGATTCTGATTTGTTGTTTTAAGCGTGGAGAGTCACAGTGATTTGGATGGTGGTCAGTTTCAAAAGCCGTTGAATGGCAGAAACCCACCGTCTCCTGCGATTTATTCCTGTTTTTTTTTTTTTTTTTTTTTTTTTGCATATTTGTAAAAGCGGGGCTTAAAATAGCCCGTTCGTAATCGCCGATAAATCCGATTTGACGCCTTAAAAAACATCTTGCGATCATGTGTGTATCGTGACCCCTGCCGCGGAAGATTCGGGCGGGTGATTCGGCTGGTCAGCCGCCATCATCCACGCAGACAAAGGGTTACAGGAAATAATCTCGGAGATTATCCGTGTCGATGCCGGATCCAGGCTTCCATGCCTCGTGACTCATTTGGACCACATTAGATCGAGATGAAACTGATAAGTGACTCCTGTGTCCGCCGGTGATCCGCAGATCATCACATTTTTATTTATTATTGTTCCTCTTCATCATCCTCTCCTACGTGAATGCAATCTTTATCAGAGTATGAATGGCTGCACGTCTCTATATGACGTATGAATGAGAAGGCGAATGTTTGCATGTCTCCATGTGACGTATGAATGAGAGGGTGAATGGTTGTATGTTTCGATATCATGCGATTGAAAGGGTGAACGGTTGCATGTCTATATAATGTGTGAATGGTTGTATGTCTATCTAACACATGAATGAGTGAGTGAATGGTTTTATGTTTCTATGCGATGTAAGAGTGAAAGTTAACAGTTGCAAAATCTTTGTACTTAAGACACTTTATAGCCTTGACTTGTTACTTTGACACGATAGTTTTATTTGTATTTCTTATTCTCCCCTCTTTTTTCATATTGTTTATACAATTTTCTACTATTATTTATTGTTGTTATGTTTAACTTGAAACCCTGGCACAACAATTTCCTTCGGGATAAATAAAGTTGTTCTTATGTCTCCATATGACGTATGAATTAGGGTGAATGTTTGCACATCTTTGTGATGCTGAATAAGAGAATGAATGGTTGCATGTTTCCACTGGACATGTGAGTGAGAGTGAATGGTTGTATGTTTCTATGACATGTGAATGGTTGTATGTCTTTCTAACACAAGGGGGTCAAGGGTTGCATGCCTCCATATACTGATGAATGAGGGTTAATGGTTGCACATCTATGTGATGCTGAATAAGAGAATTAATGGTTCCATGTTTCTATATGATGTGTGAATGAGAGGGCGGATGGTTGCATGTCTCTATATGACACTTGAATAGTTATATGTTTCTATGTGATGTACAAATGACAGGGTGAATAGCTGCCAGTCGATATGATATTGAATCAGAGGGTGAATGGTTGCTTGTCTCTTTATGACACTTGAATGGATGTCTGTCAAACATATGAATAAGAGAGTGAATGTTTGCATGCCTCTATATGACGTATGAATGAGGGGGGGAATGGTTGCATGTGTACGTGATGCTAAATCAGAGACTGAATGTTTGTGTGTCTCTACATGACACGTAAATGGCTGTTTGTCTATCTCACACATGAATGACTGAGTGAATGGCTGCGCGTCTCAATGTGAATTTGTGTCAAAATCTGAAAAAGCCTCTCAGATGAGAGGTGAAAAATCTTCAAGTGAAGAAATTTAAGTCCAGTTGCCACAACAAGAAGATTTTGTTCAGAATTCGGTCGCACGTCTTTTTTTATTGTGTACAGGACTGTCTCAGAAAATTAGAATATTGTGATAAAGTTCTTTATCATCTGTAATGCAATTACAAAAACAAAAATGTCATACATTCTGGATTCATTACAAATTAACTGAAATATTGCAAGCCTTTTATTATTTTAATATTGGTAATTATGGCTTACATCTTAAGAAAACTCAAAAATCCGATCTCAAAATATTAGAATATCATGAAAAAGTAATTTTTGTTTTTTTAATTAACAGTCGTGTAAATGAGAGGGTTAATAGCTGTGCGTCTGTACATGCGGCCTTAGAATCGAGTGGCGGCCGGTCGGGGGTGAATGCCTTCTCTCAGCCAATGACGGCTCGGATCGGTTCCTCCTCCGGCGACCCTGAGTGAAGGATAAGCGCTATAGATAATAGATAAATGACTGAATAACACCATAGCTCTTTTTGCCTTTGTTTCTCTTCAGTATTTCGCGCCGCAGGTCTGTTATCATCAGTGCATGGTCGTCACACCCTCCAGTTTCAAGCTATTTGTTGTTTTCTACTTGTTTATTTACGTCGGCCGTTCTTTCCTTTGTGTTTCATCCATGTTTAACCTGTCCTTATAACGCTT
Organism: Fistularia commersonii; assembly: GCF_037954325.1. Taxonomy (NCBI): domain Eukaryota; kingdom Metazoa; phylum Chordata; class Actinopteri; order Syngnathiformes; family Fistulariidae; genus Fistularia; species Fistularia commersonii. The sequence goes on from NC_141316.1 coordinate 7,229,614, forward strand.
TGTCAACAAAAGGAGAGGATAAAGCATCACGCAGCCCATTCTTCATGGTAATTAGTGTAATTATTCAAAACAGTCAGGTCCTCTGAGGCGTCATGTTGAAACCAAAGCAAAGTATGCGCGAGGAAACTCGCGTCGAGATTCATCCCCTCTTTCAAGATTCGAACCCGAGACAGCTCAACGCGTGTGCACGAGCTTCGGCAGCAAGGATGGCAAAAGAGGTCCCTGGCGATGTAGAGAGAGCGGAAAGGGTTTTCGATGGCGATATGGGTCGAGATAGCGATTTTCTGCGATGACTTCCTCTTGAGAGGCGCGTCTCCGCAGCCGCTCCTCCCTGAGCTTATATTTAAACCCGTCTGGTGGGACGGCAGCCAGATCTACTCACCAGGTACGCGTCCTGTGTGTGGAATGTGTGTTTAGTCCAAACTCAGAGAGGGTGTGTGTGTGTATGCGGAAGAGAGAAGCCGAGCTCTGTTAATGAATGTTTGTGGTGTGAGTGTGTGTGTGTGTGTGTGGCAGTGTGAGACAGGAGAGGCCGTGATTCACTTGCCAATCTTGGAAAGAAAAACAGTTATATTTATCAGTGATTTGAACTATAAAAGGTATTTTTCATTTAACTTCACCGGTTTGAGATTGTTTGTTTTTTTTTATTCAAAACGGCTGGATTTTCACATTAACACTTCAAATACTGACATGCAGTGAGGCTGTGGAGTGTTGAGCCTCAATGTCGATTGAGCAATGACGGCTGGCTGCCGACATGCTTTGCGCCAAGACCATATTTCTGTCTGTATGTCACAATTAAAATGCTTAAACACTTTTGTTATGACCTACATTTCCAATGCACAGTATTTTTTAATTTTTTTTCGTTAATAACTGTATGTGTGTTACTAGTTCCTTGTGCTTTGTGATCATATAGCAGCAACGAAGAGCCACTAAGTGAGGCACGCAGTTGTCCTGCCTCATGGAAGTCACTGGTGTTTGTGGTGTGTGTGTGTGTGTGTGTGTGTGGGGGTGGATACCTGGGTCAGTAGGTACACCAATGGGTGAGCGGGGGCCAGATGCATCCAAGCAGAGGCCCTCGCTGTGTTTGTTGTGCTGGCTGCTCGCTAATCCCATAATTAAATCTTGGGCGGGCTGCTTTAATGAAAGCTGGCAGGGACGGGTGGCTCGTCCTGTTTGGATCATTTCAGAGGAGGGTGTGTTTATTCCAGAGCGCGACTCCCTCCGAGGCCCGCGGCAAACCCCCGCGTCCGTTTCATTTGTTTTGTTAACTTCCTCTCCGTCGGCGTCCGGCGTTCCTCGTCTCCGGCACGATGAGGCCGCCGGACAAGGCGAGGAGCTCCGTCAACACGAAGCCACCTCAGAGAATTTAAGCTCGGCTCGGCGCGCAGGCTTCTGCAAAAAAAAAAACTGATCCTCATGAATACCTTTCTGTCAGAGTCGGCCCGTTTTTTTGTTTTTTTTTTCCCCCATTTTAAATAACTGTCACAGTTGGATGACGCTCTCGTCATTCGGGCGGAGGGGCTTCGCCACGGCGACAAGCTCTCAGGGAAACTTCACTCTCAAGTGGAAACAAGAACTCGAGGTTTTTTTTTTTTTCTGACATGGGAAGATTTTTAAAACTTAATCCCAATTATCTCACATCGGGTTTCCATACAAATGTAATTAAAATGAGTGAATTTTTTGCCAAAGGCTGTGAAAAAGACCAAGCAGACAGATGAATGGTGCCGTTGTCTGGCTGCTTTTTACATCCGATATAGCATTTTATTCTTTGTCTCTCGGGTTAATTCAAATAACATCACCGCTTCGGCACCGGTCTGCCTGTTTATTTCTCCGCCGCTGTTTTCTATTTCTATGTTTTTAATGTCGCCACTTCATATTGTAGATAATAACCCCATCGTAAAAGAAAAAATAGAATTGCTACAGCGAGCGATTAATTCGGACAAGAGAATAAGTAGTAAAGACATTAACACTTGTGTTTCTGGTTTCTGTCCCTAAACACACTTTGGAACCATTTGAAAGTGATGAAAAATTCCAAGGTAGTGGCAAAGAGGCATAACGTTAACGTCATTTATTTCATTAAAAGTTTGCCGAAAAATCTTTACATCTGCTTATATATTTTTTCTTTTAAAAATTTGTAGGTGCGGCCTATATATATAGGTGCGCTCTATAGTCTGGAATTCACAATCTTTTTTTCATTGGAACTTCTGGATGTTATTTAAAAAACAACCGTTTTCACCTTGGCCTCACTGCCGCGCTTAACGGATTTCAACCATCAGCTACCACAAGCTAGCCCTTGAAAAAAAAATGAAACAGAAGTCGCTGGAGAACTTTGTCTGGAGGAAACAAGCAAACAATCGCAAACTGCCAGCGAAAAGAAAGCTGCATAAAAAGAAACTATCAAGATTCCTGCCTAACCTTACAGGTTCTTCACAACAGGTGATACACAAGCTCTGCGACCGCTATGCAGTGAACGGGGAGCTAATGACGCTATCAAACCCTCAAAACATTATTTATTATTTTTTTATTCTATTTTTTTTTATTATTTTTTATATTTTTTTTATTTTATTTATTTATTTATTTATTTATTTATTTATCTATTTATTTATTTATTTATTTATTGTAACAAAATTATGGTATTTTTCTAAATACCATAATTTCCGGATTATAAGCCGCGACTTTTTTCACGTAAACAACGATGCGGCTAATATATGGCCTTTTTTTGGGGGGGGGGGTGCTAACAAGCTTCATGCTGCTAAAACATTTATCCTCGTCACATAGGACCGATGAAATGACCGGAAAATTCTGAGTCTGTTCAACTCCGACACCGAAGATGACGACTTTGACGGTTTTAGTGCGCAAGGAGGAAGACCGAGATAGCGATCGGCTAGCCGGTGCGGCTTATATTGAGGTGCGCTCAATTGTCCGGAAATTACGGTATATCGTATTATTTGACCCCCTGTGCAGAAACATTTTACGTTTTCATGCATAAAACTGGTCTATGGTACCAAAAAGGTACAAAAGGGGAACGCTGATCTAGAGAATGAATGAATGAATTAATTATGAATAAATGAATTTACATTCACTTCTGTTCACAAAGCATCTTCAGAGCCTTAAGAATCCCCGCTACCGCCTGAAAAAAGTTTTGCAGATGTGACTCGGTTATTTGAACTTTAACTCAAAGTCTCAACAAAGGGATCAGTACGGCTGCATTCCCTCCCAGACGTGGTATCCCCTCTCTCATCCCTGCCAAATTGCCTTGCCGTCAATCCCCCCTCCCACCCACCCCCCCTCGTTCACATCTCACCGCCGGATATTCAATTCCATGCAAATATTTAAAATAATCACGGAAACCGTTTGAGTCAAAAAACACTCTTATCTTGTGACACGCACCCGCAGCGAAACACATTTCTGCTCCGTCCACCTTTTTTTTTTTTTTTTTTTTTTTCAACATGACCTCTTTTATAGATAGCATCTCCCAAAAATCAACATTTATATTAAAACAGTTTTCTGGATTTGCCGTAGCCTCCCCTCGCCTCCAACCCCTCGCGGGGAACCGGTGTGTCCCGAAAGCAAAGCCTCACGCTGGGGGGAGGAGGAGGAGGAGGAGGAAGGCCGAGGAGGGTATAAAAATTGTGATTGCTTGAAAACACTGAAATCTCACTATTTAATTTCGGGGCCCGTCTGCCCGGCGGGAAACGTGTCTGGGTTGATAAATCGGGCCGGCGGAGGAGCCGCCGAACGGACCGACAGCAGAGGTAAAAAGGAAAACAGAGCCTAATGGAGATCTTCACGCTGGTTCATCATAATGAGAGAGAAGAGACAGAAATCGCAATCATTTGACTCCACCTTTAGGAAAGTGATGTACGAGCCCGTTCCATCCCTGGACATTTGCTAGTGGATTATACCGTGGACGCACACACACATACACACACTCACAGACACACACACTGCCTCTTAAATGTAGACTTTGCAAATCATTCCTGTTTTTAGTTTGTTCTCCTCCTCCTCCTCCTCCTCCTCCCGGTGCCTCTTCCTTGTTTGTCGCCACTCGGTTCTTCCAACAAAGCGCCATCAATGTCAGGCAGGAAAACACAGACTGTCTCCATAAATATCAGCTTGGTAAGAGACAACAGACTTGACTCGGTGTCTGCATGTGTGTGTGTGTGTGTGTGTGTGTGTTTGCACGCTTTTCTGTAACTGTCTGGGTATAACTAGTCGGAGTGACACAGCGAAGGAAGCAATTGTCTTTGTGTGTTATTTATTTTTTTTGTTTGTTTCTTTTTTTTCTCTGGAGCTACAAGCTCGGCCTTAGACTCTGGCGCAGTGTGAAACCGCGGTAACTCGACAAAACCGGCAGCCGGTGGGTGATTTTGATGGATAAACTGCGCCTTAATGACGATTTGTTGTTACGGCGTAACCGCACAGATATATAAAAGCTGTTGACATAATTTCATACCGCAGGCGCGCCGTGATTCTCCTTAACCTGCGGTGCAGTCAGAGAGCCGGTGAGCCGGGTGACGGTTGTTTTCCTGCGCGATAAACATTGCGTGACAGCGCCTTCTGTTTATGTAACAATAGGCTTTAAATGATCGTAGCACCCAGTTATGCCGCCATAGACCGCGCTGAGGGATGATGCTCCTCTCTCCGTCCTCCCACTCTTCCTGTCTGTTCTGCACTTCCCTTCATCAATTCAAGATAGTAGCCTAATACCGTCCACCGTATTCCCGGGTGTCCTTCTCATTTTACACGAGAGGGTGGCTTGATCTTCTCCAGCATCTCACCACGGGTCCACAAAAAAAAAAAAAAAAAAAGTTAAAAAAATAAATAATAATTATTAAAAAAAAATATATATATATTATATCTTTATTTAAATTGATTTGTTTATTTTTATTAATTTTTTTTTTTTTTTTTAAACAACAAGCCATCTAGACCTGCTTTAAAACCTGGCAGTTAAATTCGGAAACTCCCCATAGATCATCAGAAGAAGCGTCTCGAATGAGGGGTGAAACGTCTTCAAGTGAGAAAAATTCAAGTCCAGTTGCAACGACAAGAAGATTTCGACAAGAATTCATAACCCGGATGACTGAGAACCTCCATCGACACCATTATTTCTTTTATGAATATTTAAATTAAAGTTATATATTGTATCATCTCCGAGCGCTTGCTCTGTGGATCAGGGGTCGGGATGATGCCAGATGTGGCTCTTTTGATGACTCCATCTAGCTCGCAGATAAGTCTTAGCTGACATTTCTTAACATGATAAGTAATAAATTCCGCTTGGATCCATGCATTTATTTTATATTGCACCCGCTCAGGGTTGCGGATGGCTGGAGTCGATCCCGGCTGTAATTCGGGGGGGAGGGTGCGGGACATCAAAACTGGTATTTTTATTGGAAAATGCGTCCGCCTACACAAGCTGTTGGGAGGTCAAACCAAGTAAACTTCCCGTCGTCTAATGAAATAGTCAGCCAGCTAGTTTATGCAGAGCAATCCCTTCTGATTATGAGGATGGCGAAAAGAAAAAAAAAGATAGCGAGTACCGTACGTTTCAACGGGAACGGACAGAGGAATTTGCAATTTGTGGAGGGAGCAGCTTCTGCGGTGAGTCTAATATGCGCTGATAACATTTCATCGATGAAACGGTCAAATATAAAGCGACACTTCGAGACACATCCGTTGCTTCGTAATATCCGAGGTGGGGCAAAAAGCACGCCACTATGCAGAGCGCGAGCCGGTCGGCAGCAACTCCGTGCACGGATCTGACAAGGCGACTGGAATTCAACTAGTTTGCTGGTTCTTTAGCAATAACGAGGAATAGAAAGCTATTCACAGATGAATGAGTGAAGCCTCACCTCACCACATACCAACCAGACTGCAAAGCCATCAGCAAAATTATGCAGCTTCAGAAGTCGCATTCACGGTTAAAAAGTATTTATTTATTACCAGTCAACTCCGGTATAACAACATCATCAAAAAGCATAAATTAAGAGACTTTAATATTGTGGGTCTTACTTGAAAATCCGCACGCTTGGTTGGATTAAGTGTTAAAAAAAATATATTACGTGGCTCTCACAGAAATATCGTTTAAAATATGTGCCTTTCGTGGCTCGCTCAGCCGAAAAGGTTCCCGACCCCTGCGGTAGATCATCTTAAAGAGTGGCGGTCCGGATCTGCTCTTCATGGAAAGTGTCGCTTGGCGGTATAGAAATAAAATCGAAATAAATAACCTGACTTTTCACAAAAATATTCTCCCCGCACGTAGCCGACGCACAGGCGCTAAATGAAGATTTGTAAATTGATGGAAAATGGTTGAAAAAACACAGGCCGTGCTCCGTGTTGTTTCCCCCGCCTTGGAAACCGAATGGAAATAAGATGCGAAAAAAACAACACCGATGACACGTGTTTGCATTTTTGCAGGTTTCAGGTTCTGGTTGTTCGGCTTCCGTGAGTCTTGGAGCAAAAAAAAAAAACATCGCTATTACATTTCTGAGGGTTCAAATCCACACGGGGATGTCAATGTCATTCTGGTGACGTGAATATTTTCTTGCGCCTGCTTATCTTTTTTCCTTTTTTTTTTTTTCTCGGCTTCCCACGGGCGAAACTATCTGAGTCTCTCCTGCATCCCGGCCAAAGAGGTGACATTTCCTCTGCTGGCTGCGCCGGCTGTCAGGAGAATAATGCGAGCGAGCGAGGATGCTCGCAGTGGCAAAGTGATCATGCTGAGATTAAGCAGGTGTAATGTTTACTGTGTTAATTAATCATCCCGGTTTAGCGTTTTGCAAGCAGGAATTTGCTAATTATTGCTGAACAAGTATTGTCATGGGGAGGGTAATTAAATTCATTCGGCAGATTTTTAATCATAAGCCGAACTAGAAAAATAGAAATTGAGGTTAAATAACCTCACTTAAGGAGAAGTCGGTGAATGGTCAACTCGGGTGTTTTTTTTTTGTTTTTGTTCTTTTTCACCGTGAGGCTACCTAGAGTTTTTCGTCTCTCGCACACACAGGCGTGCACGTGAGTTCCCCGGGTGCAGACTCGTGATGAAGCTGCAGTCAATCCATGTTGACACCGGACAGGAAGCGCGTTAAACCCGGACCGGCCGCCTGTCAATCAGTCGATCACGGAGCCACATATTGAAACGTGCAACCATTCGCTGTGTCATTAACACGCTAAACGAAAGACATACAACCGCTCACCCTATCATTCACACACTTACACACGTAAGTGTGTGAATTCACACACACACGTCTTCATTAATTTTCCCACGTCGAGAGGAATCAGGCAAACCTGGAATAGACACATACAACACTACGGGGAATGAATCACGAAATGAGTGAAAATTCTGTTTAACTTTCCGTTTGTTGTTTTTTTTCCACTTACCGTAGTTTTCTGGACTATTGAGCGCACCTGAATATAAGCCGCACCGGCTAAAAATAACTAAGTAAACATATATGTGTATGAATATATATAGGCCTCACATGTCTATAATCTGCATGTGTCCACGTTGTGACATGAGAAATTTACAGAGAAACTTTTTTTTTTTTTAACTTTTAATGTGATACCGTATTTTCCGCACTATAAGGCGCACCTAAAAGCCTTCTCAAAAACCGACAGTGCGCCTTATAATCCGATGCGCCTTTTATATGGATCAATATTGAGCCACACGAGGTCTCGCAACTACGGGAAGCAGCCGCTGACTCCATTTTCTCCTGTAGAAGAAGTAGCGCGCGGTGCATGCCGGGATATATGACTGCGCCAAGAATGCATTTTTATTTCCATTTGTGTGTGTCTGTGTGAAGACCCCAAAAATGGCATCTTTCAAGAGACACGCTTATGACGCAGAGTTTAAACTCGATCAGTCCACGCAGTAGAAGACGGAAATAGAGCAGCAGCAAGAGAATTCAACATTAACTAATCAATGGTGCAAAAGTGGAAAAAGCAACAAGATGACCTGCGCCGAGTAAAGAAGACTAAACAGAGTTTCCAAGGGAACAAAGCGAGACGGCTACGGTTAGAGAACAAACTCAAACAGCGGGTTGTTGAACAGAGAGCGGCAAGTAGAAGCGTCTCTACTGTCGCTATTCCAATGAAGGCAACTTCATTTGCCTTCATTCGCTAGCTAGCTAGCAAGCGCTAGCTAGCGACATGAGCGTCACTGAATTTAGAGAAGGTTCTACTTGTTTTTTTTTGTTTTATGAAAAGCTTTGAACAAATGGCATTGGAAAAACATTGTTATCAACAAAGGTGGCGCAAATCCCGGTAAGAGCTACCGTGTCAGGGTCTCACACCTGGGTTCAATTCGTAATCGGCGCCAGCTGCAGCAGCTGCCGCTAATCAAGATCCCTATAAAGGGCAGCGGCACGCTCTGCCTGGCGCCGGGGGATTGTGGTTGTCCAACAACCTTGACCACGGTGGATCCCCCACGACCCCTGTCACGACCGGACCTAGCTGTGGTTCCTGGACTCCCCCATTGCCATGTTCATCCCCACGACGCCTGTCACAACCGGACCCCGACCCTGCGAGAGCCCCCTTCGGACCCTGACCTCATGGGACCCCCTGGTGGACCACCGGACCCCGACCCTGCGAGGGCCCCCTCTGGACCTTCGTACCCTGACCCCGTGAGATCCTGCCTTGACCCAGCCCGAGATCCTGCCTTCACCCTGCCTAGGGCCCGTCCTGGTGAGACCCAGACTTGTGCGACTCTGTCTCGGGGCCAGGGAATTGCCAGTGACACCCTGCCTGTCTACCTAAATAAAGCGCTTCAACCCTGATTTCAGCCTCGAAGGTGTGGTTCCCCGCCCCGAGACATACCGGGACCTACGGTACTGTATTCTGACTGCACTAACTTGTTTTAGGAGTGAACGGAGTTGTCAGGATGTTTGTTTGTATGCTATTAATAACGTTTGACTGTTTTGTTGACATTCCCTTTAGCGCATCTTCATCTAGTGGATGCATAACGCAACCCCAGCCACTACAATAGTTTCTACTCTATGCGCCTTATCATGGGGTGCGCCTTATATATGAAAAAAGGTTTTGAAATAGGCCATTCATTGAAGGTGCGCCTCATAGTGCGGAAAATAGGGTACATACGGATAACATCCACAAATATGTAACGGAAATGCTTTTTTCCAAACAGTGCCTGTAACACGGCTGATGAAATAGATTGATAATAAATTAATCTATCCACTTTCCATTCCCGCTTTGTCCTTCCTCTTGGTCTTCCTCCTGCGTATTAAAACATTTAAACTTGTTTTTTTCAGGGTCGGATTTGAACGGCCTCAGAGTTTGTGACAAGGCAAATGTGACAAATGTTTTGGTGGCATAAAGCTCTTTATCCCCCCGAAAAATCCATAAATTAGCCGCATCTTGTTTAATCCACAGTGTTCAAAGCATGTGAAAAAAGTAGCGGCTTATAGTCTGGAAATTATGGTACATCGTTTTGATCCTTTAAAAAAAAAAACAAAACACAATGTTCTACACTAATACGAATTTGCTAATGAAACAAACCGTAACTGATCTGTGAACAAGTTGAAAAACAAACAAAAGGAAAACTGGCCACACTCATTTATATTTGGTATTTTTATTCCACGGTCCAAAACAGGGGCTGTGTTAAATTTTAAATTCGGCGAAGGTCAACCGATCCGTTTTGCTCATGAAGTAAACAGTAACGGTGGATTTGCTGCATCTGGCCGGTTGCGGCTCTGAGCGTGCGTTGCTCCTGTTGCATGAAACACAAAGGTTTACCACAGCGGCTGCTTATGAATAAAAAATAAAGCCAAATGTTAGAACTGTGTGTAAAGGGAAGTCACACGCGGAGCCAAAGAGGACAATGAATGCATTTCCAACATCCGAGGCGTAAAGACGCCCATCTATATTCATGCTGATCAAAAGGTCAAAACGATGTCCTGATATTCTCTCCACCTCTGGGGGGGCCGAGGAGGCGGGGGCGTTATTGTAACAGATACGAGAAGCTGGACGGGGCCCAGGCGCCGCGCGCAAAATGTGTATCCTGGATGGAGTTTCCGTGAGAAAACAGCGGCTTGACCTTTCGGCGATCGCCTCGCTGTGAGGTGCTTTCCCTCCGGGGGCGTCCGCTGGTTTTTTTTTTCCGTCCTCGATGGATGATTTGTCCGGTGACAGGAGGAAGAGGGGCGTCTGCCTCTCTTCCACTCCAGTTATCAAATGTCTGTTTCTCTTGGCAACGAAAGGCAGGAGTATTTCTCACCGTGACTCGCGAAAACATGGAGCATAACGAAAACCCGCGCCCAATGTTCCCTCTAAGCTGCGCAACTGCACAATTGGGCGCTGCGCACACACTCTCAGCGCACGAGAAAAGCTATCCAGCGCGGTGAGCGCACTGCAAATGTATCAGATGTATAACATTTTTTCTGTGCCATTTTGCTGTGTAACTCAGTGAGTGACCAGCCAATCATACGATACGATGCAATTACGCTACCCAGCCAATCACGGCATTGACAGTGCTTGCGCACGTGCTCTGCCCATACACGCTACATGACAATAATAACAGTGTGGCGGCGTTAAGTGACGCTAATGCTAATGCTGACATGCTATGTACCTGTTTGGATGTCATTGGCTTGTGGTTTGTTTATTTTTCTTTCTTTTTCATATTTCTGATCCCTTCATTTTTTGGGTCTGGGTTTCACGCCGACACCTTTGGATGTTGCGCACTTTCCCTGAGGGGTGACGGCTTCTGATTCGCGGTTCTAGCTAGCAAGCCGCGCTGTTCAAACGTTTATTTCGTGGAGATTTGGACTCACTTTCCTCTCAATGGTGTGCAGCCAGCGAGGTATGTGTGTATTTTATGATGTATGACATATTTGTGTTTTTGTTTGGTTGATAGGGTTGTCTGTTTACTGTTTGTTATTTACTGCTTTAATAGTTAGACTGTGGATTCAAGACGCATTAAAGACATAAATATCCATCAGTAACTGAAGAACTCTGCTTAGTGTGTTTCCTGGAGGGGAGTGACATGCTAACCCGTTATCGTGGCGAACCAAAGTAAAAATGAAATGCGGGTCTTTTAAGTTGGAATGGCTGTTGGAGTATGCGCGAATAGAAGAACCAGGAAACTGGGTGAGATTTTTATTTTTTTCTTTTTCGAGTGAGAAAGGTCTGCTTTGCAAAACATGCAGCGACGCTAAAATAGTTAGCAAGTTTTCTGATGGAAAAACATGGACTAAATGGTAGTTGTGATCCCAGGTGTGATACTGATGTGTGGCCACGGCGTGCACGTCTAATACTGCTCACAGTGGTCCTCGGTGTGCTCAGAGAGGTTGTCTGTATGTCCAGACATATGAAAAATTAGAGGGAACATTGCCCCCGCCCTCCCCGGATCACATATTGTTCATACATTCATTCATGCATGCTCATCACATTAGTTTGTTTATTTGCGCTCACAAATTGACACATTGACGGTAATGTTTAGCACTTCCTATTCCCATATCTATAATCATATTTAAAACAACGTTTACACTCTTCCTGTCGGCACATATCCAAAGTAGGCATTTCACCGTACGGGGAAACACGATTTTACGTGATTTTTATGTGACAGTAAAACGTTTTGAATCTTGAATCTTCCTGGTCGCCATGAGTTCGGTGTCAGATGTTTGAGTCGGTCATCTTGCGAGAAATTTTACCCGTCGTCCTGTAGCCTGCTGGGATGCGTCCGACGTGTGCGCGTTAGCAGATAGCATCAGTTTCGGAGCGCGTATTGAAGTTACTGTCAAAGCGTGGAGGTTATTTTAATAAAAGCTCCGAGTGGATGGGATCAGCGCGTGTCACCCGGCCGTCGGAGACATCTCTGCGGCTCGTGCTCGTGTTTCCGTATTTCCGGATTAAGGACATCGTTCGAATTTCCGCACGCCCGGATGCCCTTTCTCTCGCCATTAAAATGCATCAGGAATAAAAAGAATCTTCAGATTGCGTAGTGTTGCTAGCGCAAACAGACGGACGGACCATGCGGCCGGTTGATGCATTATCTTATTATTTTTACATCCTTTTCTGCAATAAATAGGATTTACATTCACATCTGCTACGTGAAACGGACAAGCGGGTGGAAGATGATATGACAAATCCTCATTTATTGTCGTCTCATAAAAACCGGCTCCGACTGCGAGACTGCAGCCGCTCTCCGACGGAGAGCTCCCACAACCGGAGCTGTGTTTTTACCATTCAAAGGATAATATTGATTTAGTTTTACACAAAACCCTTCCTGTCTTATTTCCCCGCAGACCGCCCAGATTTAAGCCCCCCTGTGTTCACGCTGCAGATATCGAACTGTTGCCCTTAATAGATCGAAACACACAGAGCGGCTCTTTGACTCCTGTGTTTTAACACCGTAACCCGCAGGATGCGTCATCTGTCAGATCAGGGTCACACTAGGCATGTAACAAAGAAAGTCTGTGTTTGTTTTTTGAATTCTACATCCCGGTTCCGATTTCGCCATTTAATGCAACTTCAACCCTGCAAAAGCCGCATTTCCCCTTTACCTCCGTCGTCTGTGTGCGGCAAAGACAAAAGTGTGGTTGTGCAGCGGCGGTTTGCGGTTGCCGGGGCCGGCGGCCGCCTGGCCTCCATTTGCGTTACAGCGATGACGCACTTGCAAGAAAAAAAAAAAGGAAAAAAACGAGAGATCCGTTTCTGGAAGAGTTGAGGAATATAGAAAATGCGACACAGACATGAATACCAGACTAAATGTACTGATGGAGCATAAAACTGCCGCTCCAAGAAAACACAAAACATTGACTTTTTAAATGTGCGCCTTCCCACCGTCACTGACGCCGCCATTTTCCCTCAACTTTCTTGCTCTCACATACGGTGATATTGATTCCTCTAGGCAGGGAAATAATGGTCCAACAGCTGCCGCCTCACATTTACTAATTAAAACAAATATGAGAGACGCACAAGTCCTCCGCGGGGTGACCCACATGGAAAGCACATCCGGCTTTTTTTTTTTTAATTTCATTTCTCAAAGACGTATTTAAAGAGACGTGTGAAGAGTTGACTTGTCCGGACGACACAACGTAAGAACCTCCAAACCTGAACTCCGAAATTCCAGGAACTTATTTACAAGAATTCCTGTTGATCTTATCTTCTCTAAAATTTGGGGGGTATTTGTTCAGATCAGGCTGATGATATACGGTTGATTTTTTTGTTCTTGTTTTTTACAACATTGCAGATAAAACAGTACGATCTGCATGGCGGGCTTTATTAGCAAAGGCCATAGCAAATACCCAAAGAAAACATCTTAAACAAGAGAGACAGATTTTACAAGCCGTTACAGGTCTTTTATTCGCCAATGAAAACGAAATCGTGCGGAAATTAACGAAGTTTGCGCGTCTAGCATGCGCAGAATCCAACAATCGGCGCTCTTCATTTCCCCTCCCCGTCATAGAGTTCTGGGTAATCCAAAAAGTTCTGTCCTTGGAAAGGAAACCTGGGCTTTTCAGAATTCCCAAAATGATCTGATAAAAGTTCCTGCTATAGAAAAAGGGGGTCACATTTTTAAATTGTTTGTCCATCCATGATGTGGCGCAGAGGCCGCTTGGAACAACCTTCACCCTCCCTTCTGCTCCAGCGCTAATAAACATTGCTAGCTGTAGGAAGTTCTGGCCGGTATTATGGTCTTTGCAAAGCTAGCATCCCCTCGCTAACTGCTTGCTATCGGCTCCCTATTCTCCCTTTTCTCCCGTCAGACAAATGTGGATCTCTACTTGCTTTCCCGACTTGGTCAACAAACTCAACCCCAGAACAGAAAGAAAAAGGAAAACCATCAAATTTCAGATCACGTCCATTGCCTTGTTGTTCACTTTTATTTAAAACACTTGTAGTAGTCAATGGAAATGTGATTTTGTTTTCTTGATGCTCAGCTAATATTAGCGTTGCAAGCACCGGCAGACTTCAACCGATCCCACGACGTTCGTCTTCCGACTTCACAAACACCTTTTCACTGTTCTTCCGCAGGGAGACGGAGATGGCCAGTGGTGTTTTGTTGGGAAACTACAACCATTTCCATGACCTGAACCTCTCTTAGCATCCTGTCCTGGTTCAACCAAACCCAGGATTTGGCACCGTTTGTCATTGGCTAGGAGTCGTTTGTGTGTGTGATGTCACAAACGCCTCGAAAAACGAAAACTCAAAGCTGTCGAACTCCCATTTCTGCCGGTTTGTTTTCCCTCTACGGATTTGCCATGCGTGGTTGTATCTCATTGATTTGTATTTTCTCTATCTGATTCCCTGTCGTCTGAGCTCCCAGCCGCCCGCCCGGCTTTTGTTGGAGCTTTGTTAGGCTCCGGGATCAGCTCAACATCTGTGGCTTATCGTGAACAAGGAAGACTTTTTTTTTTTTTTCTCACGCCACCAACCAAATCTCATTTTCTCCCAGCGGGCGGACTGCAACCAGGAAGCCAAAGTGTGAGCGTGTTGTATTACAGCAGGTGATTCAGACGTCTACCTGTCGTCTTGGATTTCAGTGTAATGCTGAAAAAACGGTGGTTCAGCGAGGCCGAACGATCTTTCAAACTGTTTCGACCGATCGTTCGGGATAGCCATCTAAATATCAATGGAGGCAAAACATCGACTGACGCACGTCTGGTCGACCGTCCGAAGATAATGTGTCCGACCCGACCCCCCCCCCCGCCCCCCGCTGAATCGAATATCATTGGGATTCGTATTCGACCGTTCGTACGCCGACGGCCCCTTCGCGTCGGACGATCACGTCTCGGACCGGAATCCAAAGGCAGAGCCTCCGGCGTCCGCCGCGTTTCAGGCTGTGTCGGGATAAATCCAAGTGATTTGTAGCAGCGCTCACATAAATGGATCCCACTCAGGACCGGTGAAAGGTAGAATCTGCGCTCGGCGACGGTTCTAACCAAGCGTAGATCTGCTCGGCGGCCAGCCGTCACAATCAACCCTAAAGACACTAAAACCCCCTCCGTCTCCATTCGTCATTTCACTCTGTTTAAATTAAGAAAAGCAGGGAAAAACTTTCGGGGCATATTAATAGATCTTCGTCAAAGAAAAGTCAATGGGATTAGTCTTCAGTCATTCAATCCAACTATCGATCGGCGGCCGAAGGAAATATCTGGAGGGCTGCCGCAGTATCCAAAGTGAGATTGATTGCGAAAGGAGGAAGACGCGGCGATTTGTTGACGCATCCAATCACTTCTAAGTTCCCCGCGACCTCTGTCTGCTCCTGACGCTCGCTCATTTGCATACAGTGTGAAATCCCGGAGCCTCGAGTCTTATATGTCAGTGACCCACTTTTATTAATATTGGCAAATGTCAGGCCGCTGTTTTTATGACTTTGCTCTTTTCCTATAACTATTTTTTATATTACACACACACATATATATATATATATATTACCTGCATGTCTTTCTCGGCAGATGGGACAGCCAGTATGCCTCCGCGGCTGCAGGAGGCACAATGTGCATGTAAGGCTCCTCTTACTATGTGTCTTAATTTCAGAGACAGCACGCCAATGGAATATAAATCACGTCTGACTGTATCCCCTTAATGTAAAAGTCTGCCTCTTAATAACCCATTTCTTTCCGAGGAGCCATTTCTATTCCATGATGCCGTTAAGTGCGTTTGAAAAGGTATAGATCACCGCAGAAATTCATGCTCGGGGATGCGGATTATTGATCATGAGGTGGGGAGATGTCCAGAGAGCCGCCGCGCATCGATCAATTTGCTTTGAACGCCGATGAAACCCTCGCGTCATATGGAAATTCCGATCTCATTCCGAAGCCGCGCTCATTCAATCCATCTTTTTGCGCCCCTCCTCCCACCTTCTCCCCCCCCCCCCCCCTCCTCCCCGAAAGAGAATGACGTTCGCAAATCACAGGCTTCTGGTAACCAATGTTCTCATTTAAATGGCAGGTTGTGGCATCTGTTATTTGAAAGATAGAGGCGTGGAGATGGCGATAACATACATGAAATATCACCATCATTACCGGCCACCCAGCACATCTGACAGACGGCGCCCATCTCGGAATGGTCGTAGTCGACTTATCTGGGCGGTGACAGCTTGAAATGTTAATGAGGCCTTTTGATCAGCAGCAGGCCCGCCTGTCAGGCCAGCCTTTTGAATGCACGGGTTTGTTTTCACCACGGGCCTCTGCAGAACTCCTCCTCGAATCCACGATACAAACGGTTTCGTGCGTCGCCGGCTGCTCTTCGGGCTCTGAAACCCCCCCCCTCCGTACCATCCGTCCAGGTACCGATCCGGGACCGGAACAAAAAAAAAAGGCTTTGATGAGAAAAGAAGGGATTTGTTGAAGAAATCCCAAATGAAGATGAGTTTCACAAACGGCAACGGCAGCTGGAAGAGATTTAGGCATGAAAGAGAAGCGGAGCACGGAGAGACGGACGGCGAAGAGGAGGAGGAGGCGATCGAGGAGGACGGATTGAACTCATTCGGAGTTGAGAAGGAACAAAGCTGATCTTTGATGCTTCTCAATCTCAGCGGCGGCGAGTATAACTTCACGATAATTGACAATAGACACGGGGATGAGCGGCTGCGGCGTGTCTCTCGCCGTCACTCGAACCGTCGCCGAGAGCCTCGGCGGCTCCGTGTTATTACAAGCGCAGATTGCGAGTTTGTCCCCGGTGAGTCGCGTGTTTGCAGCGGAAATTTCCCCCCGCTATCTATATGTCCCGCAATTTGCATAAATATAAGCGTACGAGCCCTGCTGTCGCGTTCCCTCAAGTGAAATCGATTTCAGATCGTGTTTGGCGCTTATTGCACGTAGAGACACGCTTATTTCATAACGGCAGTGAGTTATCAGAATGATATCTGCTTTTAGACTCTTTGTCCGCTGGATTTTGTAATTAGTTATACCAAATAAAAAAGAGTTCTCTTCTTTCATTCGCTCATCATTATCCATATCGTTTATCCTGCACGAGGGGCCTGAGGCGCACAGCCATTCACGCGACATCTAGGAGATTTACAGCAGAGACCTCCTGCATGTGGGAGGATACCAAGGAAACAGGGGATGTCCAAATTTTTGCAAAAAGGGACGACCATTCAGCGGGACATCATTCTTTGAACCAATAACATTAAATGCAAATAAACTATTTCATGATTTTTTTTTTTTTTTGGCCATAAATGGCAGACTTTTCATGTGTTAGCATAGAACACAAATTGATTTTTTTTTTTACCCAAATCAACCTGTCTTGCTTATTTGAATACCACATAAAATGAGAAAAAAGTCTAGCTGAAAAAAAAAAAAAACTTTCAGGAAGATTAAACATATCTAGGTTAATTTGAAACATTACATATTAAATGCTTGCTATCAATTTCTAAATTCAAAAACTAAACAGGAAAATAACACCAACAGTGATATTGCAGTATTTTTCGCACTATAAGGCGCACTTAAAATCCTTACATTTAAATCCTTATAATCCGGTTCACCTTATGTACGAATTCCGGTTGCGCTTTCTGACCTCGAACCAATTTCACGTGATACACCGCGCCCCAAAATCTTTCAAAAAGCCGCTGCGCTTGATTTGTTGTCGCACCATTTCCACCTGACGTCGGGACGTTGTATTTAAGTTGGTCCTTAGTCGAATATGGGTTAAGACAACGTCTGATGACTAATTACTTTTTGTAATAGCAGTACGTACTGCACTGCAACATAATATTACTGTTCATTTGTGTGTATGAGGACCCCCAAAAATGGCACCTGTAAACCGACATGCTTGTGAACTCAAGGCTAGCAGTCACGCAGCGGATCATGAGAAAAGAGAAGCTGCGCCAAAGTTAAGGCCAAACAGAGTTTCCGAGGGAACGAAGCGTGATGAATGGGGCGAATAAAGTTCGACTGAACTGACTATACTGTATGTTTTATCATGCGCCTTGTAATGCTGTGAGCCTTTTGTATGAAAATAAACCCATTCGTTGATATTGAACCTTATAATGCGGAATCTGCAGAATACAGTATGCAGAAGTACAAAACATTGAGGGCCATATGAATCCTCGTATTAGTCGTTATCAAAAAGGACAAATGCAGTGTTTTTCATTGTTTCATTTTTAGACTCAGATCAAAAATATGAAATAGAAAAACAAGCTGCTGGACCGAAGTAGATTTTATTCTGATTTTTTTTGGACTGATTTTTATGATTTTTACAACAGAGGCTGCGGGCCGGTTTAAATTTGACCACGGGTTCATATTTGGCCGGTGGGCCGAACATTGGACGCAAAGCGAACCAAAAATGCCAAACTAAAATATTGCGCTGTGAGAAATTTCGGAAAATGATTTTAATTCATCAACGAAGGAGTGCGTCCGAGGGACCGGCAGGCAGGAGGCCTAGAGGAGGTCCACAGATGGAGGGAAAGAGGACAGAGCTGGTGTGAGAGGGTCGGATGGAGGCGGCTGATTGGCTGATTGGAAGTGGTAACGCCATGTTTTCAACGTCACACCCCAAACAGTCTTGCGTGCAAATCCCCAAAATATACCGGTGTGTCCCGTACGGCTGTAAATTGAGAGGCGGGTCCAGATGAGAACCGCTTCTCCACCGTGACCATCACTTTCTATCTATGGCTCCATGTTTCTCCCAAAGTTCACACGATTCGGCAAAGAGTCAAACAGAAGCGATGTTCCCCTTCAGCCTGCCGGGGAGTCTTGCCTCCACGGAGCCGGAAGCCCCTCCTCGCTCCCCATCTGCTGCTCTTCTACTTAATGTCTAGACGTGTGGAATTATCGATTTCACCACCTCGTGCCTGGGTTTGTTTTCCGGCCTGCATCCCTCCGATACGGCGAATTTCAATTATGCAGCAAAACGAGTGTATTTCTCCGCGGAAAAAAAGCGACGAAAACCAGAGGGTGTATTTTATTGACTATTTACATTGGATTCCAGTGTATATTGGATTCTATTGTTGATCCGTAATACATGGAAACATGTGACAAGT
The DNA here is from genome assembly GCF_037954325.1 of Fistularia commersonii. Classification (NCBI taxonomy): domain Eukaryota; kingdom Metazoa; phylum Chordata; class Actinopteri; order Syngnathiformes; family Fistulariidae; genus Fistularia; species Fistularia commersonii. The sequence goes on from NC_141316.1 coordinate 7,248,548, forward strand.
GTGTTTGTGTATGTGTGTGTGTGCACATCCTGTTCCCTGACATAACAGCGCCTCATCACATGGGAACCAAAAGCTATTCTAATGAGCCAGAGCTTTTGGGGTAAAATGAGCAGTGTACAAACACACTCCCATTTCAGGACAGATGCACCCGAGAGCGAACACAGAGGCGCAGGTGCATTTGTTATTTTGCTGGATGGGGGCAGTCACAACCGGGTTAGCGATAAAACATGCATTTTGGAGCAAATGTGTGTTTGTTTGTGCAGAGATGCATTATTGACATGTGCAAGAAGCACTCAGAGTTTCTGTAAAATTACAACGACAGCCTGTCAAGTGTCATCGCATATTCATCGTCGGCATAAACTAATTTGTGGCACGTCGAGAGAGGAGGCCCGGGAATCTCCCGGGGGGGTGAAGACCGGCCGGTGTCTCTTGGTGTTCGGCCGCTTGTTTGCCGAAGACGGCTCGGGTGAATGTCACTCCCGGCGCCGGAGAGTCTGCGGACGAGGAGCCTCCTCGCGGCGCTGACGATCCGCCGCGGCGAAAAAAAAAAAAAAAAACCCGGACCGTCAAAGCCGAGTGTCAGAATATTAAAGTCCTTCAGCAGATCCGCGGAGAGCCTGTTGAACCTCAGGGTCCTCGGTGGTGGAAAAAAAAAAGAGCCACTGCTGTGCTTTTATGATAAGATGGGATGTATTTAAGCCGCGGCTCAGGTTCTCTGACATGTGTAGACCCAGGCATTTGAAGATGGCAACCCACTCAACCTCCTCCACGTTGATCCAAATCCATACTGATGTGCCTTCTTTGTTCCCCGGGAATCGATAATTCTTTGTTGTTGTTTTTGACCGAGCCATGCGGCGTTGTCCTGGCACTATTTAAACCCCATTGTTGCCTCATCCAAGCCGCCTCCTCTGCAAATTAGATGACGCTGTCAGACCTTTGAGGAGGAGATTTGCAGCAGTGGACCGACAGCGCCAACTGGGGATGATGCGTAAAGGATGACGGACGCTAAGATGTTCGCATTTCTTCGCCGGTGACCGATTTATTTGGTGTGACGGGACCAAAAATCCACAGGTTCAAATTGACGATTATATTTGCCGAATGTTGTTCGGATTGTGTCTAGAGGTTTGGATGACGCGGTTCTGACATCATCAACCGGACGCCGGGTTCGGTTGATCCGACCTGACGACAGCCCCGAGGTCTCGGCTGTACATTCCGCGCCCCCGGCGACCGCCGCTGTCTGCGCGGATTAGACCTATACCCTTCTCCGGGCGGCCTATACGCGCCCGCGCCGCGGTCCACACGCCCACCTTGCCACTGGGAGTCAAATTGGGTTTCTCTGGAGCTGCGTGGAAAAAAAACAGCAAAAGGTCACCCTGCCATTAATGTCATAGTCACCTGTCCAATTGGGCGCCGCGGAAGACCTCCGACTAGCTCGGCTGTAATTGGGTTTTAAACCCATTTTTAGCCGAGCGCATGTCGCTCGTGTTTACACCGTTTTAATGGAGCTAATTTTCCGATGAAGCCGTGCCCTGTTTCTTATTTTGCTTTTTTGAACTCAAAACATCAGCGCGACTGTGAAAGGAGCCGGAACACAACATGCTACATGTCAGGCTACAAAACTTCCAGCTGTGACACCGTTAGATGAACCGGTCGTGCCCAGAACTGAGCCTGGAAACCGCAAATATTTATTTTAAAAAGAGAGATGAGTGCAGGTCAGCGTCTGTGAAAAATTATTCCTCTATTTGTCATTTTGATTGAAAGTCCAGTTCTGTTTTACCGACCGTCTGACTCACGGAGTGTAACAGGTCAATGTCTCCTGCATAAATTTCCCCAAGTTTGTCCAAAGTTTGCTGCAGCGGTTTCTTTTTAAATGACTGGAGGCGACAGCCATTCAGTAAGAAGCTATTGGGACCGTCACTCGGGTTTGGCATAATCCCGCTGACAGACAGGCTGTCAGAGAGTAAAATAATACGTGGAAATAATTATAGTCGTCTTCATCGTCGTCCTTGGCCGCCGTTCCACTTCATCAGATTCGGTGAAAATCACGCTGGCAGATTTAGCGTAATCACACTAACAGACGGAGAAAAGGACCGACAAAAGGATCAGATCGTATTAAGCACTTGGAACAGAAACAAGGTTTTATTGCTGCGTAGCAGAAGGTCCCCGGTTTGATTCCATGTTACCCCTTATCCATGTCCGTCTAGCTTCTACGGTTTCCTGAAACAATCTAAAATCATGCAGGAGGTTCATCGCCGACCCAAGATTGGTTGCACGTCTCCATATTTCGCTTGATGAGGGAACGAATGGTTGTTTGTCCCCCGTGATTGGCTGGCGAGCAGTATGGTGAAGTCGGCCCATCGGCCAATGACAGCCGGGCATTTGTTTTAAGCGTTCGTTTTATTATACACGCTTTAAACAAAACAGAAAATCTGCAGTTGACCAAAAAACAAATCTGATGTTGCAGATGAGCCGGCGTGAATTATTCCGTCCATGTCGGAGCGATAGTTTCGCCGAACCCCCTACCGGTGTTAGACGAGAATTTGAAACGGCCAGTCTGGTTCAAACGGCCCCCGGACGAGGTGATTACTTCCGACTTTATATCCCACGCCGTTTTCAGGTTACAAATAGAATTTTCAAATCATCCCTGTACGCTTTCCACCCGTTTCCTTCGAGAGCTCGCGTCGCCGAAAGGTTCTCCAAGCGGGAGGTTACGGGGTCTGCGTCGTGTTAAATTTCGCGCTATCGTTGGCGTTTGATTCACGATAATCACGGCGGTGGAAAAAAAAAAAAAAAAAAAGATGTGAGAAGACGAGATTATGAGAGCGCGTATCATCGTAACCACCGAGCAATCTCTTCGACAAAGACCTAATCAGCGCTCGGAAATAATAACTCCTGATGAACGCGGTTCATTTTTTACGTAACGCCTCCCACGGCGGGGTTAGGGCGAGGGTCGTGGAGAACCTAACCGCTCGGAGCGCCCGAATTGCGCGTCAAATGTCGTCCGATCATTGTTCCAACATGAGAAATACAATCTCTCATTTAACTCGCTGCGCTGCCCACATTAAGCCCGCTAGACGGGCTGAGACGCTCTCTGGAGGCTTAATAGCTGCAATTAGCGAGAGAGCTGCTCTATAGCGTGAGTATCACACACACACTCGTGCACACGCGCCGGCGCACAAACACAACCCGTGCCGCTGCAAACCTGTCAGTGGAAATTGTAGCTCTGGTGTGTTGACTGAGAGTAAGATAGCGGGGGAGAGCGACCCCGCGGGCAAACGCAGAGCTTCTCGTGCCTCCGCTAATAACGTTAGGCTGTGAGTGCCAGCCTCGATTTCATTGGCCGTCAGCGTGAGGACCAATGGACCCGCATTAGTGGATAGAGGGAGGAAAAGATGAATTAAAGTCTGTTTTAATAAGGCCTGGCTTTATTTCTTGAAAAGTACCTCCATTAGCTGTATTTAAAGTACTTCATCCATTAAAATGTAATCTTAGCCCTGGTGAATAAACAGTTCACTCCATAAATGCCGCTGGCTGGGACTTTATGATTTTTTTTTTTTTTTGTTTCATTACTTAATCCTCATTTCTCTAAGTGTTTCTAATAGCCAGGGAAGAAAATTGACAGGTCTTGAAGGAATGAGGGTTAATATGATAGAAGACGGGGCCTTCCTCTTCCCACTAATCTGCATTGTTACGATAATTCAATATGCTCAGGCTTTAATTGATTTTTTTTTTTTCCCTCCATGCTGTCATCACGCAGGAGCTAATTCATGTTTGTTTTGAGTGAAAGACAACATCTGAGCCATTTAAAATCATTGCAATGTGCTTTTACTCGCATTGGGCTGTAAATAAATCTCCCACAGCTGCATTACTGAGGTGAGTTTGGTGTTCTTGTAGTCAAGCAATTTACACGACATCAATATTCTGCTAAAGTAGTTAATATGATATATAATATCGGATGGGGAGTATTGATATACAGTCGATCCTCATGAATCTAATTCCCTCTTTGATTGTTTGACTGCGAAACGAAAAGTCGATCTGTTCTCCAATTCCCAAAAAACATTGTACTCTTTTGCAACTTTTATTATGGGTTTATATGTGGCAAAAATACAGAAAGGAATTGAAGATAACCTTAATTATTGCTGTGTTTCTGCTGTTCTTTTTGTCAGCACTTGTAATCAGCGTTTCTTTCACTAAATCACCAAAAGTAAAGCGAGAACCCTCGCTAACCCAGCTAGCTGCCTTTCATAAGTCCAAACTAACAATCAATTTTCTTTTTCTACTAAGACTTGAACCTTTGCTTCGATCACGCGGTCGACCTTTTAGCCACATTAGCTATTTTTAGCACATCTTCGTTGACCTTGGCGAGATCTGAAACAGGAACGCCGCTTTCACACTTAGCTATTATTTCTGTCTTCCGATCAACAGCAATTTGCAACTTCTTGTTAACGCCATAATCACCAGCACTTACTATTTTCGGAGCCGTAATTCGGTGCATTTGTTCGCGCACCGAGAATTGTTTGCAGGACCGTGTTCATAGCCGATTTGTTCATGATCAGGGACGTTTGTAAACCGAGGTTCTACTGTATTATTGTATTATTTCCTTCTTCACATTGACAGTAATTCTTCTTACCTATCTTAACTTTTATGCTATAACTAGCACTTTTGAAAACTAAATTACTGAAAAAAAAAGCACAGAAAAAGCCTTTTAACAGGAGAATTCAACACCAAACGATGTAAACAAAGCAGAGCAGCGCTACTGCCGCTACGCTAGTGCACGGAAAGCTTGGGAGTTTGTTTGTGTGTTCGTGTGGCGAGGCTTGTTTGCAGATTGGGTCAAAATTCATTGTTTGTGATTAGGGGCGTGTTAGCCGAGGTTCGGCTATATTATTGTTTTATTTCCTTCTTCACGTCGACAGTAATTCTGCGTTCCTATCTACCATGCTATCACTGGCATTTTTAACTTTTTTGGGCGCCATAATGAGGGGTAACTTACTGAAAAAAAAACATAAAAATGCATTATAACAAGTAAACACAGCGATGAATAATCTAAACAACATGGAGTAGCAGGCACAATGGCAGCTACGCTACAACATGGAAAGAGTTTGTTTGTATTTTCATGAAGTAAGGCTTTTTAGCAAGTGGATTCAAGATTTGAACAAAACTCAGTTTGTTGGCCAATTTCTTTGTGATTAGCGGTTTAAGCCGGGGATATTATGACCCCCGGAAGGTCACTAGTAACCGTATCTTGAAGGAGCAAAGGGGTCAGATGCAGCGTGGTGGTTGTGTACAGTTGTTTATTTTTATCCTTGTTGGCATTATTTTTGTTTGTTTTTGTCATTTCTATTGTCACGCTGTTTATGTTCTTATCCTTGTTGTCGCTGTTTTTTTTTTTTTTCCATTCTGCTGTTTCTTCTTATCCTATCTCTCTGCTGTCTATTTATTTGGATGTCTTTTGATATCCTTTAATTGTCTTCTAATCGTCTCTCTATTTACATTCATATTTATTGATATAACTGTTACACTGCTGTGACAAAAGAATTTCCCTTATGGGGATCAATAAAGTTTATCTTATAAAAGAATGACTATGGTTATTACGCCGTTTTTGAAATATTTTCACCCCGGTCCCAAAACAACCGTATCCGATTCAATCAAACATGTTACATCATATCATATCATGTTATTTCTACATCCTTGAAATGTTCGGCCTCATTGAAAATGACTTTCCAGTGTGAATCAGTTTTGACTGAAGGGTGGCATTAACTCTATTTCTTTTTTTTTAAGCGCTGTACTCTTTTGATAGACGAGTGAATCAGCTTTCGGTATAGGACTTTTAACCCGTTTATTTGGCCTCTGAACACATCCGGACCGAGCCTGTATTCGTCTTTGTCTGAAGGGGCCGCTCCCCCTCGACGAGGACGGTTGTCAAGGTCAGAGTCGGCATAAAGGAGAAGGATGGCGTGATGGAGGGCAGAGGAAATGGAGGAAGAGGCATGGAGAAAGATGACCGGCCGAAGTTCAATTTCCCTTCGCTCGTCCCGTGAAAAGAATGCGACGAGGAGGGTCAAAACGGAGGGGGGGTAAAGATAAACACGACGGTCGCTTTTTACCGGCGATATTCGGGACCGCACCTGAGAGAGGAGGACTCAAAAAAGTCGACGGGGGTAAAAGAAGGCTGCGTAATCTTCCAACCGAGCTCCCATTATCTGCAATCCCGTCTCAGAACAGAGAGCTCAGTCCCTGGGGTGAAACACACACACACACACACACACACACATTTGTGGTACACACCTGACAGATAGATAATCTGACTAGCGGAGGGAGACACAGGCAGGCGTGCACGCAGACAGACAGGTAGACCAAGTGGGTTCGATGCGAGCAGGTAGACGGGAAGGAGGGCGGGCGTAGGCGCCCATTGTCCCCCGAGCAGCCAGAGATATTGCTGCTCCAGTGAACAGCATAATGACGGTCTCTTCTTCTTCATACGGGCCGGCCGAGGTGAAAATCTTCTCAAAGTCCCTCTTTGCTTCAATTTCATCGGGAGAATTCACCCCGCCGGCCCGCCGGAGGGGGCAAATATGGAGGTTAATGTCCGCAGGGCTTAGGAGGAACCGGCTGGAGGGCGGGTTGGTTTGCAGGGTCTCCGCCTGGAGGCGAATGAGTGTTCGGCCTCTTCGTTTGGCCGGTTCCGGCCTAAAAACACGGGCGCAGAAACCGCCGCCTGGCCTCAATTGAGATGGACGAACGCTTCCTGCTTGCCGTTGCTATGGCTACTTAGCCGAGCCAACTGTCGGAGCTGAAGCGGGTCACGGCTCGGCTTAAACACACACACACGTGTGTGTGCGCCCCCCCGTCCGTCCGTCACTACCGCATTGCTACCCCGATGATGAGGAAGGGGAAATTATATCATCTGGTGTGATGATTCAGACTGCGGGTGCGATTGTGCGTTTTATTTGGTCTGATAGGACGCCAATTAGCCGCTTAATGGATGGGCAGCCAATCATACCAAGCCAATTAGTCGAGCATCCGCGCGGCGGCGATTGGGTTTTCTTTAGCGGAGGGAATCGCCCAGTCGCTCTCCTCTGTCGGCCCGAGGGGCGACTTCATCATTTCACCCACGTCGGTCTCTTGTTGTTTGTAGCCTCCGGTCGCCGTGACGATCTCCGCATCGACGTGAACTAGCTTACATGGTTTTATCACGGGTAAAGCGAAGGGCCGCGACCACCTCCGAGGTAAAAACAGAAAGAAACTCCATGCATAATGCTGAAAGGCCATTATATGCTATTCGGGCGACGGCGCGGCGCCCATTGTGCCGTTCCGTTTTCTCGCCGCAGGACGGTGTGTTTCTCCCGGCTCAAACTTTTAATGCACCATTCATTAATGTGCCTCTTCAGCAGATAGCGCCGCGAAGATAACCTCCGTCACTCACCGCAATGCCTCCTCCTTTTGGGAGGGAGCTGGGAGAAAAAAGAAAAAAAAAAAGACAAGAAAGCAATTATATCTCTACCCCTATACTCATTTTCAGGTGCTCTCTCTTTCTCACTCTCTCTCTCCACCTCTATTTCACTCTTTGTTCTCCCAGGCTGATGACAAATGGAGGAATAGGAGCAGGGTGGGTGGGGGCGGCTGCAGGTGTTGATGGTGTGTGTGTGTGTGTGTGTGTGTGTGTGTGCACGCTGTCGTGGAAATTTTCCCAGGCTGAGAGATTCTAAAAAAAAAAAACGAAGAGTCAGGACACCCAAGAAATAGCGCAACGTTGCTTTTATCTCGCATGCAACATTGGAAAAGTATAATACAGAGTTCTTTTAGGAAGTCTGCACCCAAATGCCGCCTGCGAGAAGGCCCGGTCACTGCTTTACAGTCCCTGGAGGTGTTCGAAGTCAGGCGTGGAGGAGGCGGAGGGGACGCGTTCTTCTTCAGTCGATCATATTCTTTTTCTTCATCTTTGGGGTTGACCTCTCCCCAAGTCGAGTCACATGCACGATACCGGGTACAGGACTTCTCAAAACATTCTGCAGTTTTTCTACTTTGTACTCACTCCGCCCGTCATGAGAGAAAATATGCATGCGAGACACACGCACAATTCGGTAATCCATCAGCAAATAATTACCCTTTACATACGTCATGAGAATATATCCAAATGAGAAATCCTAATGATTCAACGATTCATCAGTAAACGATTTTCGGCTACATATGTCATAAAGGAAGATAATTTAGCGGTAAATAATTTTCCCATTACACCTCCCCCTTTTGTTTGTTCATTGAACAATAATATACACATTCCTTCATAAGCACTGACAGGAAAGATCACCCGGAGTTCTGTAAACCCTCGGCACATGGCCGCCATGTACTTCATCATAGGGGTGTTAGGAAATTGCGTTTTTTGCGGAAAATAGTGGGAAACAGACATTGCAACGATACGACATGTCAAACTGGAGCGAATTCGTCTCCCGATTCTGAATCGAACTTGGATTCACATCCCGAATTTGCCTGTTCGTTTTCATCATATCCCAGGAGCGACTGTCCTGCTTCGGCCATTTTCAAAGAATATGGCTTCTATGGATCCAGTTATCGATTGTTCTATCAGAGACCGTGCACGTGGTATACAGGGACATCCTCTAAGTACTGTGTTGGTTATCCCCGTGACTAGGGAGGTCACTGCAGATAAAACCAGTCCCTTATATCTACCAAACATGCGTTCTAGCAAATGTCTCAGCGGGTTATTTTTGTCAGAATATTCTCTCATGTGATCTGACAGTGTTTTTAATCCCTCAAGGGCCCGCGTTACAGAACCATCAGGAGGTAGCTGAAAACTGTTCTGCTAGCCCTGCTACTGCTTCTTCTTCTTTATCCCGTTTTAAGTCGGCCAACCGTTGTACACAGTATCGTAATAGACGTAGATTATCCTATCTATGTTCTTGTTTGGTGTTACCTAGACGGATACAGACTCCGCCCTGCTATTTGATCCGCTAATTTGTACTCGTCTGGTGCTCCTCGTGGGATTCCAATAGCATCTATGTATGTGGGGCTATTACGTTTTGACCGTTTTGGCATTTCTAACATCTTAGCGTATCAAAGGGTAATGGTAGTCTTACTTCGGTAAGTCTATGATGGGGTAGCATATTCAGTCATTTTCCCTTCCCACAGTACCAGGACAAATCTGCCCTGGCCCAGACCAGTCTAGTGGCATTTTCCCATCCGGACACATTTATTATTCGTACACACCAGTCACTGGGCACTCGGCCCATCAGGCAAGTGTAAGCCTTTGTGCGGTACATACCCAGGCGGTGTAGTCGTACTGTTCACTATTGGAAATATGGACGCCAGGGTAGTACAATCACCATGATCATACCCCACGTGTAGTTTCGATTAACAATGACATCCGGCTGGGTTTGAGTCTGGTAGGAGTGGAGCTGGTACTGTGAGCAGGGTTGCCTGGGTAGAGGAGTGGGCTACACAATTGGACAGGTTCATGGTTTTGACCGTCATGGATATTTGCTATTTTTAGCAAATCTTGGGTGCACAAATTTTGTGAATCGAAGGCGACTACGGCAACTTCCTGCCCCGTCATGTTTTGGTCCAGGGCCGAACTAGGGGGTTACCAGAGATTGCGATGAATTGTTTGCCGTCAGAATCAGTGGATTGGGACTCTTGTTCTCTAAAAACCGTCCTCTCATCAGCATAATCTACCTTTGTGTACATCTCCACCGATCCCCACGCTTTCTTGTCTCCGCTTTTGGATCCCACCCGACGCTAGGCCACACAAACACATCGGTCCATGTGGGGCACCAGCTACAAAAACGCAACAAAGATCAAATCGTAAGCTGGAACTTGATCCCTTGGGGTAGTTCAGTTGCAGTCCGCCATACTCTTTTAGGCAGTGATCCCTTCATGTTTTGGACACCATGGGTTGCTCCGCGGACCTCCTTGCTCTTGCAGTCCCATTGAGGTCACCGGCTAAATGTTTAAGCCTGGGTGTTGTCGTTGTTGTAACTCCTTGAGTGGTGACTCTGGGAGCGTGTTGAGTGACCAGCCAGACTACCAGGAGGCTCGCTGGTAGTTCCTCTCAGTCCACATAGTTTTGGAAGGCGGCACAGGTGCCACAGTCGGTGCCTATGGAACTAATCTTGCTGTATTCTCCAGACTCTCGGGTTTGTTCGTTGTCTGGTTTCTTGCTGTCTTTGGTTTCTGGAAATCGTCGTATGGCTCGGGAATCTTCTTCCAGTGGCTGGCGTGGATACAAGCGGCCCGTTCCGCAACCTTTACACCCACGTGTGTGACGAGGAGGATCTGGAATGGCCTCCTCTACCGACAGTGATTCCACCCAGATCCCTCACGATGATGCTGTCGCCGGGCTTCAAATAACGCAAGGGTCCCTTTGCCTGCTGGGGAAAAGCTGCCTTAACATGCGAAGGCACTGAGTTTACATTTACATTACAACGCAGACACAGACACGTGTTCATGCGCGTTTATGTGTGTGACATTGACGGAGTGGGCGAGTGAGAGAGAGAACGGATCATGTTTCATTTCAGCTCATGTTATAGGGAGGTGGTGGGATGGTGGGGGGGGGCTGGGCAGCACCGACCACAAGCACTGGCAGTTTTTAAGGCTTTCAGCTGCTACGCTTCACTCCAGGAAGCAGACTTAATGGCAGCGCTTTAGAACCGACGCCGCCCGAGCGAAGTCTCTTTCCAGGTTGAGCTTTGACCCGCAGCCGACTCGGCCGCTCAGGGCCTCCGACCAGTGAAGCACGTGTCCTCTCTCAAATAAACAGCGTTTCTTTTAAAAAGTCAGATTTAAACTTTTCCTTTTCCTTTGGGCTCATTCCTGATCCTATCCGTCCTGGTCACTCCCAAAGAGAACCTCAGCATCTTCATCTCTGCGACGTCCAGCTCTGCCTCCAGTCTTTAGGTCATTGTTATTGTTTGTAAAGAATCCAACATCGCTGGTCTCATCATCGTTTTCAACGCCTTTCCTTTCGTTCTTGCTGATCGTCTCCAATTGCATTGTAAGTCATCGATTTAAACACACAACAGAAATACACATTGTCGGTGTATTTATGAGGTTGGATTCTACGTTTTTAGGGATTTCCAAAATGTGCACTCCCACTAGCGGACAGATAGCTCTTACCAGAAACATTTGAGTTTTATTAGAAAAAATATAGCAATCGATCAATATAATATATAAACATCTTGTTGCGCTGTTTGTTTTTGACAATTATTTTTTTATCACAAACAATGCACATTATGAGTGACATAATGGCATAGGCTTCCTCCCACAGTCAAAAAACATTCAGGAGATTTAATGGAGAACACTGACGCTGTGTCGTCTACAAACAGTGACAAGGACCAAAAGACTGGAGGCAGAGATGAAGATGTTGAGGTTCTCTTTGAGAGCGACCAGGAAAGATAGGATCAGGAACGAGCCCAAAGTTTAAATCTGACTTTTTAAAAGAAATACTGCTCTTCCCTTTATCAATTCACTGTAGTAGCCTAATACCGTCCACCGAGTCACCGGGAGTCCCTCTCATTTTACACCAGAGGGTGGCTTGATCTTCTCGAGCATCTCACCAGGCGTCCACAAAAAAAAAAAAAGGTTGTAAAAAAATATATATAATAATAATTTAAAAAAAAAAAAAAAAAAAATCTATATTAATTTATTAATTGATTAATTTCTTTACACGACAAGCCACCATAACCTAGACCCGCCTTAAAACCTGGCAGTTAAAATTCGTAAACTCCCCATAGATCATCAGAAGAAGCCTCTGGGATGAGGGGTGAAACGTCTTTAAGTGAAAAAAATTAAAGTCCAGTTGCAACGACAAGAAGATTTTGACAAGAATTCATAACGCGGATGACTGAGAACCTCCAAAGACACCATTATTTCTCTTATGAATATTTAAATTAAAGTTATATATTGTATGATCACAGACTGAGATGGTTCGGTCATGTACAGAGGAGGGATGGTGAATATATTGGTACACGGATGCTGGAATTGGAGGTCTAGATGAAGACCAACGAGAAGATTTATGGACGTAGTGAGAGAAGATATGAAGTTATTTGGTGTGAGAGAGGAGGATACATATAATAGGGTTCGATGGAGAGGGTCGATTCGCTTTGGCGACCCCTGAAGGGAAAAGCCCAAAGGAGAGAAGAAGAGGAGGAAAGAAGAAGAAGAGGCGGTTCATGGAGAACCTTAGTTGTCCAGATGTGTGAGTGAGAGGGTGAATGGTGGCATGTTTCTATTTGTGATTGGCAGCTCATCGGTCCAAGGCGAACCCCGCCTCTCGCCCAATGACAGTTGGGATAGGATCCAGCTCCTCCGCCAGCCTGAGTGCGGGATAATAATAAAATGTGCTGATTAATTGATTAATCGACTAATTAATTAATCAACGAACAATGCATGATATTGAATTTTAAGGTTCAGCTCACGCATCCGACTTAGGAGCCGGGCCAAATGTCGAACCTCTCGATTTACCGGTCGATCTAAGTTCCCACCCTCACCTACGGTCAGGAGGTGTGGGGAGCGACCGGAAGAGCGAGATCGCGGATACGAGCGGCCGAAATGAGTTTTCTCTGCAGGGTGGCCGGACTCTCTCGTAGAGATAGGGCGAGAAGTTCGGTCATCCGGAGTGGAGTCGCTGCTCCTCCGCATACAGAGGAGTCAGATGAGGTGACTCGGGCATCTGGTCAGAGGCGTGTCCGTCCAGGAGGAGACCACGGGGAAGACCCAGGACACGTCGGTGAGGCGATGTCTCCGGGTAACTCTGGATAAGCGAAGGTGGATGGATGGATGAACTAAAGCATCAAATGTAGCCGTCCGGGCTAACTTTCGCTGGTTGCAGGATGGACAAATACACTTTGAGAAGGACACATAAAATAGCAAACATGAGGACACGTAGGCTCGAGAACAAGGCCAAACATGAGGTCGTGACTGCCTCCATCGCCGTCATTAAGGCCTGCGTAACAATCGCAGCAACACACTTTACATACAAAAGTGGGAGAAAAAAAAATGCCATGTAAGTGCCAGCTAAAGAAAACGGCAAAATGTCTTTCTGGAAATATTGCAGCCCTTTTCATCCCGATTCCGCTGCCAGGAGTTTTATCGTTCCATGCAGTTCACCTTTGGATTCCAGTTTGTTTAAACGGACAGATCGTGCCAAACCCGGAAGAATTAAACGTGAATGATCTCTTTTGCGGTTGTTCAGCTGAACTCTACTTTGAAATGTAGTGTAATCACTTGCCATCCATTCTGACAACCTCTGGACCGTGTCAGTACATCTCTGTTTTATGGAAAAATAGATGGATCACTCGTTATCAGTTATGTCGCCAATAAACATGACATTGAGATTTAATTTCGGGGTTATAATTATCCCTGCGGTCTGATCATAGCACCTCCCAAGGTCAATATCCCGGTTGCTTGCGATCGTCCCCCTCGTTTTCCATTCGAGTTCTCGAGGTCAAACAAATCTGTGACCATAATGGATCAAGACCGCGGTTATGACTTGCCATTACGCCCCCATGACAGCTCATTGTCCACTTCCATTAAGGGCGCGCCGGATCAGGTGAATGTTTCCCCTCAGAGGTTGGATACGACCGTCGGGCTCTCGATCCTGACAGCTAATATCCAACCTTGAAGGAGCGTGACACACATTCGGAGTGAGGCGGGGGCCGCCGCTTGACAGAGGGCGACATAGACATCATCGGGAGAAAAATGAATCGCACCCACGCGCACATATACATAGAAAATACCTTCAATCATTCATTATGTATTATCCCGCATGTGATGTCGCTGAGGGGGCGGAGCCTGTCCAAGAGAGGCGGGGCTCAGATTGGACCCGTCGCCGGTCGATCGCAAGGCCATATATATAGACTTAAACCAATCATTGGTCGTAGAGACATGCGATCATTTACCCTCGGCGGCCTTTTTCTTTGGAGTTCTCTGCCGGAGGAGCGACCTATCAGCGGCTGACGGGAAGAAGATCGACCGACTGCCTGATGAGCAACGTCTCCCACCTCAGGCAGAACATCGTGACGGCACCTTCAGATCAGATTTCTCTTTCATTCATTTAGTCATTCATTCACCTACTTGTTGGTCTCGAACCACACGCATCTTGCTTATTTTTGTTTTATTTTTGTCATCACTATTTACGTTCCTATCCATGTCTATTCTCACCCAAACTGTTATATTTATTTTTTCCATTCTGTCGGCCATTCTTTTATTCTTGATGTTGTTGTATTTTTTCACTCTGCTGTCTGTTTATTTGTGGATGTCTTTTGCTATCTTTTTAATTGTCTCTCTATTTATATTTATTTATTATAGCCATATTTATTGATGCTGTAATTGTTACACTACTGTGACAAAAGACTTTCCCCTATGGGGATCAATAAAGTATATCTTATCTTCTATCACTGATAACGTTTGTATTCTATTCTACCCTCTCATTCACATATAGAGACATTTAACTATTCACTGTCATTCAGTTGTAATATAGAGAAAATAATTCACTCATTCACACGTCACATACGCGCAATGATTTTAGGATGTTCAGTGAACCTGGAGAAACCCGGAGGAAATCCTTGCGGACACGGGGAGCATTTAACCAGGGGCCTCTTTGCTGGAAGGCAAAAAGAAAATACAAAGAAAATGTTTTTTTTTAATTTATTTATTTACTTTTTGTTACCTTGAGAGTAACTCACTGCTTAAATATACAATTATATCAATCATATTATTATATTACACAATTATATTTATCATATCATTATATTTTTGACACTTATATTTAAATATACAATTATGTTTATTACATTATCATATTTTACACTTATATTTTAATATAGAATTATATTTATCATATTATTATATTTTACACTTAGATTTAAATATCCAATAATATTTATCATATTATTATATTTGACACTTATATTTTAATATACAATTATATTTATCATATTATTATATTTTACACTTAGATTTAGATATACAATGATATTTATCATATTATTATATTATACACTTATATTTATCATATTATTATATTTTACACTTATATTTGAATATACAATTATACTTATTATATTATTATATTATACACTTATATTTAAATATAAAATCATATTTATTATATTATACAACCATATTTGAATATACAATTATTTTCTTAAAACAGCCTCGTCACTCACGATTTATATGTAGGTGCTGCAAACGCAGTGGAACAGAACATGTAAGGCCCCGGTGGAACACAAATCCATGAAATAAAGTCCTAAAACACTCGCAGGGGTTTTCTGCTAAAAAGCTCTGAAGAAACCAATGAACGTTAAGTAAAGCGATTGAGTAATAAAGCGAGCAAAGTGAAGCGATGGAAGCGAATGTCGAAAACGGAGGGATGAGAAGATTTAGAAAAGAAAATCGTCGGCAGAGCGCACTGTTTACGCTTTGTTTCGAGGCCGTAAAGCGGCGGCTAATTGCCGACACTTTGCTCTTCGCTGGTTCCTCATTCTGTGGATTTTCTTCTTCTTTAAATTTGCTTGCAGGTGCACCAGAACAATTTCACATCTCTGCGGTGGTGAAATTAACCTTTTTTTGTTATTTTGAGAATGCACTCAGAATGGAAGGCAGAGGACTCTGAATCCAGTCCCCCCACACACACACACACACACACACCATCTCTCTCTCTCTCACACACACACACACATGCCTTGGTGTAATATCATTTTTTCATCCACATGCAACTTGATCCCTGCTATCTTTAGAAATACATTTATCCTCCTTTTATTGCCGCAACGTGAAGTCACAACATCTCTCTCTCAGAGCTTTCTGTTAAAAAAAACTATAGAAAGGTGGATTTTCAATTTCGAGCAAAGAAATGATTGAAAAAAATGGCAACAGATAAGGAGTGCATTATTCAGATTATTAAATAGTAACAACCCCAAGGAAATTTCGTGTTTCGTTAAAAAGTGAAGATGAAACATAATTAATAAAATGGATAAAGATCAGGGGTGTCAAACTCATTTTCAAACTCAACTAACCAAATGTTATGTGAAATAAATGTAACTACTCGTTAACTACACGTTAAATAACTCTGAATTTGTTACTCATTCAAATCCAAAATATATATGGAACATTTTGGCTTTTAATTCTTGGACAATTTGTTGTTTTTCTGGAAGATTAACTTTGGCATACTCAGCTCCTTGCTTGGACTTAGATTGCAATCTTTGACAATGGAAAATGGTGAAAATAGTGTTGATGTGGATACACTGCATCTAATGACGGGATGTGGAGGAGGCGGGCCACGCTTGAGTTTGAAATACGTGAAAAGATGGCGAGCGCAGCTCACGCTTGGAGTGAACTCATTCACAACATCCCATAATACAGTCACGACCGCCCGCCGTAGAGATACACAGAAGGCCCGTTCGGAAATCGCCCACCTCGACTGTCATCGCCGCTGTTCGTGAAAAAAACAAATAATTTGAATATTGTTAATGTTAACTGCTTTTATAGGTCAGAGTTATTTTTTTCCAGATATTTTTTTGCAAAAACAGGATGTGTTGAGCGTTCCTTTTATTATTTTTTTTTAAGCGGTGTGTATATACATACATATATTCATTTTATCTTACTTATTTTTATTTATTTTCTTTTTTTATTTTAATCTTAGACGTTCACAATTTGGCGCTTCTACACCGTGTGCCCCCAAATTGGCCCCTCGGGGACAAAAAAAAAAAAAAAAAAAAAGTTTTTCTGTGATTCTGACTCTCCTGTTAGCTGATGATATTTTTATTTAGCTGTCTGAAAATCTGCTCCCTTTCTGCGTCGCTATAAAACTATCACATCGAAATTTCCCCGCCGTCGTTTGGCTCATGTGGATAATTCCGCGATCGACTCGACGCAGACGCTCAGACCGTCCGCCATCTCATTTCAGACGCGCTCCGACGCGCCGACACCGTTTTCCGAACGCGTCTTTGTAAAGACGCGAGGTTGCTCTGCGAGCGTCTTTTGTCCTTCGCCGCCATCTGAGACCACAATGGAGCGGAAGGAGAAGCGCCACTTCGACAGCGGCGCTGCTGCTATTGTGCGCGCGAAGATGCGAGATATTGCACACTTGTGCGTGCGACGGGTGACGATGGCGTCGCGATCCTCCGCCGCCGCCGCGGCTCCCGCCTTTCTCATGGAAAAAAAAAAGGGATTTAGGAAAGCCGAGACTAAATGAAAGCGAAATATCTCCTTCTTTTTTAGTCACCCGGTCATTCCCTCCCTCATTCCCTCTATCATCTCCCAATCTCGGCCTCTCTGTTTTTCTGATTGATACACCCATTTCACGAAGATTTCACGCCTGAGGAATCCCAAATGGGTCGGGCTCTCATGACAAACAGATCAATTTTTATAGACTTGAAAGTTGCTGGTCTTGAAAATTGTTTGACTATCTCCTAGACACGACGGAGGTATGCGGCGGCGCCTCGCCCGCAGTTATCGCGGTGACTCATGGGCCTCGTATACCACGCCGCTGTCAGAGTCATAAAGCATTTATAAAGGCGCTAATATCGATTGCCACCTAGATACATATTGCAGAACTGTTTACTCTCAGAGGATCCGGGACCGGCGTACGGAGAAATGTGTCGAGAAGACCAAATTGCTATTTTTAGGAGCCCGCTGACAAAGACCTGCATGACGGGCGTTCGGTCCGGACCGGATCGGCGGGCGGCCGAGGCGGCGAGAAGAATCGAGATTTACCCGCGTTTCCGAGATAGCGAACGCGTGCACAAACGCGTTCAAAGTCGTGTCATGAATGCCAGTGGCACATTCGAAGCTTGCATGGGAGCTCTCGAGGCGTCTCCTCAGCGCAAACACTCTCTGGAGTGTGGAGGCCAAAGTGAGCGCCGCATTTATATCTCTTTCACTGAGAATGCGGCAAGTTGAGCCTGTGTCAAGGCTTCCTGGGCTCCTCTGAAGAACACACACACACACACACACACACACACACACACACACACACACAAGTTCGCTTGCTTAAACACAACACACATATGAATTCCTTTAAGGACTGAAAGTAAAGGCTCCTCCTCCAGCAGGAAGCAAAGAAGATACTGATAGCATCCATCCATCCATCCATCCATCCATCCATCCATCTACTGTATCTGTCATCCATCCATCCATCCCTCCGTCCGTTCATCCGTCAATCCACCCGTCCATCCATTCAACCATCCATCCATCTCTCTGTCCATCCGTCTTTCCGTCCATCTACTGTATCTGTCGTCCATCCGTCCATCCGTCCATCCGTCCATCCATCCATCCATCCATCCATCCATCCATCCATCCATCCATCCATCCATCCATCCATCCATCCATCCGTCCATCTGTCCGTCCGTCCATCCATCAATCCGTCCGTCCGTCCGTCCGTCCGTCCGTCCATCCATCCATCCATCCATCCATCCGTCCATCCGTCCGTCCGTCCGTCCATCAATCCGTCCGTCCATCCATCCATCCATCCATCCGTCCATCTGTCCATCCGTCTTTCCGTCCATCTACTGTATCCGTCGTCCATCCGTCCATCCATCCATCCATCCATCCATCCATCCGTCCATCCGTCCGTCCGTCCATCAATCCGTCCGTCCGTCCGTCCGTCCATCCATCCATCCATCCATCTATCTATCTATCTATCTATCTATCTATCTATCTATCTATCTATCTATCTATCTATCTATCTATCTATCTATCTATCTATCTATCTATCTATCTATCTATCTATCCATCCATCCATCCATCCATCCATCCATCCATCCATCCATCCATCCATCCATCCATCCATCCATCTATCTATCTGTCTATCATTACATTTATCAGTTTCCCTGGTTCTCTTGTTCCCTTCATAGAAAGTGTCCCCGTTGAGGCTCTGCTGCGTCACCCTACCTTTTAGGCGAATAACATTTGAAAAAAGATGAAATTCGTCAGCTCTCCGTCTTCGATTGCGTTCGTCCTCACCTGGCTGCGCTCGTCCGTGTCCAAGTGTGTGTTTCGGCGCGGGCGGCTGTTTGCAGAATGCGAACAAACCACAATTTTCAGGGCGATAATTCTCCATCTGTCCGACTAACAGGAGTTTTGACGCTTGCAACGACAGGGGCCTTGAGTGTGAGGGTTGTTTGTATGTGTGTGTGTGTGTGTGTGTGTGTGTGTGTGTGTTATGGATGGCATCATTTACCAGTCTACTAAATCCTGAGCAGGCTGCCTCATAAGCAGCCAGAAATGTGGACTGTGCTGCAGAGAGCAATGACTCGTAACACTGATGGGGGGACAGTAGGTGGAAGGACAAGTTGAGCTTGATTTACTTCCCGGCCACCAGGAGAGCCCCCACTCCACCCCACTCCACCCCACTCCACCCCACTCCACCCCACTCCACCCCACTCCACCCCACTCCACTCCACTTCACCCCACTCCACCCCACTCCACTCCACCCCCATTGTTGTCGTCCGCTTCGGTACATTTCTGAATTTCGGTTTCCGAATTTTCCACTTAGCTCCGAGGTACGACATGAAAGGTCAAGGCATCTGTGCGCGAAAGGTTCAAAATTTGGATTTGATAACAATCTTATTCAGTCATTTTAGTGATTTTTTTGGTTAAAAGTTTTTTTTTTTTTTCAGGATAAAAAACAGTTTTCCGTTTGAAAAATCGAAAAACAAAATGACATATTTTTAGTGTACTTATGAGTTTGGATTCTGCATTTGTAGGGATTTCCAGAAAGTTATGTCTCCCCCGCTGATCTCTGCAGCAGGTGAGCTGGAGTAAATAAAGTAACCTTGAAATTTGACGATTTGAAGACGTGTGTGTGTTCTTTGCACGCCGCCTCACGCTGTTTGCTGTCGGCTAGACTTGTTTTTTCATTGCAAACGATGCACGTGACGGGCGGCGTGATGGCGTGGCTCTCGCCAACGCTTTCGCCTCGCACTTCTCTGAGCGGGTTTCATCCTGAATCACAGGTTTCTGACCGCAGTTCCAAAAGGAGATCCTAAATATGTGCGAATGAATGAGTGAATATTTCTACGTCTCTTTTGCACGTTTGAATGAGTGGGTGAATATTTGCATGATGTGTGCGTCTCAAATTGCTTTGGAATGACGAAGTGAATAGACGTGTCTTTACATCACATGTGATTGTATGTTATTATGAGGTATGAATGAATGAGTGAATGTTTCTGTGTGTGAATGAGTGTTTGTCTGTCTTTATACGACTTGTGAATGAGTGAGTTGATGGTTCGGTTACGCGAATAAGAGTGAATGATTGTATGTTTCTACATGATGTGTGAATGAGTGAATGTTTGTATATCTCTACATGATGTATGAATGTTTCCATGTCTCTTTACAATCTGTGAATGAGTGAGCGAATATTTGCATCCTTCTATATGTTGTGTGAATGAATGAGTGAATATTCAAACGCTCCACATGACTTGGGAATGAGAGAGCGAATGGTTGTACGTTAGTATGTGATGTGAATGAATGAATGAATGTACATCTCCATATGATGTTTTTACGCGTGAATGACAAGTTGTTGGTCTCTATTGGATGTTTGAATGAGTGAGTGAATATTTGTTACATTACATTACATTACATTACAGTCATTTGGCCGATGCTTTTATCCAAAGCGAATTACAAAAAGTGCAATTCAGTCACCAAAGATCCGAAGTACCAGTAGTTGAAAGTCAGAAGTGACCACTCAACCAAATAAGTTACTATAAGTTGTGAATGAATGTGCGAATGTTTGTATATCTCCATATGATGTGTGAATGTTTCTATGTCTTTTTACAATGTGTGAATGAATGAGTGAATATTTGAATGTCTCTCCATGACTTGGGAATAAGAGAGTGAATGGTTGTACGTTAGTATGAGATGAGAGTGAATGAATGGGTGAATGTCTAAACGTCTCCATGTGATATTTTTATGTGTGCGTGACAGGTTGTTTGTCTCTAATGGATGTTTGAATGAGTGAGTGAATTTTTTTATGTCTCTACATGAAGTGCGGATGAATGAGTGAATGTTTCTCCGTCTCTTTGTGACTTGAGAATGAGTAAGTGAATGGTTTTGTCTTTTCATCGCGCGTGAGAGTGATGGTATGTTACTATAAGGAGTGAATGTTTGTATATCTCTTTTCAATCTGTGAATGAGTGAGTGAATATTTCTATGTCTCAACATGATGTGTGACAGTTTGAGTGAATGACTGTCTCTATATCACATGTGAATGAGTGAATGGTCGTATGTTTATTCAAGATGTGAATGAATAAGTGAATATTTCTATGTCTCCAAACGACGTGTGAATGAGCGAGAGAATGTTTGTATGTTTATATGACGGTTGTATCGGACAGTGAGTGTTTCTATGCCTCTACATGACGTGTGAATATTTGAACGTCTCTATATGACGCCTGAATGAGAGAGTGAACGGTCGGCATCAGTGCGAGCGAGGTGTCGAACGCATCATAAAAGCTGATACCGTTTACCGTCCGCTCATGGTCGCTTGTGTTGCACGTCCGCCAGGCCCGAGGAGCAGGTGTGGATCTCCGCCGAGGACGTCTGCACTCATCCACCTCTAATGGAGCGGGGCGATGCGCTTCCCGGTTCGTCCGCTCCCAGGCGTCCCGGAAAACAGGTGAGTCTGATTAGGCAGGAAGTGGATTCGGCTCCGGTAAACAGCAACCAGACAAAATTCATCCATCGCCAGCTGATTGTTTGCAGCTGAAACAGAGGGAGCTCGCTCACCTGTCATTACTCGTGAAATACGTCTCCGAGAATACAAACGGAAAACATTTTGACACTCGGTTTAACACGCGACTTTAATTAAATTTTTTTCATTCAGATCACGCTTTTTAACGGAGTGCTCTGATTTCCCTGATATGTAACGCTATACCTGTCAAGCGGCGGTTATTTTTGTATCGCGCGGCAGCATCTCCAGCCCACGTGGCCCAAACGATAGCCTGACAAGAGGCCGCGCGTGGGTCAATAACAGACATATCTCCTTTCAGAGATAATGTCAGTGTTTAGGAGATATGCTTTCTAATTGATTCCACTCAGCCTCCGAGACACAGGCGTTAAAGACCGTCGCCGATCGGTCGACTTTCGCCTCACAAGAAGAAGGTCCCCGGTTGGATTCCCACCGGGGGGCCTTTCTGCGCGGCGTCTCCGTGTTCTCGCCAAAAACATGCATGATCTTCAACCTGTCGAGACGTTTGAATGCGAGAGTGAATGATTCTTCCATTCTCTGTTTATTTTTACCCTTGTTGTCATTCTGTCATCTGTCCCCATCCTTGTTATTGTCTGTCCTTTAATTGTCTCTTCTATTTATATTTATATTATATACTGCTCAAAAATATATAAACACAATGTAACTCCAAATCAATGTTACTTAGGAAGCCACATTGATTCATTTTGACTTGTTTTAAGGACATTAAATCAATGTTGGATCAGCCTGTAGTGGAGATAAAGAGCACAGCTCACACTTGGAGTGAACTCGTTCACAACATCCCATAATACCGTCACGACCGCGAGTGTTCCTGACCGTACGCCCGCGATGGAGAGATACACAGAAGGCTCGTTCAGAAATCGCCCACCTCGGCTGTCATCGCCGCTATTCGTGAAAAAAAAACCTAATAATCTGAATATTGTTAATGTGAATAGCTTCTATAGCTCAGATTTACAGCTGATTTGGACAAAATCAATAATCTGTTTTCCAGATATTTTGTACCAAAAAATGCTGCCAGTTGCAATCAGTTCCTTGATGACATACATATATGTATGTATATATATATGTATGTGTATGTATATATATATATATATGCATATATATGTGTGTGTGTGTGTACATATATATATTATGTATATATGTATATATATATATATATATATATATATATATATATATATATATATATATATATATATATATTTATATACATATTTATGTGTACATATATATATACTGCTCAAAAAAAATAAAGGGACACTTAAGGAACAAAATGTAACTCCAAATCAATCACACTTCTGTGAAATCAAAGTGTCCACTTAGGAAGCAACTGATTCATTTTTTACTTGTTTTAAGGACATTAAATCAATGTTGGATCAGCTGAAGTCATTTTTTTCCACTTTTATTTTGAATGTGACTCCAAATTCAGACTTCCGTATCAGCACATGCAATTATGTAAGTATTTAATAAGAATATTTCATTTATTCAGATCTATGATGTGTTATTTTAGTGTTCCCACTTATTTTTTAAGCGGCATATTTATTCTTTTTTATATAAGATGGATAATAATTATTGTTATTGGTATCTTTTATGTATTATATGTGTCTCAGTGACAGTCAGCATAGGCTCCCTCTGCAGCCCTGACTCCAGGACAAGTGGGCTGAGAATGAATGAATGACAGAAAAATTGTTAAACACACACGCTCGTACTTGAAAAAACGTGAATATTACGATTTTCCTTTCAACGCGAGTGCAGAAGAAACAGGCAACCTGTAGAAAGCCTGCACTCGCCTATCAAAAGAACACTAATCAGGCTCTGTGCATGTCAAATGTAAAGGTGGGAATCCAGAAATCTGTCACTGCAAATATAAAAAAAAACAAATCCCCGAACCAAGTTTGGTGAGAATCAGCCTGTCGGTTCTGTATAATCCGTCTGACAGACAAACAAACAGCTATAACATCCTTGATGGAGGTAATCAGGCAACCTGTCACATCTCTTTCTCTAAGTGCTGCAGAATCATTCATTTGGAAAAGGAAAGGGGGGAAAAAAGGAAAAGGCAGTGAATCATTATCTTTTCAGCGCAGGTGACACATGCCAATGATGCAAAGGCGGAAAACATCCTCCGGAAAAGATCAGACCGTACGGCCCGCGGGTTCATTTCTGAATTGTTACAGACAAGAAAGATCCGTGGCGCCGAACGCGCAACAAGACTACGAGCGAGAAAAAAAAGGAGAAATGAAGTGGAATCCGTATCCTCCCGAAAGCAAACTCTGCATCTCCCCGTCTCCTTGTTTC
This sequence comes from Fistularia commersonii, assembly GCF_037954325.1. Classification (NCBI taxonomy): domain Eukaryota; kingdom Metazoa; phylum Chordata; class Actinopteri; order Syngnathiformes; family Fistulariidae; genus Fistularia; species Fistularia commersonii. Next base: position 7,272,555 of record NC_141316.1, read on the forward strand.
CGGGGAGACGTGGAGATGGAGAGCCGCGGAGAGAGAGAGGCCGATCAGACCGACGCACGGCTCCCTTCGGTGCGCCTTCAGAGGCTCCGTCCGAGTAAATAATGAACATCTGTTGCCATGGCGACCAAGTGCCTCTCTGGCCCCGATGGGTAATAGGGATAATGTGAGTGCGTTGATGATATAATCACTGCGACTACTGTCTTACACTTTAATTTGATTTTATGTTGGATTTTTTTTTTCAAAAGATCCCCAGAACAAGTTCCAGCTAGATATGTACAAAAATATGAATTTGCAGGGCGGCGCTGTGATGAAAGCTGCCAGGGAACTTCTTGCTGTCGGGATCTAAATGAGATTTAAATGAGAGTTAATGGTTGCCCTCTCTCTCACTGTGTGTGTGTGTGTGTGTGTGTGTGTGTGCGTGAGTGAGCGTGTGTGAATCGATGGATACTTTGAAACTGCAGGTTAAGCACTATAGATACTGAATGAATGAATATATATTTATACATATGTATGTGTGTGTATGAATATAATTTTTAATATTTATATTCATTTCTTTATTTATTCATTAGAACACATTTAATTGGCATGTGTGTGTGTGTGTGTGTGTGTGTGTGTGTGTGTGTGTGTGTGTGTGTGTGTGTGTGAAACGGTAAATACATCCAGCCCCCTATTGTGAGTGCAGGATAAGCACTATAGATACTAATACTGAATATTTAAAAAAAAAATATATATATATATGTGTATGTATATATAATTTTTTATATATGTATATTTTTTTATAAATTCATTACAACTTGTTCAAATGGCATATATGTATAAGTAGATACATATATAAACATATACACGTATATATGCATATATATATATATATATATATACAGTATGTGTGTGTGTACATATATGGCATATGAATGAGAGAGTTAGGAATAAGAATAAGAATAAGAATAAGAATAAGAATAAGAATAAGAATAAGAATAAGAATAAGAACAACTTTATTTATCCTGAAGGAAATAGTTGTGCCAGAGTTTCAATTAAAACATGACAATAATAAATAATTGTAGAAAATTGTATAAACAGTATAAACAGTAAAAAAAAAGTAGTATGTATGTCTCTATGTGTGGCCCTGTGATTGGCTAGCTGGTGGTATGGAAGATGGACGGATGGCTGGATGGTACATCGGATGCGAATCGTCCGGCCCGGCACGGCGCCGTGCGCATCACCTTCTGAACGATCACGCCGTCGCTTGGCGATGAACCCCGGACGGCTGTGAGTCGGCGCGGGCGGACGGCGTCGGCTCCGCGAACCAAAGAGGGTTAGCGCGTTGAGTATTTTGTCTGCAGGATGACACAGGCTGCGAGCGAACGGTTCGTCCTGCTAAGCTCGCAAGGGACCAGACCGAGCGGAAACCATGGTAACTAGTTTTAGTTTGCTTTGCCGAAAGGAACAAAAACCCAGAGGTAAATCTCAGACACATCCACGCAAAGAATGAAAGATGAATATTTAAAGTGCAGAGCGTTACATCGGGCAGGGTGCAAATCAAGGTAGAAATAGAGCCGTGAATTTCTCCTTCATGTGGGATAACTGTCTGGCGGCGAGCGGGGCGAGGCCGGCCAGGCGTTGACAGGAAGCAGAGGAAGATGACACCCACGACTTCTCTCAGGATGTGTTCCTCTGGTTTGTATCAGTGGCTGCAGAAGGCGGCGAAGATAGGAAGCAGCAGGCTGTGGGATGTTAAATAAGAAATGCGCTTCTCTGGCTTCCTCGCAAGTCACCGTTTTTTTGGGGGGGGGGGAGAAAAAAAAAAAAAAAAGAGACCATTTTCAAAGGGAACATTAACCGCAGTCCTATCAGCACCTGAGAAATGACAGCATCCTATATGTTATAGGCTCTGCGCTTCATTTCCGCATAGGTTTGTCTGGCGGCCGCAATTCCGTGTAATTAATGGATTATACGCTCCGGCTTTCAAAGCGAGGAAACACCGAAGCCGGCCGTAAGAGGCTAATGTTGCGAGTCCTCCCGTCCAGATGTGAGCGGTAATACATTCACCGAACGGCGGCGAAGAGCCTTGTGGCCTATCGATTTCGCACGTTGCGCATTTTTGAGCCGAGGGGTTCGGAGGGGTTGGCGTGAATTTACGAGTCATTTGACAAACGTTTTAAAAAGCCCCGCCTCCCGCCGGCCGTGTGTCTCGCATTCGGCGCGAAATCAAGCGAAGGGGGCGAAACTGTGGTTAACATCGGTAAAGTTGGAGTCAGATTTTTAATGTGGTTATCGAACGTCTTTGGGGCACATTATAAAACAATAGAGCTCGACTCGCCATATGTGCTCGTAACAGGTCTTCCCGTTGTTCATAAATTGACATAATCCCCATCCAGAAATGGCCACTCTCCATTTCCCAATGATTTTCTGTCCAAGTTTGTGCATAGCACAGCCTCCATTATCTCCTGAAACTCAAGAGCTGGGCCATAAAATGACAATTTCACCGATCGATACAGTAATCTCATCCAGGAATATACAAGGAGGGGCCACCGGGGTTACAGAGGGAATGTGTGGGGAACGATGTCACGTTTTATAGCCCCCCACACCCACCCATCCAAAAAAAAAAAAAAAAGCGACGGATATCTGCAGCTGCAGAATATCTGGTGGAAAAGGGGACAATTGGCCGCTTTTATCAGCGGGATTTGATGCCGGAGAAAAGACTGACGGAGGTTCAAGGACGGCCGGGCGGAGGCGATCCGTAAAGCAGGTGCATAAAGAGGAGAATATTCACATGTGGACGGGCATGGATGGAAATAAAAGAAACGGCGAGGGAGTGGGAAGCGAAGAGACGGGTGTTTTAACAGCGACCGGTCTTTAAACATTTACCTCTGCCTGCCGATGTCGAGGGGAGAAGTGGCTGTTTGATTCCATTACGCTTCTATTACAGCTGTGTTTAATGGCCGTGTCACAGTCTATTAACCGCATTCATCTTCGCCTCTGATATATAGCGGGGCATCGGCGTCCAACAAAGACAGATGACTGCCGCGCCGTCACAACTCACACCTTATTTCCATGGGCGAGACAAGGTGGAGGACGGCCGCGGACGTCCGTGCACGACGCAGGCCCAAAAAACAAAGTGGGAAGGCGTACACCCGCCGCCATAATATACCGCGCCAAACAAACACCCGCATTCATCTTTCTGTTTGCCGGCAACCGGAGAAGCAACGAAAGGAGCTTTTAATTTAACCATATCAGCGTCCGCCGGATCGCGGCATATGTTCAGTTTGACGGAAGCAACACGTGCAACACGAGAGATATACGGTGGTACACACAGGGTGTGTGTGTGTGTGTGTAGCTCCGTATGTGATTGATTGTGCATGTTTGCACGCGTGGCGTCTTTCACAGCTCAATTCCAGCCTGATGCTTACAACTCACTGTTTATGCCATTTACTCAAAGGCGTGTTGGTAAAAAAAAAAAAAAAAAAAAAAAAAATAGACTGGCAATTCAGAAAATAAATGACGGGTGAAGAATTGTGAAATCAAATGCAAATATTGTCCATTTGTTCGTTCATTAGCTATCCCGGCCGTCATTGGACGAGAGTTGGGGTTCACCGGTTGCCAGGTGACAACGGGAGATGTACGACCGTCCGCGCCGTCAGTTCGAACGTCATATAGAACAGCGGTCCACAACTTCCACGTCCCGCAAAGAAAACCTTTCTAGGCACAAATTTAACTTTTTTCATTCGACTTTCCGGATCTTATTTTGAAAAACGACTGTTTCCGCCTTCGCCTTACAGCCGCACTTAATATTGTAATGGCCTAATATAAAGTGTTATGGTCGTATTCAGATTGTGAACCGAGTATTTGAACCCTCTAACCCCGGCCTCGAACCGGTTCGGGGAAACATTTTCACGCATGAAGGTGGTCCCTGGCTCCGAAGAAGGTTGGGGACGCTGATCTCGAGACATCCAGCCTCCGCACGGTGACAACTGGGACGAGCTCCGGCAACCCGACTGCGGGATAGATAGAACGGTATAGATCAGGGGTTTGGAGTTCAGGGCCCGCGGGACGGATTAAAACATTCGGCGGGCCCGATCCGTCCTGAGATGTGACTTCCCGAAGCATAAAAATGAGCTGTCTTTTTTCAGTGAAAGAAACTATTGCTATTATGCCAGGATTTTACCCGTCCGGCCCATTTGAAAATAGATGTTCCTCCATGGAGCTAAAATGAGTTTGACACCCCTGGTATATACACGGCTCAAAAAAATAAAGGGAACACTTAAAAAACACATCCTAGATCTAAATGAATGAAATATTCTTATGAAATACTTTGCTCTTTACACAGTTGAATGTGCTGACAACAAAATCACACAAAAATGATCAATGGAAATCAATTGTATCAACCCACGGAGGTCTGGATTAGGAATCACACTCAAAATTAAAGTGTAAAAACAAACTCCAGGCTGATCCAACTTTGATGTAATGTCCTTAAAACAAGTCAAAATGAATCTGCGTTGCTTCCTGAGTGGACACTATGATTTCACACAAGTGTGATTGACTTGGAGTTACATTGTCTTGTTCAAGTGTTCCCTTTATTTTTTTGAGCAGTATATAAGAAATAAATTCCAAATTGAGGACAGGAAGTATGAGTAAGGAGTGCTTGGACCCGAGGAAAAGTCTTAAAACGTAGGAGAAAATAGTTCCATTGCTCTTTAAGGAAAGATTTCAGATAAGATCTTGTTTTCGGCGGACGAGCGGGAGTTACCGATTAAAGGAGGAGGAGGCGGCTGACGAAGGGTTCGGCGCGCGAGGAGAAATAAACGATATCGGTTTTGTTTTCGTGGCGTCTTCAGTTATATCGAGGAAGTAATCCGCCCGGCTCCGACGGCGCCTCCGTTGAAGCGAGTTGCGATTTGACCGCATTGTTACACCTCTAATTACTCAACTGGCTGTTTTTTTTTTGTTTTTTTTTTTGTCATTTCATTCAACTTCTCAAAGCGGGCTCCGTGCAGCCTCCAGAAAAATCCATACGGTGGAACAAAAATGGAGGAGCTTCTTCTCACACACCCATTAAGCGCATGTCATTAATTCCAACATGGAACATCGAGCCTGCCGGATCGGAGGGTAAAATCCTTGGCGGGGTTGAGAACCCGGCGCGTATCCGTATCGGTACGGAGACAAAGGAAGACATGGATAAAGAGCTCCTTGCACATTTAGCTAAATTCATAAGGGGATTATTCATGATCTGGGAACTGCCTCGGAATGAGCCGCCGCCAGATGAGCCTCTCGTTGTTTTCAATTCCCCGCCGGCTCCCGCCCGCCCGGCATTAACTTATTTAGGGCGGCTTTTAGGCCTCGCCTTCACCCCGATACTCTTTCACAATTTATGAGGCCTGATCAATACGGAGTGGAGCGCCCACAAGAAAAATGATTCTTGTGTGTGTCGGGGGGGGGGAAACCGCGGAGGGAAAGCACATCAGAGAGAGCCGACCACCCTCATCTTTTTTACTGGAGATACCACTCTCCAAATTATTGCGACGCGCAAAAGCTGAAATCCCCGCTGCAGGAGCGCGGCGGGGGCCCAGAGGCTAATGCTCCGTTAAAGTAGTTTTATTTTATGCTTCCTCTTTCCTGCCTTCGTCGACACCCCCTCATAAAGCTTTATCAAAAGCTAATTATGCTCAAAAACAATGAAATAACTCATCGGACAGCAGCTTGCGCGGCTTATTATATGAGCCTCTTGGCAAGACTACCCCGCAGAAATTATATTGTCACTTACCTATTAATGAAGACAAGTTTGCAGGCACTTTTTGGTCCATTTTAATTCATATTAATTCTCTGTCAGTCCTTGTTACGGCCATTATTGAGCTGCGCCCACAAGCAAAACAAGGCTTTTGACCCGAACAGGAGCGGGAATAAATCTCTTTCTATCGTTTAGCGGCTGCGGGCAAAAGGCAAAATATCCTAACAAACAACCTGGCGGACGATAGGTATGCGAGGAGAATCCAGAAGTGATGTTAAAGTTTGAAAAGTTCAGGAAGGCAATCTTAGGGGGCTTTTGAAAGGGAAGATGGAGTGACCGAGGAATGGGCCCGGATTAACGCCGATCGATTTTGACCGACATTGACGTGAATTGAAATTGATAAGACCGATAAAAGCGTGGGGGGTGACGTGCGGTAAAAGCAGCGTCGGCCGGAATGAAAGGAAAGGACGTAGAGGAAGGAGGTCTTCGCGCCTATTTTGCGGAAAGCGGTAGCAAAAGTAACCGACGTATTCCAAAACCAAATGATTCTAATGCAGAGTCCAAGATGGAGGGCTCAGCGCCGAGCCCCTTCTTGTTGCTATGGTGATGGACGGATGAGATGAGGCAAGAATCGCCACGGATTCCTTTCTTTGCAGATGACACCGTGATCTGGATCAGAGGAACACATGAGGAACGGTCAGGCTACCTGGGGTGGAGATGAAGAAGGTGGACAGCAAGCATGTCGTTTGATTTAGGAGGACGGATAGGGTTGCAGACCGATACGTCGTAGATGTTCTGGAGATAAAGTCGGACTGAGATGACCAGAGGAGGGACAATGAAGATCTGGGTGGAAGGATGATGATGGTGAGACGAGATGTACTTCCATGATCCCGTGCTTGGAAAACTGTTTAGCAGCAGCAGCAGCAGCTGCAGCAGCAGCAAGATTTACAAGGGCAAGACAGTGACAAGCTAGCTAAAATACAAGAAAAAAATAAAATAAAATAAAATAAAATGAAATAATAATAAAATAAAATAATAATTAGATAAAATATGAGATGAGATGTACTTCCATGATCCATGCTTGGAAAATTGTTTAGCAGCAGCAGCAGCAGCAAGACATACAAGGACAAGACAGTGACAAGCTAGCTAAAATACAAGAAAAAAGTAAAATAAAATGAAATAAAATAAAATAAAATAAGAATTGAATAAAATACAATAATAATGAATTAATAATAAAATGAAATGAAATGAAATGAAATGAAATAAAATGAAATAAAATGAAATAAAATGAAATAAAATTAAAAAATAAAATAAAATGAAATAAAATAAAATAAAATAAGAATTGAATAAAATACAATAATAATGAATTAACAATAAAATGAAATGAAATAAAATTAAAAAATAAAATAAAATAAAATAAAATAAAATAAATTGATAATAAAATAAACAAAATAAAATAAAATAAAATAAAATAAAATAAAATAAATTGATAATAAAATAAACAAAATAAAATAAAATAAAATAATAATATATCTATTGATACATTTTACACTCTGAATTGAGAAAGTATAATCTATCAAAAAATATGTCTTTCCATATTCACCCGTACACACGCATAAATACTGATGTTGAGGTTTGAGGTCTACATGGAGGACAAGAGGACTGGAAGTGTGTGAGAAGAGGGTTAGATGGAGCAGCTGAGCGTCTTCTATGAGCGCTACAAAGAGTCTGGCGCTCCGGCTGCCACGCAGCGCTGGCTCTTCGTCACATCGTCACGCTTTACTCGGGATCCGCGGCCGACCAGAAAATGTGTTTATCTTATTAGCAACACTGTTCCTGCCTCCGTCTACCGAGAAAGAGGCCTTATTGTTTCACTCTGGTCGCTTCCCGGCATCCAGTTTAACTCAATGAATTCTGCTTCCCTTGAACGCCGATCTATTTTTTCTGCACAAACGTGAGTGTTTATCCTGTTATCCTTCATCCAAATCTCCTATGTCAGATGAGTGGTTTGCCAACGTGAAGAGCAAAGAGGAAGGTTGCCTTGTTTTACTGTTTACGTTGTTCATAAACAGTTTCAAGTCACATGTGTTGCAACGTATCTTAGAAACGGTTTGTCGACCGGATTTGAATCTCCACTTGGGAAATCTGTCTATCCGAGGTTTCCACTGCGTGGGTGCACATTTTTGGATTTGGATGCTTTTTTTTCCCCTGAATTTGCTGTATTAATTTGTTGATTTTTTTTTTCCCGCGTGCCGTTTTAACTCAATTCATTTTTTTTATGACTTCTAATACTAGAGAGAATTTCTTGGAGAAAAGAAAAATTTGCATAAAACATTCGGCGATTGAATTTCACTCGACTTCTTGTTCTTTTTAATGGGATCGCTCGCTTCGGTCGGTTGACACCTCGATGATCTTCAGCTCATAGTTCTTCCTTGTTTTAAAGTGATTTCTCATTTCTTATTTTAAAAACACGGGACTCTGGTTCAAGCTCTAAATCTCATTCGACCTCAGTTTCCTCCTCACGAGGCCTCCGGGTCTCGGTCCCACCCAGTACTTTGCCACGTTGAGTAACAAGACTAATCTGATTACCGGTTTCGAAGTAGATGTTACAGATAACTTCCACATCAGAGACCCTGTTGACCACTGCGGCGCTGACTCTAATTCAATTAATGGGCAGCCATTAGCTAATGAGCTAGAAATTGAACTATTACGGTCAATTTAACCCAAAAAAAAATGGCTGTCATTGTGCATTGTAATCACGCCAGTCCCAGATCACGTCGCGCGGCATTTTCGTTTTCACACCAGAGTTAGCCCGACGCTCGTGTCGACAGATCTCCCGGCCCTCGTCGAGGTAAAGCTCATTGAGCTCGACCCTCCGGCGCTCACGGCCGTCCTTCTGGCAGCCGTATTCCTCTGACCGTTACAGGGAGAAGTGTCTGTTGTTAAATGACCCGTTCATTCTCTGCGGCGCCTGGTCAGCTGACAGTGGCTAATTTGCCATGCTGTCTGTGTTTGCGAGGCTGTCACGGCCGGGATTTAATATTATTAGTATTCCCCGGTGCAGCAGAGCCGCTCCGACTGCGTCTCTCTCTCTCTCTCCGGTGTTTCCGATTTCCGAGATGACCGCCTTTGTGCCGAAAAATCTTAAACCGTCTGACGGACTTCCTGAACGTCTCCCCTAAAGCCGGATGACGTGCCTGCCTGTCGGAGGGCGGAGAACAACCTGATGGTTTGTCTCTCCCGGCGATAGCTGTCTGTCTGAGTCGGCGGGGGGGGGATTGCATCGCTCATAATCACGTCAAGTGACGGGAAAATTGAAATAAAAGGGTCATCAATCACTGACGGCTCTTTTCGGCGAAGGGGTAACTTCCCGCCACTGTGAGGGTCGGAAATCAAACTGAATTATTTTAAAAGATTTTTTGATCATATTATCTCTTAAAGTACGGCCGCACTGAACCGGACAAACTCTTTAGGTTTAAGTCGAGTTAAATGGGATGGCGGACATTTGAAAACGAACATTTGAACATTCAAATGTTTCAATTCAAATGCCTTGAAACGGGAAAATAAATTAAAAGTATTTAATTGACGTGTATTTTATTTGTGTTATTTCCTTTTTTTTCCATTTTTAATTCTAAATTGGAAGATTATTGTGATCTTGAAATATTCAAATAGAATTATATTTATTGTTTTTCAGCGCTCAAAATAGACGTCGCGCTCGCGGAAGCCGGTATACCCGCCAAAACGCCGTCCATTTGTCGAGACTTTCAACCCCAGGTAGGCAAAATATGGAGAAGTGTAAGAAAAGAAAAATAGCTGAACATTTAATGATTGTTTAATGATAGCTGTTTATACAAAGTGTAAAAGATAAGAAAAAGGCAATAAATACAGTGGTACCTGTATTTTAAAGCAATCGCGGCTCCCGGTGCTTTCCTTTCTGTGCAAACCGGGTCCAAACGGCTCTTTGGGTGTTAAAGGTTGCCGACCCCTGACCGAGCATGTCCAAGTGTTTTTGAGCAACACACTGAACCCCCGGCTGCTGCTCTGGTGCTGCGGGGGAAATGTTCCCGTTTCTGTTTTTGCACCGCGCTAACCACTGCGCCACCGTGCCGCCCTCGCGGTGCATCCATGACGGGTTAAATACAGCGGTTAAATTTCGCTGATGTCGTGCTTCATGTAGAACCGAACGAGACAATAAAAGCATTTCTTCATCTGACGTCAGAAAGCAGAAATCCTGCAGCCAAATGAACCTTAGATGCACTCTGTGCTAACAAAGCTACGCCCGTCCTTTAAATGCTAATCCACCCGGTTGCGGCGGAGCCGGGGGAAATCGGTTAAAGTAAGGCGTGAACCGGCGAACCCGGCTGCAAATTAGCTCTGAGCTATCGGAGGTGTTCTGGTTTAAAAATCAATAAGTTGGGCAGCGCAGATGCAAGAGGAGCTCCTGCAGTTTGTTGCTAAACATCAAGAGACTGACTTGTAGGGCTAATCATCCATCACGGGTAGAATGCCAGCAGATGTTATCTGGGACGCGCTGTCAGTTTTTCCGTTTCAGCATTTCACCCGCGACGTTTCCAAGCGGCGAGGACTCGGCTAAACGTTTCCTTCATCGCACAAACATTCGAGGGGGAACCGGCCTGAATCAAAGCCTGATCTCTCACCGGGAAAAATATGCATAATTACCATTACTCTTATCGTTAAATCACAAATGCTTCGTGAAGCATTTATTACACCGATGAAGGAATAGCGGACGATGCACCTGCGAGACGACGCGCGGCCGATCGTCGTCCCCTCCTTGTGTGCCGCTATAAATATTCAGAGCCACATCGGCGTCTCGATGCCGGGCGGACGGAAGCGGCGCTTTCTCAAACAGAGCTCTGCTTGCCTGTTGGAAAAGGTTGATGGAGGTCGTGTTGACTGAATGATAGCCTGCCTCGCTTCGCGCCAACATAATATTTCAAAGTGTTTTGCTGTCTTTCCCTTCTTCTTCATTCTAATGGAACACGGCCGCTGTATAACTTTATACAAATACTATATTACCTACCTCGGTATCAGAGGCTCCTCCATCGTCCCTGCGTCTGAATGTCCTTCTGTCCGACGCCGCTGAAGCTAAAGGAGTGACGTTGTTGTAGAAAAACCTGAAAACTAACCGTATCTACCACATTGGTGTTTCTACTTTGAGAATAGGACGATGAGTAGCTTGATCTCAAAAGGACCGGCGCCAATGGGAAAAACGCTTGTAAATATTAACAGTAAATATCATGAAAACAACATAATGCAGGACTTTTGACCATTTAATGATTATTATGTGGTGGCGCGGCGGTTAGAGCTTCCATTTCAAAACATTAGTTCATTGGACAACCTGAAGTGCCAAGACTTGTGAACAAGAGGATGAATGGATGCAATGTGTGTGTGTGTGTGTGTGTGTGTGTGTGAGTGAAGGTTTCTTTGTAGTGGCTTTTGGTCTAGAAAGCGAGGAATAGACTTCTTTCATTCTTTCATTCATTCTTTCATTCATTCTTTCATTCATCTACTTCATTCACTCTCCTACACGTGCACGTGCTCACACAGTGTAGATGTTACCACTGCGCTGCTAACTATTGCCGTTGTTCGCCGCTAGTCGCAACTTCTGCACGTTTATCCTGTTTATATATTGTCATATTGTTCACATGCAACTTGTCAATAAAGCCCTACCTGTTTATATATACTGCTGCAAAAATGAAGGGACATTTAAACAAAACAATGCAACTCCAAGTCAATCACACTTTTGTGAAATCAAACTGTTCACACAGGAAGAAACACTGATTTGTTTTAATTTGTTTTAAGGTCATTACAAAGTTGGATCTGCCTGTGTGTTTTTCCACTTTTCATTTTGAGTGTGACTCCAAATCCAGACCTCCGTGGGTTCATACATTTGATTTCCATTCATCATTTTTGGGTGATTTTTTTGTCGAAGCATTCAACTATGTAAGGCACAAAGTATTTAATGAGAAAATATTTCATCCATTCAGATCTAGGATGTGTTATTTTCATGTTCTATTGTAAGTCGCTTTGGATAAAAGCGTCTGCCAAATGCAATGTAATGTAATGTAATGTAATGTTCCCTTTATTTTTTTGAGCAGTGTATATTGTTAACACCATTCATTGTTTATTCTTGGTTTTTCTAGTTTTGATAACTTTCCTTGCACCGCCCACGTTTGCTGTGAGTGGTCAAAATTTCTCCAATGTGGGACAATTGAATAAAAATTCTCTTCTATCACATTGTTTCTTCACCCATTCCAACCTGCATGAACCTCTTTTCCACACGATGTATTAAGAGTGATTAATTCATTAAAAATTCTGTCTTATATGCATGCCTGATGTGCATCTCAGGTAACATCACCTCACCCTTTCACATCACGTCCTAACTTTGTTGACTCTTTTATCCTTGTTCTTCCCAGCCTGCGCACATCCCGCCTTTTTTTGTTTATTTATTTAATTCACTGCTATTTATTTTTGTCACTCTATTTCTATTGTTTAGTTCTGGTTGTGTATTTTTCACCCTCACTGTTCCTTGATGTTGCCCATTGTTATCCCTGATGCTGTTGTTGTCTGCTATCCATTTATTCGTGGATGTCTTGCTATCTTCCGTCTCCTGCCTTCTCATTTACGTTTATAATCATGTTTATATTTATGTATTATTGTTTTGTTTTTTCACATTGTAGCTGTTACGCTATCATTTCCCCCGTGTGGATCAATGAAGTATATCTTATCTTATCTTGCATTAGACCACGGTGTCACAAATTGCCATGTTATTTCCCATTTGACCATTAGCACGTGGATCCCTCCGCATCAGCACGCCGCTTTCTTTCCTCCCCGTGTTTTTATTTTCCGGGTCGGCGTTACATCACCTCCGGAGAACGCGGTAAAAAAGAAAAATGAAACAGCGCGCTATAAATTTCTCCTAAAACAAACGAAACCGCGTGCGGCCGAGTCGCACCCTCTTCGGGTAAATTGTTTTAAAGGCTCTTCGGACAAAAAGGTTCAGAACCGGCTATTTGAAACTGCGAAGTCCTCCTCCTGAAAGGCCAGGAACAATTAGGCTAAGTGCTGCGGTTGGGAGGTATGAGGAAGATTACAGTGTTGTGTTACTCTGGTCAGTTGTTTTGACACCGGCCCAGTCTGGTTAGAACATTTTCGCCGACCTTCCTCTCTGACTTTTGGGACTTTGCCCTTTGTTACCGTGTCTTCCGACATCCCGGTGATTTTCACAGCAAAAAAAATGCAAATTGTCCCGAAGGAGTAACGGGCGGCATCCCGAAAAGAGAAATAACATCTCCGCCGTAGAATATAGAAAGTCTCTAGGTGAAGGGAATTGCTTCACCTTAGCAACCGGAGTCCTGAAATGCCTCGCTCGCCGAGGAAACCTTCCCCACTTTGCTCCTTCAGAATAGGAAAGGCGATTCAAATAAAAGAGCACCTGCTGGAAGGGTTGAAATGCAGCCCAGCTGGATGCTCACTGCATACCTGAGGAAGCTATTTTCAATGATTGAATGAAATCCTTGGACTCCCGGACACCGAAATAGCCCAATCACAACAACAAACAATTAGAGGCGACGCTCCGAATCAGTTCCACGGCCTTCCAGATCCCAGACTGGCCCCCGGGTCGGAAACCTCCCTGGAATCTGTCTGGGCAAACGGGGACAGAGACGTAGACACCATGGATGGAGCTGACGAGTGGATGAGTGGACGGCTAACGGCGCTAACACACACCGCAAAAGAAACCCATTACCAGATACTTCTGCCGGACTGCGGGGAGCCATTTTTTAAAAACTACCGCGGTCAAAGGTCGGCTGTTTTCTTGCGACAAAAAAGGACAAAAGCGACGAGAAATGGAGCGACAAAGAGGTCCGAAATCTTGGCGCCCGCTGCGTCGCAGAGGGGTTTCACAGCGGAACGTCGACAATTTGACCAAAATAAGTGCGGAGTTAGCTAACGGCGGAGGTCTTCACATGGCGAAAACGAAAAGCACGTCAACCCGTAACACCCGTGGTTATTATTCCCGCCACGCAGAAAGATCTATGAGTCGTCTTCCTCTTTTTGCCGGCGGTTTGTCTTTGACTGCGGCGCTTCAGGCGCGTGTCGAAACCAGACGCTAGTTCCCGGACAGTCCTTGGAACTCAACAGTAGCCAATGCTGCCCTTCCTCCCTCCAGAAAGAAAACTTGACTTCTGAATAATAATTTCTATCTTTTATCAAACCGAATCCTCCGTTTGGTTATTCAGAGGGGAGGATTCCCGTCCGGCCTAGATCTGCCAGGCTGGCCGAGGGACCCGGGCACCACCTCGCTGTGGATGGTGCGCTCGCGGAATTACAATCCCGCCCGAGATGGCGGGACGTCTGCTTTTAATAAGGTCGCCCGGGTCCGGTATAATGCAAATAGACTCGAGTCTCTGCGAAAGCCCCAGCTGCTCCACCGCAAAGGCTTTTGGGGCAGTTTGCACGGAAGCTGGGGAATCAGAGAGCCGCAAGAAATGTACCTCCAGTCACATTAAATTACTTTTGTTGCTCAGAGGTGGACTGATAAAAGTGCATTTTCACATTTACCTCAGTCCGGGTTCTCTTCAGTATTGTTAAATTCCTTACAATTATATTACCTTTTTTATTTTTTTGCGAGGAAAACTCCCGACCTAGTCTTCGAAAGACGGGAATTCGTGTCTGAGGCACGCCCGACTCGATGTGGGATTTTAAAGCGAGTGTCGAAAAAGCTCCTACTTCAGCCATCGGGCGCGGGAGCAGTCATCTGGCAACAAACTGCGTAAATCTCTCGGCGGGAAGCGGAGATGTAACAGCCGAGTGAAAAAATAATGAGAACACATTGTAAATAGTGAGGGGAATTTGACTTCACTGCTTTCAAGAGAATTAGTCAGTCACCTGGGCCGTTAAGGTTGCCTTTCACATTATTTTCCCCGCATTGATTTTCCTCTCCACCAGTGTACATTCAACATTTCTCCCTTCACTGTGTTGCAATTCAGAGCTTGTCAAAGTGTGAGATGCCCCTCTGCCCCCCAAACCCACCGCCACCGGGCCGCCCACACTGGACCAGAATGGAAGAGAGGGACCATACATTAGATTACATTAGAGATAGGATAAGATAAGATAAGATAAGATAAGATAAGATAAGATAAGATAAGATAAGATAAGATAAGATGACAATAACAGGATAAAAATTGAAAAATGGATAACAGAATGAGAACAAAATAAGATAGCATAACATAACATAGCATAGCATAGCATAGCACAACATAACATAACATAACACAGCATAGCATAACAGAACATAACATAGCATAGCATAATAACATAACATAACATAACATAACATAACATAACATAGCATAGCATAGCATAGCATAACATAACATAACACAGCATAGCATAACAAAACATAACATAGCATAGCATAACAACATAACATAACATAACATAACATAACATAACATAACATAACATTACATATACTTTAATACTTTATTGATCTCCATAGGGGAAATTCATGTCACAGCAGCGCAATATCAATACATATGAATATAAATATAAATAGAAGAGACAATTAAAAGGATGAAAACAATAACAAGGATAGGAACAGATGACAGAATGACAAGGATAAAAATAAACAGGATTAATGGAATGACCATAACAAGGGTAAAATAAATAAATAAATAGCAGAATAACAACAAGATTAGATTAGATTAGATTAGATTAGATTAGATTAGATTAGATTCAACTTTATTGTCATTGTGCATGTACAAGTACAGGGCAATGAAACGCAGTTCAGCATCCAATTACAAAAAGCAGCGAGTGCAGATGTAATGAATAAATTAGCAGTATGATAAGTAAGTATGACACGGTATATTATGTCAATAATACACAGGTGATTTACAGATTGGGTACTATGTAGACGGATATGTGGAATAAATGTGGCCGACGTTATCGACATCATTTACGAGAGGAAATGTGCCGATGATAGGTTGTGCCCATTAGGGTAAGTATGCGTAAGACGCGGCGGCGCCGAGGCGCGGTGGTCAGCACTTCCACCTCCCCGCTAAAAGGTCCCCGGTTCCATTCCGACTGGGGCCAAAAGCACGAAGGCGCTTCTTTGGAGACCTTAAATTGTCCGATGTGTGAATGGTAGAGGGGAATAGTTGTTTCTGTATTGACGAGTATGAACAGTTGTATATGTCTCATGTGACGTGTAAATGAGAGACTAAACGGTTCCTACGCGGTATGACATATGAATGAGAGACTGAATGTTTTATTTTCTCTATATTCCACTGACTCCCCGCAAAACCTTTCCCGGATGCCGTATAATTTGGCGCTCTGCATTATTTCTACGATGTTATAGCGCATCTCAGGAGAGCGCCGAGTCAAATATTAATGGCGTAGCGCACGTGGGTGCTACCATATTTATGGTTTCCAGCTATCTGCGCTTTAA
Source organism: Fistularia commersonii (assembly GCF_037954325.1). NCBI lineage: Eukaryota > Metazoa > Chordata > Actinopteri > Syngnathiformes > Fistulariidae > Fistularia > Fistularia commersonii. The sequence goes on from NC_141316.1 coordinate 7,288,748, forward strand.
CTTTCTGCAAAACTTCTCAACGTATTTATTCCATCAATCAGCTTTTTAAATATACCCCCCAACCCCCCCCCCCCCCCCCCTCCACATCTGCTGTTTTCACATCCTCAGGCTGTTCCATTAGTCATACGCCAGCGGGACAGTACGAGCAGCCGGGTCCAGGCCAGGTGACCGGGAAGCAATCGCCCCTTTGATTAGCACGGAGCGACACGTTTAGCAGGGCGCGGCGGGGATATTAGCCTCTGCAAGGAAATTGGATACAGAAGGAAGGGTGCTTTTCTGAAAGACGTCATGTGACGTGTGCCCCGCATGAGGGAGACGAATTAGAGCCGCTGACGTCACAGTCCGAAGTTTGTAATCAGGAACCTAATCCTGGAGATTACAAACATCTCCATATTGAATTTCCTGCTGGGAGGCTTCAACTGATAGTTTTTTTTTTTCTGTCCCTCTGTTATCAAAGATCGCGGTGCCTGTTTTTTTACCGCTACACGACAAACACATTAAGTCGCATGTAACTATCTCTATCATGATGCATCAGATATGTCTGTGTGTATGTGTGCGTGCGTGTGTGTGTGTGTGTGTGTAACACAAGGTCAGTAAGAACAGGCAGCAATTAAAGAGCGGCTACTGATTATGCTGTTAATTGTTTTTTTTTTTGTCATCTGGATTGGATATGCTTCTTTCCCGACACGTGCGGCGGGGATTATTTGTATATTCCCAGTTAATTATAATTTGAAAAGATAAGACCAGCATCCGCTAATTGCGGTGCAATAATGACATGGTTATACTTACTGACGTGAGCGCCGCACACTCTCTTGTTACGAGGGACTGAAATGTCATTTATATGAGACGTTCAAAAATCGCGAAATGCTTTGAACGCGACTCGTTATTCAATGTAACCCAGCTTTCATATTCTCGATGAAGTCCCTAAAACCCTGAAGGGCCGCTTTGAACCATCTGGGCCGCGCTTTTCTCTCGGAAGCGGTCACTTCGCATCCCATCGAAACTTCCCGAATCCAAGAAAATAACGTCGGCGGCAGCGCCGTTCCGCCGGCTGCAGATGAATTGCACAAGAACAATAACCCCGTTTCCCCTGTGCAACTTTTAACATCTATTTGCAGGTTTGAATAATTAACTGCGCCAAGTAAACACATTCATCTGTATAACTTTCATACATAATTCAGCCTCGCTTATTATTTATGTGAAGTTTCTGCCATATTTGAGGTCTGAGACGCCGTACACAGGCTCTATGATAAAAAGAGATCTCAGTTCTCCGTCAAATATGGTTTCTGAGAGGTAATGGTACGCGGCGCTCCGACGGAAATGGAGCCCCGGTTAGAAAAAGTCCGAGGCGATGATTGAAGGCAGGGAGATTTGAAGACGGGAGCGGCTCTATTTGCGGGTGGGGTGGGAGGGACAGGACAGGGTGCAGGAGGCCGATACTCTTTTTGTATTATTTTCTCATGTAGCTGCAGATTCATTCATTCATTCATTCATGCATTCATGCATTCATTTATCAGGTCATGTCACTCCGGAGCTTATCACCGCTGTCATTGGGTAATTCTTGTGTCAGGTAGAAACATAAAACCAGTCTTATGGAGACCATTTTTACATGATATGGAGATTAACAACCATTCATCCTCTCATTCACTACAAACTTATAACCATTCACTCGTTCATACGTCCTGCAGACACAATGTTATTCTTCTTCCATCACATGGAGACAAAACAATCATTCACTTATTACATTACATTACATTACATTTGGCAGACGCTTTTATCCAAAGTGACTTACAATAGAGGACATAAGCACTACAAATAACACTTGCAAATGCAAGATGCACAGGAAATATACAGAACAGTAAGCTGGGTTTTTTTTTTTTTTTGACAAAGACGTACACAAACGCACACACACACACACACACACACACACACACACACACACACACACACACACTCACACACACTGCATAGCCTAACTCGGTGCCTAACCTGATCTGGGGCAGCTCAAGCATCAGCGCAATAAATAATCCTTGCATTAACAAGTCATGTAAAGATATTCAACCATTCACTCTCTCATTCTTGCATCACAGAGACATAAAAGCATTCACTCATTCACATGTCGTATAGAGACTATGTTATTCCCTCTCTTATTTTCACATGACAATATGGAAATATACAACCATTCGCCCTCTTTTTCACATCATACGAGACAAAAAAACCATTCACTCGTTCATTAACAAGTCATATAAAGATATTCAGTCATTCAGTCTTTCATTCATACTTATTGTAAAGACCCATAACGTGCAAAAATTCACTCCTTTTTCACCTCTGGGTAATTTAGAGTCTCCCACGACCCTCCTGCACGTGTCCAGAACGTGGAGATTTCACACACAAAGGAAGCCAAGCGGGGTCCTTCTCGCTGCGAGGCGGTCAGGCCGACAGCAGCCGCAGATTCATCAGTTTATCTGCGTGATGCGTAAAGTGCATTGAGACGGCAGCGAGTGAAATGCTCCGAATAATTGAAAATTCCTTAAATGGTACAACGGCGGTCCGATTGGACGCTCCCAGCCCGCCGTGAGTCGGACCCCGCTGGGGGGAAATGGCTGAATCTGAAAAGGGAATGAAATTTGTCTGTTAAATTTTGATGAGGATGTTTTTCGAAAGAGCGGCAGGCCGTCGCCCGTTCACAGCGGGATCCTCTGACGAACGAGCCGCGGCTCCTGGCGTAATTTTTACAACGGTTTTATTTTTGTTATTTATCTAGTTTTTTTTAATCTTTTCAATATCACTTTAAAATGCTTATAAATTGCAAGCCCTTTTTTTTGTCATCAGTGAATAGATTGCTGCACACAACAGGAACAAAATGATTCCCGCGTCCGGTTATTACATTCTTATGATGCTTTATTTGCACAATAACAATGGAACATGGAAGAAGAGGCGGTCAGACATTCTAATGAATTCTTTATTTTTGACAGTTAGCGGTAAACGTCTGTGCCTGTTCCTGAGAAGTGACGATAATGCGGCTTCATTTATCAGCAAACCGCAAGTTTAATGCAGGCCCGGGTCTGAAGCGTCTCTAGCAAGGTGCTGTCAAGAGACGCGATTTTTCTTTCGCTCAAACTCCGTGCCAATTTTATCACTTTTTCAAATTACTTTCCCCGCATAATCAGCCTGACTGGCACGGCCGTGGAGAAGGCACAACCCGCAGGAGCTTCAAACCTGAACCCGGGATGTGAAGAAAAGACACCTTCCGATTATAACAATAATTTATTAATCCCTCGTGTGGAAATTCGTTCACTCGACCCAACACGGGTGAAGCATGAGCAGTTGGCTGCTGTCCATCAGCGCCAGGCGAGCGGTTCAGCGTCTTGCTCGACAACGTTTCGAGCCGGGGAATCAAACCAGGAACGTTCGGTTTGTAAGATAATCGCCTATTCATTGCGAGCCAACCGTCCCTCCTTCTACCGCTCATCCTGCAATCGGGGTCGCGGAACATGCCGGAACCATCGGGCGAGAGGCCGGGTAAACACGCTGGACCGATCGATCGCAGGGACGCGTATCGAGACATAAGTTAAGAGACATTAGTTAAGACAATTTATATTTCATTGTATTTCTTATTCTTCCTCCTTTCTACTATTATCTATTACTGTTATGTTTTTACTTGAAACTCTGGCACAATTTCCTTCGGGATAAATAAAGTTGTTTTCATCTCATTCTCATCTCATAAACCCTCTCATTCATATGTCCGATAGAGACATACGACCATTCGTTCGTTCTTTAGAGACGTCGTCCATCCATCTATCCATCTTCCGCCGCTTATCCAGAGACGAGCCCAGACTTCTCTGCTCTTCTTGGGGGACCCATAGTCTCCCCAGCGTGTCCTGGATCTTCCCCTCCCAGATGGGAACGCCTCCCCCGGGAGGCATCCAGACCAGATGCTGAGCCACCTCATCTGACTCCTCTCTATGCGGGAGCGGCGACTCTACTCCGAGCTCCTGCCCGTCGAGGGAACTTCTCACTTTATCTCTAAGGGAGAGTCCGGCCACCCTGCGGAGAAAACTCATCGAATCCGCCATCTCATTCTTTCGGTCACTACCCGCAGCTTGTGGGTAGGAACGTAGATCGGCCGGTAAATTGAGAGCTTCGCCTTCGTAGGAAGGCACCGATCGGCCTGTCCGTCTCTGAACAACAACCCTGAGATACTTGAACTCCTCCATCTGGGGCAGGACCTCTTCCCCGACCCGGAGCGGGCGCTCCGCCTGTTTCCGCTCGAGAACCATGATCTTGGATTTGGAGGTCGCGGATCCTCATCCCGGACCGCTCCGGTGAGAGACCGATAAAGCCGACAGAACCACATCGTTCGCAAAAAGCAGAGACTTGATCCTTTGGCCGGATCCTCTCGAAATCCTGGCTGTGCGTAAATATTCTGTCCATAAAAGTTGTCAATGACAATTTCATTCCCTGTTATTTTCTTTTTACATGAAATGGAGGATTACAACCATACATTCTCTCATTCACACATCACAGAGGACAGCTGTCAAACTCAAGGCCCGCGAGGACTGATTGTCTTAAAATGAATACGTCAAACGCGTCTGTGACCATAAACTACACAATTCATGCCATAACAATGTAGTGTATCAACATCAATGCCATTTTTAACAAGCGGAATAGAGAAATACAAACAATCCCTGATTGTCCAGGAAGAGAAATGTTGATCCAGATGGAAGGCTGGTTCAAGAAAGTTGGGAAGGCCGATACGTGTTTGAGCTTCGAGGAGAAAAAGCGGAAAGTCTTTTGTGTGACGAGGCGGCGTCGTTTGTCAAAGAGTATAATCTACATCCAAACACAGAGCTAAGTATGCTAAAGTCAGCCTTCCAGAAAAACAACAAATTGTCCAAGAATTAAAAGCCAAAAAGTTACATATACATTTGCAATGTAATAGATTCTACACAAATGCATGTGTAACATTTTGGATTAGAATGAGTAATAAATTCAGGAGTAAACAAGGAGTTGTCACATTTATTTTACAGTACATTTGGTTACATTTGGTTACATTTATATAGTTACAGTTTATCCAGTTATGTGTGGCCCTTTGAGGGCAACAATGCCTACGTGGCTCCTCGGTGAACTTGAGTTTGACACTCCAACCATTCACTCATTCACACGTCCTAGCGAGACAAAGTCATTTGCAATTATTCTTACATTAAATGGAGAATTAAAACCAATCACGCTCTCATTCACATATTTGGGTAATTCAGGGTCTCCAATGAACCTCCTGCTTGTTTTTCGGACAGCGGGAGGAACCCGGAGGGCCCGGCGGGAGCCCTTGGAATCCAACCTTCTCCCCCGATTCCCACGGCGGCGTATAACTCGTAGGGACGGCGTGCACGTCAAGAAAGCACAAGTTTGTAATTAGCGTCGGAGAAAGGCGAGCCGGAGCAAGGTGACCCCCCCACCCCACCACCACCACCACCACCACCTCCGCTCTGCATTTAATCATCAGCTGGTCTGGATGAGGTTAAGGATGGAAATTGGTTTGGCTCTGGAGTGAATCTATTACCGCGTCGGCGCCGCCGTCCGCCTCGCCCTTTGTTTCTCATCCCTGTTAGACACCATTTTACATCTACCGCCTTTTCCCTTCACGATTCCTCTTTGTCATTCACTTTCGCCCGCCTCACTTCATTTTCCTCCACATCTCTGTGATGTAAAAACTGCCTCAGCATATTGATAATAGGATTTATTTAAACACCCCCCGCGCCCATTATATCGAAGGGCATCCTCTATGACATGTGCAGGTATTATATTAAATCATGTCGGTGTCTGCATTATTCTCCCTCCCCCGGCGGCCCGTATAATCCTCAAGGTTTGCTGACCAAGAATCGGACAAATTCCGCCTTTTTATCTCCGCGAATCATCGATCGTTCGGCGGCGAGAGACACTCGAGGCGTTGGCGCTACCCGGAGTCGCGGTGCAAATGGGGGAGGGTGTGTTTCTTTCACCTCCAACACTTGTTGGTTCATTAAGAGGCTGTCGGAGTGACTGACTGACTGCACCTTGTTAGGCTGATTAAACCATCACGTCTAATTAGGGCCGCCGTTACGGCTCAGTTTACAGCTGCCACGCCGGCGTTAAAATTTGTGGATCCTCTCTACCTCGGGAGTGTCGGGACCCCGTGACCTCGAAAGTCATCCACCCCCCCCCGCCTCCGTTATTGATTTTAAAGCAAAATCAATAAGCCGCCGCGATGCCAGGTAGCGTAGCGTAAATCCCACCCAGGCAATATCTGAGGAAGAGTCGCCCGCCTGATGGAAAGACTACCTGTTGCCCAAAGCGCTTTATTACGGAGCAGCTCCTGCTCATTTGCGCAGGAATCCAAGCGGTATCTTGAGAACTTTGCAACTGGAAGGTCGACGCCTCGGCTCAGCGTTGCTTCCTTTTTTTAATTATTCATTCGTTCATGCATTCATTCTTTACACCGCTTATCCTGCGGTCGGGGTCACGGAGGATCCAAAGGTTGGATGATTCTATATGACCCGTGAACGATAAGGTGAATGTTTGCATGTCGCTATTCAACATGAATGAGAGGGTGAACGCTCGTTTCTCTGTATGATGTGTCAATGACAGGGTGAATGCTTGTGTCCATGTGACCTGTCAATGAAAGGGTGAATGGCTGCATCAGGAGGGTGAACACTTGTATGATTCTATATGAGGCGTGAATGAGAGGATGAATGCTTGCATGTCTCCATTACATTTGAATGAGAGCATGAATGGCTGGGTTTCTCAATGACATGAATAAGAGGGTAAATGCTTGTACAGTATATCCCCATATCATGTAAGAATAAGAGGGTGATTGGTTGTTTGATGCACAATGTGCGGTGTGGATGAATGGGTGAATGCTCGTGTCTCTGTTTGACCTGTTAATGAGAGGACGAATGCTTGCATGTCTCCATAACATTTGAATGAAAGCATGAATGGCTGTATTTCTGTATGCTGTAGGAATGATTGCAGTGCATTTTGCATTTTTGCATTTTGCAGTGGGTGAATGCTTGTACATCTCCATATCATGTAAGACGGGTGAATGTCTCTATATGACGTGTGAATGAGAGGGTGAATGCTTGGATGTCTCTGTGACAGACGGGCAAACGGTCCAGGGTGAACCCTCCGCCTCGATCAACGACAGCTGGGATCGGCTGCAGACTCCCTGAGTGCAGGATAAGCAGTCTGGATGATGAATGAATGAATTAATGAATGAATGAATGATCTTTGTTATAAAAGAATGAGGCTTTGAACCAGATGATGCCAAAACACAATGCGAGGGACATTCGGGGCTCCAGACGAGCTCAACGGGATCTTTGTGAGTTTCCATGTGGAGAAAACTGCCGATTACGTGTAATTATCACACGTCACGGCCGCTCTGTGCTTCACGCCTTCTTTTGTACAAAACATTTCAGAATTTATCACCCGAGTGTGTCCGTGATACTCGAAAAGAACCGACACCGAAACGCGTCGGTTTCACCTTCAGATCCGAGAATTTGTTTGTGCGGGATCTGAGGAAATTCTCTCAAGGCCTCCCGCGGTTATTTACTTTACAAGAATTAAAGGGCCAAAAAAAAGAAAACACGACAGTCACGGCTGCCTCCTGCCGAGGCGTGGAAAACATAAATACAAAGTTTAACTGCCTATTCCTTTTACGCCGCCCAATAAAATGGGCAAACTTTATGAGACGATACCGCCAGGAAGCATCAGCCATGTTAGCACGCTTAAAAAGGCCGGTCACGTTCCACAAGGCGGTCTTAGACGCGATAATTCGCCGAGTCCCGCTCATCCTGCGTGAGAATTCGCTAAGCGAACGGTCAAAATGGGAGCGATGCTGCTTGTTTCCCTCCCGCTTGGCTGATTGTGTTTGTTCAAAACAAGTTTTCCAGATAACAATACAATCAAAAGGAAACTTGACCGGCTTATAAATGAGCCCACGCGGTATCGCACGTTCATCTATGATCCAGCTGGAACAGCATCGAGCCCATCGCCAGCTGCTCTCCTCGGGCTTCTACCGTTTCCCGCAAACCGGAGAAAATAATTCGTCTTCTTCTGGCTCTTTCTTTGGCTCCCTCTTTACCCCCGAAGGCAGATTAATTGTTATATTAAATCTGTTAATTTAGCAGGCGGGGGAGGGTTTGACGTGGTTTCACCGCTAGCTTCGGGTCAAGAGGTGAAGAGACGGGCCGAGCCTCGACGCGCAACCGAAGCCCTGCGGCAGGAATGGCGCGAAAAACCCGTATTCCAAGGCTAAAACGGACGATTTGTGTTCCTTCTAATTGCCTGGAAAAAAGGACAACGGCCCTATATTTTGTTTAATATCTGATAAGTGCAAAAATAGATGCGAGCAATCGGGCAAAACACGGTGACCTTTGCAACGAGGAAAAAAAAAAAAAAAAAACTATTATCTCGAGGCAACACGTTTCTCGGCCTCTCAGATGCTATCGCGTGTTTCCGCCGTGCGCAGCCGGATCGGCACATCGCAGGGTCGGCTCTCGCTCCAGCGGAGCCCGGCGAGCAGCGGCGCGCCGCGGCCGTTTGCCAAAATTAGCTCGCCGTAATGATGGCACGACGACAAAACCGCGGGATAAAAATAGACTTAATGAAACTCTGAATCTAGTGAACTGATAAACGGCCTCTCGCCGGCTGCCGGCACGTTCGAGCGGGAACCGTGGAGGGTTTAAACGCTCTCTCGGTCCCGATTCCGGGATCCTGGGATTTGGAGCGATGCAGTTGTTTGGGGTTGAGCTGATCCGCCGGCGGGCACGGCCCCAAACACGATTTTATACTTCATAGCTCATAGTTTAATGTTTACTGTTTAATCTACCAGAGCACTTTACTGCTAATTTGCACTCTATTATTATTATTATTTTAATTTCATATCACCGTGGGATTGTGAGACATACCTCTTTATTCCTCCGTACGTCCGGTCCATGCGGAGAAATTAACAATAAAGCTGATTTTGACTTAAAAAAAACAAATCCTTCGCGTTCAGCTTCCGGTTGAAGTTACAGCAACTCAACAGAGACTGCGGTCCTGAAAACTGCTGAATCCAGAACTGCAGCAGCCTGATTTTAATACGAGGCAAATCTGCTCTGACTCAGCCGAGCTGAGTAATGAAGCCCACTTCATTATGCGTCCATCATTAGCATAAGTAAAACCCCCTAATGTCGGACCTGGAGTGACGCCAGTTGAAAAGGAATAAGGCGTGACGCTGAAGGCCCAGGAAATTCAGAAGTAGAGAAATGGACGTTCGGTAAAAAGTATCATTGATGAGAGGGTGAGATCAGAATGCTGTCCGCTGCCCGGTTCTGTGGAGAGTGATGGAAATCTCCCGTGGCAGCCAGATGGAAAAATTGAAATCACAGAGAAATGTTGGGGAAATGTGATTTCGAAAAAAAAAAAAAAAAAAAAAAAAAGGAAAAATTTTCAGGCAAGCATGTGAGAGCTGCTCAGAAGTGCGTCTTTTTTTTAAGAGAAGGGAAAGAATGTTGGGATTCTCTGGGAAATCGATGACGGCCGGCGTAGCGGCGCGGCTGCCGGCGCTTCCACCTCGCAGCAAGAAGGCCCCTGATTGGACCCCGATCCCACCTGTCTGTGGAGCTTCTCAGTCATCCAGGTCACAGCGAATTCTTGTCAAAATGTTTTTGTCTTGAAGATGTTTCACCCCTCATCTGAGCGTCTTCTTCATTTCTATTGACCTATGAAGAGTTTCAGAAAAAAGAAAAAACACCAGGTGTTTCTCGGTTATGGTGGCTTGTTGTGTAAGCGGAAGAGTTGATCTGCAGAAACTAGGTGTAATTATGCTAATGGAGCTAATGGGGCATCGACATCTGAAATTCAAGAACCCGACCCCACCCGTTGCCCCGGATACGCTCCGGCACCCTTTGACCCCGAGCACAAGTTTAGATGTGAACGAATGAACGAACAAGTGAATAATGACCAAAACAAAAGCAACTTCTTCTCCTCCTTTGGGCTGCTCCCTTCAGCCAATCATCTCCCTCCATCTCGCCCTCTCCACTGCATCCAGTCCAAACTCACGTCTCCTTTCCCTCCATTCATTAATCTGGTCTTTCTGGTCTTCACATGCCAATGTTTTATTTTCTCCAATCGATCCAATGTTTGAACAAAGACTGGTCTGAAAACCAACGCGACCCTTTCTCTCCACTGATATTCATCGGCCCTCGAAAAAAGGGCTCCGGCGCCGATCGTACGCGGTGCCGTTATCTTCCAAAAACGAACACGTTTCTGCCGTGAAGGCTTTTTCGGATGAGCACCAGAGTGTTATGGAAGATGACCTCGGAGGGGGGGCTCATAATTACCCGTGGAAAGTATTGAAGAAGAAAAAAAAAAAAGCACGGAAAACATTCACGACGACCTAAACATCAAGTCAGAGGCAGCCGGTGCCGGGATAAGGTCCCGGAAAATATGTGGCCTTATAATGCAAACAGATGCTGCAAGAAAGGCGTCACATGCGCGATACACAATTTACTTGATTTCCTCCTCCTCGTCCTCCCGCTATTCAAAGATCCTCGCGAATGAGTCAGTCACATATCAATGGACGAAAATAACACGATTCGCCGCGGCGTAATTAGAGATTCAGAAAGATGCAAACAGATGATTTGCTCTTTGACATGGGTCACCCACTGAGAAACACAAACACTATCTAAATGTCATCAGGCTCGCGGTCGTCGCCGAGCCTTGTGTGAGCGTGTGCGCCATGAATTCATTAGTTTTCTTCTATTTTCATCCCGCTGCCGTGATGACTCTTGTCAGAGGCAGGAGCCGAGAGGAGGAGAAATTGGACGGCGAAGTTAAAAGTCACAGCCAAGGAAAGAGTGCGACGCCGCCGCCGCCGCCGCCGCCGCCGCCGCCGCCGCCGCCGCCGCTCCAGAGGGTAACGCTCCGAGAAACAAACAGCCCAACATTAATTTGTTTGAGCAGATTTCTTCCGTGATCAAATGAGACAATCTCTTTATTATATATGACAAACTGGCAGATGGAAAACTATCTGCTTTATCTCCCCTCTCCTCGGACTCGGTGGCTGAATCTATCGCCGCGCAGATCAGTAATTACTGCAGGTTGTCAACAATTTATCACCGAGGTCCCACGGGTTCCCGCGCCGTGGCGGAGGCGCACGTGCAAGCGCGCACGTGCACGTCCGAACGCCGTCACCCGCGGGTCACGGTAACGCAGGAGTCACCGTGATGATGTCGGGTAACACCTCCCTGTTCTCCATGACAGCTCTTTCACCGTCCCGAGTCATTTATGGAAAGCTAATTGTGTGTTTTCTAAAGATGCTTCTCATTATTCTGGCTTTCAGGCCAGCAAATCTTTTGTCAATTGAACCTATAAGGAGCACGTGGCAAACTCAAGACCCGCGGGCCAAATGTGGCCCGTCCGTCATTTTATATGCATTTTATATGCATTTTATATTTTATAAGGTTGTAAATAAGTCAAACACGTGCATTGCACATAAAATACATTTCCAACAATGTGTGCCGATCTTGTGAAGTGAGCGCATCCCGCCAATAGATTGCTGTGTATCCACATCAACAAGTGGAATTGAGAAATACAAACAATCCCTAAATGTCCGGGAGGAGAAAAGTTGGAAGGGTGTTTCAAGAAAGATGGGAAGGCCAAAACATATTTGAGCTTCAAGGAGAAACAGTGGTATGACTTTTGTGTTATGAGGCGTCGTTGGCTATCAAAGAGTACAAAGAGTCTACATTTTGACACCGAACAGGGAGCTAAGTATGCTAAAGTTAGCCTTCCAGAAAAACAACACATTGTCCAAGAATTAAAAACAAGCAGAATATGTTCACGAAAGACACTGCAGCAGTGAAAGCTCGCTAGTGGACCAGAGCAACGAATAAACATAATGTTTTCAACATTTATGCAAATGCATACGTAACATTTTGAAGTTTATTAACATTAAGGAGTAGTTACATTTATTTTACATTTAGTGACATTTATCATGCAGGGGAGCTAAGTATGCGAAAGTTAGCCCTCCAGAAAAACAACAAATTGTCCAAGAATTAAATGTTACATATGCATTTGCATAGATTTTCTATGCAAATGCATGTGTCACATTTTGGATTTGAGTTATTTAACATCAAGGAGTAGTTACATTTGGTCGACATTACATTTGGTTATATTTACACCGTTATACTGTATAATGCTGACGTGGCACCCCTGCCATAAGGTGTCGGCCATTGATTGGAAACTCTACAGATGCGTATTTACCCGGTCGGTGTTAAGTCAAGTTTGTTATTGGTGCCGTTGCCATCGATTATCAGCTGTTCGTCAAAGTAGACATAAATAGCGCGCGCATCCATCATCGCGCCGCAGAGGTCGCGTTGTAAGTCACTTCCTTTCAGTGTAGGCCTCTTAAACAGATCCAACGCGCAGACGCCCCCCCACCGCGCCGCCCTCCCTCCCTCCCATTGTTAAACGTGATTTATGAAAAGTGACACGAGCATCAGTGTTTTTAATTATTAACGGGGACGAGTCGGTGGGAGTCATCTCTCCCCCCCCCCCCACCCGCACACAAAGGTAATGGGGTTATTTGTTGTGGTGGAGGCCCTTAAACTTTGATTCATTTGACAAGCATCCCTTGTGTCGGGCCGAGCGGCAATGGCAGGTAGATAAGAAGGCTATTCCCGGAGCTCCGCTGACATTGACCCGGCTGGCGGTGAGGGGGTACGGGGACCCGCGCGCCCCACGCGCACGCACATCCACAAACACAAGCCGCACATATTTAAACCTAGTTAATCTGCCAGCCGGCTTTACAAGTGCTCCTATTGAGATACTGACACTATTACCGAGGCTGGAGGTCAGGGGGGCGAGCCCTTGTAAAATTGCTCTTGAATTGGACTGAATAAAAAATAAAAATAAAAAAAAAAAACAGATTATAAGGTTAACCCTTGTGTTGTCTTTGCAAACTGAACACTCCCCCCCGAAATAAAAAGCACCTTATTAAATTTTAGACCCCGAATCTACTTTGGCTCGAGGAACAACCTGTCAGACTTTGCGGGTATCGGAGTTTCCACTTTTCCCTCCGCGGAGAGACGGAGTTTAATCGTGCAACGCGGCTGCCTCAATCGCTTTCTTTGCTAAGCTCGGGGTTTATTATCCGGGCCGAGGAGGTTATGTTTTCATTGCCATTTGTCTGGCTGTCAGCGGGATTAAAAAAAGAAATAAATAACGGACCAATTTCCATGAATATTGGTGTTGCGGGGGCCGAGGATGGAACCCATTACATACCGCATCAGATCCAGATATTCAAATATATTTCTCAGTAAACATAATGTGGACCTTGGACCTTACCCTTCTTTTCATTATTATTATTGTTATTATTTTTCATTTTCTGAAGCAAGATGTGTAGCATAGTGGAAAAGTTTCTTCTACTGTTTTTGTTTTTTAAGGTAATATAATTCATCTTCTACCATCTTCTCCTTTTTTATTATAATTACTATTGTTATATATTATTATATATTTTCATATGTCTATCTATTTATTTGCTTACCCTTTTCATAACCCTTTATTATGTATTAATACTATACATTAATAGATTATATAAATATATATAGACACACATGATTCCACCAAGGAGCTCCACTGAACGCCACAGCAGGTCTTTCCTACCTGAGGCTATCAGACTTTTTAAATTCCTCTCCCTTCAGCCGTAGGGAATCTTAGAATCTTAAAACCTTAAAAAAGAAAAAAAAAAAATCACCCACTTACTCTGAGTTGTAATAGTTTAAACTGTAAGAATTTATTTGTATATATGTTCATAACTGTGCAATATTTCATAACAGCTACATTTACAATATTTTGTCACACTCTTGTGCACTCCTTATCTTTCTCTTGTTACACTTAATAGTTTATTTGTATTTCTTATTCTCCCTTTTTTTCTTATTTTTTTACTGTTTATACAATTTTTCTACTATTATTTATTATTGTTACATTTTTCTTGTAACTCTGGCACAACAATTTCCTTCGTGATAAATAAATTTATTTTTTTCTCATTCTTATTCATATATATATATATATATATATATATATGTATATATGACGTCATAGAGAGAGAACTGTGAATTGGATTTATGCATTATACACATTATTTACATATGTGCAATCACATATATATACACACACACATATATATATATATATTATATACACACACACACACACACATATATATATATGACGTCATAGAGAGAGAACTGTGAATTGGATTTATCCATTATTTACATATGTACAATCACACACACACACACATGCACACGAGGCGTGAGACTCAGACGTCACATTTCTTTTTAATTGGAGATGTTCTCCTGAGCTCTGATTATAAGAGCACAATTACAGAGTTTAAATAAAACGTGCTGCAGAGCCGATGGGGCGGAGGGGCCTCTGACAGGGATCGGGGGGGTGCGGTGGGCCTCTGACAGGGATCGGGGGGCTCTCGCTGACACCCAGGTTACCGCATCGCCCTCAGACCTCCGATGGCGGTCGGACTGCAGGCAGATCTGGCAGATCGGCCCGCTCCAGCAGCAGCCGCGGATAGATCGAGACGAGATTCAGCTCCCTCAGCGGCTGTGACGGACTCTGCAGAGGGAGCTGTGCGGGAGAGCGTGCAGGTACCCCCTCCCTCTTCCCTCCGGAAAGAGGAGCGGCGTCGGAGCCTCTCCTATTGGAATGCAGGGAAGAATTCAGACCGGTATCTTCTCTCTTCTCACCAACAAATAACACCGTGTGCGTTAGCTGCTGCCGATACCGGAGATTTACTGCTTCACTTTGGTATTTTTGCCTCCTTTTGCATCAGTCATACTGGTCCGAGAAATAACCGACAGCATCTTTATCTTTATGGTGGCGTTCTTTTATTAAGATTTATTGACTGAATTTCTGCAGTGTGGAATTTCAGGCATGGGATTGTCTAAGGTGACCGTGAGCAAAAAAAAAACAAAACAAAATGTTGAAGGCGCTTCAGTTGTTAGCCTCACAGCAGGAGGGTCCCCGGTTGGATTCGTGCCTCTTTGTGTGGAATCTCCATATTCTCCCTGTGTTTCTGTCCGTTTCCTTTGGAGTCTCCATTTTCCCTCCACAGTCCAAAAACAAGCTGGAGGTTCACCGGAGAGCCTGACATTGCAGTGTGAATGCGAATATGATGCACGGATGACAGGGTGAATGGTTGCATGTCTCTATGTTGTGACGAACTTGTGAACGATCCAGGGTGAACCCCCTTTCTCCACCAAAGACATCTGGGATAGTGTCAATACTGAATGAATGAATGAATGAATGAATGAATGAATGAATGAATGAATGAATGAATGAATGTTCACAGAATGTTCTGCACAAGTCACCTGCACTGAACCACCCAATAGTGGCTGAAGAACTGACAATGAACATCACTTGTGTTTACAAATATGAAACCCTGACTCCGCTGGGGAAGTGGACGCTTATCCCTTTTGAATTTAGACTCGGGGGTTCAAGGGGTTTGTGGGGTTCTTGGGTTTGCTGGGGTTCCTTGGCTTTCCTAGGTTTGCTGGGGTTCCTTGGCTTTCCTAGGGTTCCTTGGTTTTCCTGGGTTTGCTGGGGTTCCTTGGCTTTTCTGGGGTTTCTGGGGTTACTTGGCTTTCCTGGGTTCCTTGGCTTTCCTGGGTTTGTTGGGGTTCCTTGGCTCTCCTGGGGTTTCTGGGGTTCCTTGGCTCTCCTGGGTTTGCTGGGTTTCCTTGGCTTTCCTGAGTTTGCTGGGGTTCCTTGGCTCTCCTGGGTTTGCTGGGTTTCCTTGGCTATCCTGGGGTTTCTGGGGTTCCTTGGCTCTCCTGGGTTTGCTGGGTTTCCTTGGCTATCCTGGGGTTTCTAGGGTTCCTTGGCTTTCCTGGGTTTCCTGGGTTTCCTGGGTTTCCAGGAGTGCAGAAGCTTCCAGACCTGCTTGCGGTTCATCTCCCATCCCCTGTTGATGTTGAAAGTTGTAGTGCTCCTTCCAAAGAGGGTAATTGTCTCATTGCATTTGCAAGGCTCAAAGTCAAAACTTCACTTTTGGATTGATGCGGTTACGCCCCACAACCACACACACACACACACACACACACACACACACACACACACACACACACACACACACACACACACACACACACGCACGCGCAGCTTCGGTCGTCCGTCTCTTCCATCCCTTTCCACTTGTCTCCGGGATGATGTTTTCTCGGATGCGCCGTGCCGACCGCGTGGGCCGCTGCGATGAAGAGCGGCTGCGTGGCCCGTGCAGCGTGCGCTAATCTTCATGCCCCGGTTGTCGTTCGGTGACAAGGACCATGTTATTTTTTCTTCACTCTGACAAAAACGTCTCTCTTTTCCGCTTGAAGGATTTCTCCTCTGTCCAGAGATGATGGTTTTATTCCTCCCCTCCCGTGTTATTTCCTGAATGCACTTCCTGTTAGTTAACTACACACTAGCGAATGTTTATCCGGCCCATGTTTTCTGTGCAGGTCTATAAGTGGCCGAGGGCGTGGAGCCGCTGAACAAACGCCGCTTGACTTGAATTAGGTTCTACATTTTACCTGCTGTGTTGATTCTGACCCTTAAATGACCCTCAAATTACCTAAAGACAATTACCGTGTTTATCCTTCGCGGCGTCTGCCTTGCTGCTCGGAGGCGGCCAAAGCGCAGCGCTGTATTCTTTGCTAATTACAAACCCTCCGGCGAAGGCGTACGGCACTCGGCGACCTTTCCGCCGCTCCCCGCGCAGGACCGCGGGAGGCCGGGGGAAATAAGTCTCCTCGATTTAAAGTGCCTCAGAAGCAGCGACAGAGGTCAACAAGCTGGAAACGCATCAGGGACAAGGACAAAGCTTTAGAAACAGGCTCCCGTCATTGCCGTGTGATATGAGAGGTGGGTCTCAGACACTGGATAGCTTCAGGTGTGTGTGAGTGTGTGTGTGTGCACAATAGCATACAGGCATGAAATGATATTAAAGCACAACTTATAATGTCTTGCTTTGTATTTTCATACCATCATCGCAGAGAAATGGCCATCTTTCTCCCGGGATAGGGAGGTCTTCTGATAACATAATGCACGGTTTTGCGAGATAATTTTGCGTCCTATTGTTGTACAGATGTGTGTGTCTATTAGCGCTATTTTCTCCCGCCATCTAGACCTGGTGTGATCTGCCAGAGAGATCACTGTGACTCCGGTCTGGTCTGAGGAGCGAAGGCAACACACACCGTCTGATGTTGAGCCACCGAGGGAACTAAGTGGCGTCTTATCAGAGGCTGAAAAGAGCACAAACACACGTGTATTCACTGAAGCGCTGACATGTCAAGATATTAATAATCATATAATGAATGTGAGCCGAATGCAAAAATACGTTTTTCCCAACGATGCAATAATTGGCATTTCATGGATATTACTATACGTACTGTGTTTTCATGCGCATAATGTATTTTCTTGCCCGAACGACAGAATAAGAACAATAATTTCCGGACTATAATCCGCAACTTTTGCTTAAACAACGATGGCTAAACATTTAGCCTCGTCACATCAGAACAAATCGAATTACAGTGAAATTATGAGTCCGCTCAATTGCGACACCAAAGAAAGCGACTCTCGTGGTTTTAGTGCGCAGGAGGAAGACAAGATATTGATCAGCTGGAGTAGGACAAAGTCAGGATAGAAAATGGATAGACTTTGCCTTGTGTTACTTATTATTTATAATAAGTATAATAAAACTGTTAATTTAATTGTAAAAAAAAAGGCATTTCCAGTACACATTTGTGGATGTACAGGTATGTATTTCATTAAAAGTAAAAAATAAAATGTGTAAATATGTCCCAACGTAGTCACCTGCAGCTTATAGACAAGTGCAGCCTATATATGTACATTTATTTATTTTTAGCCATCACGGCTAATATTCAGGTGCGCTCAATAGTCTGGAAATATCGGTAGTTTTGTCTCAGTCTGGAGCACTAATGTTCCCACGTTGCCCGGAGCCAGTTTGTGAAGCACATTTGAAACCATTTTGTTTCAAGCAGTAATATGACTGCCTGTGTTTGTGCAAATATTTTTTTTTCCTTCATCCATTATCTCTACATTCAACCATTCACTGTCTCATCCGAGCCTCGCACAGACGTACAATCATTCACTCTGGCATTTATACGTCAGATAAAGACATCCAGTCATTGCCTCATTCACATGTCATAATCAGTAAAAACTTTATTTGTCCCTGAGGGGGAATTTTTTTTTCTTTTTTTCTTTCTAGAATCGGAAAAAAACTTTATTAAAATAGTCCTATAGTCACTCTCTCATTCACACACACTGGCAGTTTAGCACTGTGAGGAAACTCATGCAGAAAAGCCTCTTGAATTCTAACCAATGCGCCGTCCAACTTTTTACATTTTCAGTTACTAAATACTTGCAGATAATTCATTTTCTGTAATTTACAATTTTATGAAAATATCTAAATGAAACTGTCAATATTAAAGGTAAAAACCAGCGTTCTCAGGGGGTCACTGGCTGGATATTCAGGCGCCGCCTGTCGGAGGCAGATGTAACATTTGACACCGCGCTTCATTCAAAATCATAATTCTTCATTTGGCAGACGTTAATAAGGAGAGGGGAGAAGTCTTTAAAGAAAGTGCGTCACATCTAGAAATCTTCCTGCTTTCTCCTTCTGGTTTAACTTAGGCCGGTGATTGTAAATGCGGTCAGTAATAATGTGCTCTTCATCTTTTTAAGCTGCACGGTCAGAAGGTTTGCATTTCATCTGTGTGATTTAACCTCAGTTCTCCCCCAGAAAGGTTCGGGTTTAGGACAGGGGCCGCGCTGAAAAGCAATATATGTCGGTAAATAATGCAGCGGACGTTGTTTTTATTGCCTTTCCCACTCGGTCTGTACTTTCTGCAAACAGTACAGTTAGCCGTCTGTGACAGAGCCGCCCCCGGTGCTTGTACCCGAGACGGACCGCGGCGGCGGGTAACCATGCCAACAAATGCATCCTCACTCCCAACTTTTGTAAAGTGAAATTTGCAGGGCGGCCGAGACATAATTCCCATCTCGGCGCGCCAGGCGAGGCGAGGCTCATTTAAAGTTTGACTTTCTCGGGGTGGTTAATATTTCAACACACTCACTTATTTCCGTGTATACTCACCTCGCATTAGCTTTCCTTAGCCGTCGCGCCATTTACCGGGTTTTAAATGTAATTTCTGCTTAAAAATCTCATTATCAATGTGCTACGACATGCTACACCCACAAAACCGCCCCGTGGAAAAAAAAAGTAACCAGGAAATCATCTCTGCCTGTCTAAGATCAGGCCGCTATCTATTTGTTTATCCCTCAAAATGCATCAGCAAACCAAATTAAAACTCCTATCTTTGTGCTCCAGGCTCCCAAATGTTATTTCCAATCAGGATGAGAGGCGGTGAGGCTGCATCAGCGGCACAGGAGGGTACAGTAAGGACAAGATTAAATATTAATTCATACTGCATATTCATATTTATCTCACTTGTTGAAAAGCTCGCAGCCTTCTGGGACTGAGCCCTTATTCCTGTTCTCCCGGCCCCCCCAAAAGCAGCGCTTCAACCAATTCAGAGCGATAAAGAAATAACGGGATTTTCTTCAACGCGTCCCGATTCTTACAATGTTTTTCAGATTCGCTTTATTTTTCCAATGCGTCATCTGCAGCTCGATTGTTGTGCTCGAGAGTTGAAAGGAGCCGGGTCAGAGGTGCGGATCTCGGGCTTCCGGTGAGAACGTCGACAGCGAAAGAGCCGGGATTAAGCCAATGAAGGTAGACAGTTGAGGAAACAGTGGCGGGACACATTTTATAGCCTGGATTGTAGAAATGTGCATCCGTTGAGGGCGTAAAGATTGAAAGAACCTGGATAAAGGTTACCGGATCCGCTTAGAGCAGGGATGTCGGACTCATTTTCAGCATAATGGTCGCCCTGAAAGGGCCATGTGGAACTGCAACACGATAAATGTGACTAAATGTAAAATAAATGTAACTACTCCTTCATGTTAATAAACTTCAAAATGTTACGTATGCATTTGCATA
The DNA here is from genome assembly GCF_037954325.1 of Fistularia commersonii. NCBI lineage: Eukaryota > Metazoa > Chordata > Actinopteri > Syngnathiformes > Fistulariidae > Fistularia > Fistularia commersonii. The sequence goes on from NC_141316.1 coordinate 7,308,843, forward strand.
TATGTTGAAAACATTACGTTTATTCGTTGCTCTGGTCCACCAGCGAGCTTTCACTGCTGCAGTGTCTTTCTTTGACACATTCTGCTTGTTTTTAATTCTTGGACGATGTGTTTTTTTCTAGAAGGCTAACTTTAGCATACTTAGCTCCGACAAAAGACATCCGCTTTTTCTCCTTGAAGCACAAACATTTACTGGCCTTTCCATTTTTCTTGAAACATCCTTCCATCTCCATCAACTTTTCTCTTCCTGGTCATTTAAATGTATATTTCTCAATTCCACTTGTTGAAAATGGCATTGATGTGGATCCACTGCGATCTAATGGCGGGTAACATGAACGGCATAACTTGTGGGAAATGTAGTTTATGGTCAATGCACGTGCTTGACTTATTTATTTTAAGACAATCTGAGCTTTTAAGACGTTCTCACGGGCCAAATAAAATGACGTGGCGGGCCACATTTGGCCTGCGGGCCTTGAGTTTGACATGGTGTCCCCCAACCCCTGATCCATGTATCAATCGGTACCGGGCCGCCCCAGAAATAATCATTCATTCCCGTTGGATTTATTATCTGAGTCTGAGCCATCTTTATTCTGAAAAATCTTTCATTTTGAAAAATGACCGGAATCTCTCGGTAAAAATGTAACCAACAAGCTAGCAAAATGAGAAAAAAAAGAAAACAGATGTGGGAAGGGAATTTTTTTTTTCAAAGGGGAAAAGGTCTAGTGAAGAGACAGAGGAAGAGTTTACAGCTTCCAAAGATTTTAACAGAAAATACCTGGAGTTCTACTTGAAATGTGGATTTATCGTAACAGGTGATTCCCACAGACGGAGCCGCTCTGCAGAATATGCAGCAAAGAGGCCATGAAGCCCTCACTAGACTCATGTTACGTTGTTGGCGCGATGTTACAAGGAAGCTGCTGATAAAGTTGCATACGAGTACACAGAACCCTCGACCTCTCTGGTGTTCAGAGAATCCCACTTCAGGCGACATCTACCGTAATTTCCGGACTATAAGCCGCTACTTTTTTCACAACGATGCGGCTCATTTATGGATCTTTTTGGGCGAAAAAGCTTCACGCGACTAAAACTTTTAGCCTCCTCACATGAAATTGTGTAATTCTGAGGCTGGCCTGATGAAGATGAAGACAGCGATCAGAGTCGGACAAAGCGGGGATAGAAAATGGATTCGTGGATGGACTTTTCTTAGTGTTATTTATTATTTATCGTTTTCATCAGCCGTGTTGCAGGCACCGTTCAGGACAAAAGCATTTCCGGTACGTATTTGTGGATGTTACCGGTATGTGGAAAAAGTGCTTCAGAAACATCTTTCTGTGTAATATCTCATATTACAACATGGACGCCTGTCGCTTCTAGACAATTGCTTACACAATAAATGTACACATATATTCATGTAGTTTGTTTTAGCTTATATTCAGGTGCGCTCAGTTGTCTGGAAATTACGGGACTCTCTGCATATTCAATCGAAAACTTCCAAACCTGAAAATGCAAAAATGATTTATGGTTTATTATTTTTTATTGCTGTCTTTGAGACCCAAATAATTTGAGATAAATAACAAGGCAGATACCTGGACAGGAGACAGGCTTCAAAGTCAGGTGTCGCCCACTTTTTCAATTTCTTCCTTAACCTTTTGCAAATCATATCCATAACACAATATGCATATTTGGAATATTTAAATTTAGTTTTATTCACAATTGAACAAGAAGGGTTGGCATGTGCCTGCTTTTATTATTATTATTCCTTCATTGTCTCTATGCGGTGCTTACGAGATAAAACATTTATCGATGCCAATATGGAAAAATGTGTGCAAAATGCGGATGTGTTTAATGGACACGCGAGCGGCCGTGAGGACGCGCCGGCTCGTAAATAGCCAATCATATCACAAGATATGCGAGGGAGCAGCGAGTGACGCTCGAACGGCCTGTCAGCGCGGGGAAAATAATTACAGGAAGTGATAATTGCTCACAACCAGAGATTGACAGGTCAGCTCGCCAAAACAACAGTCAGCCTGATAAATAAAGTAGAAAATTACCAGCCGCTACCGGCTTTTCTAGCACGCGGTGATTAGGAATATTAAGTCCGATTAAATATTTCATCATTGTTACTTTCTCTGTTTTTAGAACCGGCTTTCAAGTCAGCGCTTTTTCATCCGCAAAGTTATCGGAGCGTCATGGCCGCCAGCTGTTCGCTCCTCTTTCTCCACCGCGTTCTTCTTTCCTCGAGGCGCTCGGCCTCAACAGTTGACCGGTTCTACGCTCACGATGCACGAAACCACTCCCTTTCATCAAGGTGAACCGGTTTCTTGCCGCTCGGACCGGTAGGAGGGATTTCTGCAGCCCGGACCTTCGGTTTTATCCGTTTAATCCACTGCTCCTTTAACGCTGCACTCGCCGGTAGCTAGTTAGCATGCATTATTAGCATATTAGGAAATTTGGACCTTTGGTTTTATCTGTCAGCATTTGGTGCAACTGTTTTTTAAAGCTGCACTTCCTGGTAGCTCCTTAGCATGCATCATTAGCATTTGCTGATTACGTACCTTTGGTTTTATCCGTCAGCGTTTGATGCAACTTTTTTTTAATACTGTACTACCTGGTAGCGCAGCGTTAAAAAAAAAAAAAAGTTGCATCAAACGCTGATGAATAACACCAAAGGTACGGAATTAGCAAATGCTAATGATGCATGCTAAGTAGCTACCAGGAAGTGCAGCTTTAAAAAAAAAAAAAAAAACACTTGCATCAAATGCTTTTTTTTTTTTAACGCTGCACTACCTGGTAGCTAATTCTAGGGTTAGATGGAGAAAGTTGATTCGCTGTGGCGACCCCTGACGGTAAAAGCCGAAAGGAGAAGAAGAAGAAGACTACCTGGTAGCTAATTAGCATGCATCATTCGCATGTTTGCTTCTATCATACCTTTCATTTTATCCGTCGGTGGGCGACACAATTCTTTTTTAACGCTGCACTACCTGGTAGCTACTTAGCATGCATCATTAGCATATGAGCAAATTCTGTACCTTTGGTTTTATCCGTCAGCGTTTGATGCAATTCTTTTTTAACGCTGCACTCGCTGGTAGTTAATTAGCATGCATCATTAGCATATTAGCACCATCCAGAGAGCAGGTTCTACTGACGTGCACCGCGCCAGGTAGACAAGCACATTTACGGTGTTTGTAGACATCAGACGCTAATTCGTGTGCGGTGTTTACATCAGGCCATAATCAGATCCACTGCAATCAGCAAGACATGGCGAAAAATCACTTTCTGTTGATTTAGCAGGACCTCGGGATGGCACCTAGCGCACGGTAAAGCAAACAGTTGTCACGTCTTCTTCTTTTCCTTCGGGCTGCTCCCTTCTGTGGTCGCCACAACCAATCATCTTCCTCCATCTAACCCGCTGCATCCGTAAATCTCCTCCCGACCTCCTGCCAGGCGGTTCCAGCCTCAGAATGTTTCTCCCCAGATCCACACCATCTCAGTCTGACTTTATCTCCAGAACATCTAACACGCGTCACTAATAATGAAATTCGGCAAGCAGAAAACGACTTCTATCGCTACTCCGACCAGGCGGGTCGGTGTGTTGCTATGGTGATGTTTTATGTGTTCTCGTGGCTTGTTGTCGTCCAGATCGCCGGAACGTTGCGTACGTTTGTTTGGTTGCAAAGCCTCCCGCACCCGGCGAGGATGTTTTTCTCCAAACTCCTGCCATTCAGGTCCTTTTCACCGAAACGACATCCCGCTGGATTCCATGTAAACGTAGCAACATCCTGTTGGAAGCGAATCCTAAAATTCAAGTGAAAGAACTAATCCCGTGCAAAACCTTATTTCTCTTGGCATTTAATGCACTTGATGGAGTGGAAGATACAAAGACAGCTTATCATAATTGAATATCTGGCGATAATAAATAACAAACTTGAGCCGAGCTCCGTGTGAGTACGTCGGTAAAAGCCTTTTGCTCGATCTTTCCGAAGCCCTCCAAACACCCTTCGCCCTCAAATGAGTCGCGCCTCTCTCAGCCGTCTCGCGGAAGAGATATTCATTGACTTTCAATTACTAAATATGGGGTGTAGCTGGCTTAATATGGATGTCTTGTAAAATGTTTCACTGGGGCAGAAAATGAGCTGTGAACGCTGATTCTTGAAACCGAAGACGCAAGAGACGCATCCCCAAGCATCTCGGATGGATCTTCTCTAACCGGAGGCGTTAATTCAACCCGCTCGCCCGGGATTCTCACCCCGGATCCGTTTCATGCCGGTGTGTGTTGTTGTTGTTGTTGTTGTCGTCGTGCGTTCACGCTGCAAAAAACACACAATCAGCGGGAGGCGGACGCGACACCCGCAGAAGAGTGTATTTCAGAAACTGGGTTTTTATTTGCGTTCCCGCGGTGCCGGTGGCGCGCAGAAGCGGGCAAACAATGCGGCGTTCATTAGTTTGTGTGCATTAGCAACGGGATCTAATGGGGTTTCGCATTTGAGACGGGCGGCGGAGGAGGCCGCGATGATTTAAGATGATGTTCATTTTATGGAAATCAAATCAAGAAATAAGAACAGTAATGACTCGACGCGCCGCGCGTCTCCCGGCCGCCGCCACCTTCCTCCTCACCCGCTCCGTCTCTCACCTTTCCTCGCCCTTCTCCTCTTGTCGCTGTCAGAACTCATTTGGAAGCCGCTAATGAGCGACTCGAATTAGGATCCCCCCACAGCTCCATCCAGGTGTGTGTAATGAGGCGAGAAGACCTAAGACGGGGGGCTCCCCCTCGTAGACCCACGCGTCACACTTCTCACCGATCTGTCGGGCGCAAAGGAAATTGAGCACAAAGCATACATTCTCCAAAAAAAAAAAAAAAAAAAAAAGGGAACGCGGGTTGATATCGTCGGCATCGTCGCATCTGTTTATCACGTATCGCCGCTGAGGGCGGGCGCGTTTACGCGGGCTAACTTAATGAGATGGAAATTGAAGCTGTAAGTTTGTGAAATGCGGTCATGAGTTTTCCTCTCAAGGCCATCAGTTAGATCTGGGCTTCTGGCGGCTGATGGGCTGCGATCTGTTATCGTCCCCGTGGCCTGGCCTCTCACAGACAGGCTAAATAGGTGGTCTCCCTCCACTGGAGGTGGAAATGAATCTTGCCTCGGATCCCCCTCTCCTTTCTGCCTCCTCTGACACCCCCACCCGCCCTACCCTCACCTATCTAGGTCATCTCACTTTGTTTGACGTGACGGGTGCAAACAGTGGAGATGTGTGTTCGCGTGTGTGTGTGTGTGTGTGTGTGTGTGTGTTCCAGCCAAAAAGCCTCAACTTTCCAAAAGTGCTGGATGATCAATTGCGGTGCGATTTTATTGAATCCAATTACTTTCGATTTTTTTTTTTTTTTTTTCCTCAGGCTGATCAGATGAAGTGAAGCAGTAAAGTCAGCAAAAAAAAAAAAAAAATCCAAGGACCGGGATATTTGGTGCTCTTCATCACTGTCCATCAAGTTGCCATGACTTATCAGCGACAACAAACACCTTGACAGAGTGACACAGTCACAAATGATGGCCGTCTGCCTTGCATGAAGGTTTTGCAGAAACTAATCTGATTAGCATCCCTCCTCGCTGCCTCAGCGTTTTTACGGTCGGGACGGCGTCGCCGCTCCGAGTCCTGGTTGGGAAGCGGAGCGCCGAGCTCGGCCTTTCCGGGGGTTCACTCAACCGATATAAAACGCAGAAATCCGTTTGTTTTTCTGTTTAGCTTCTAGAGTCGAACTCAGACGAGTGAATGTTGGAGTTATTCGTTCACGTATGCATTTTCTTATCCTGCAATCAGGGCCGCGGAGGGTAAAGTCTGTCCCGGTCGTCCTCGGCCGAGAGGCGGGGTTCACCTTGGACCGCTCGCCAGTCCATCACATATCGAGACGCGCAGCCATTCGGCCTCTTATTTCCACGTCACATAGAGACGCGCCGTGTCTCCGCGTTATTTGGTCGGGATCGTCTCAATCAAAGTCCGTTCCCGCCTCCTGCCCCGCAGGACCGGCACCGATTGGAGCGTAAAGTTCGAGCCGCCGGTTTAAAGACTCTCCTGCAGCCCGACGATGATCGTGCAAATGATCCTCCGTGTAAGAACGAGGAAAAGCAAGGTGGCGATTGACGGCTCACCAACAAGAACCTGCCGGGGGAATCGAGATACATTTTCCTGCTTGGGATTAAAACGGAGCGGGTCGGGAAAGAGGCAAAACGAATGCGACAAAAGGCGGCAAACTCCTCTCCTCTCCGCTCGGCTCCACAGGACGGGACGGGACGGGACGCCTCACCGGCGTCTCCTCGGATTGGATGAAACCCGGCGTGTCGTTGCGGAGCAGATCGGTCCCCGCTTGCACCTGGTGCTTTGTTTCCACTTTAAATAGCTTCCATCTTCATAGCTGCCTCTCTTTCTGACACAAAACTCCCCTATGTGTGTGTGTGTGCGTGTGTGTGTGCGTGTGTGTGTGATGTGAATCGGTTTCTCCCCGCCTCTCAGGTACATCCTTCATCCCCTCCTTCTCTTCTTCCTCCCCCCTCCTTGCAATTCGCTGCCCACTCAAGCAGCTGTCAAGGTGAAGCGGTTTTACATGGCGAGCCTCCAATGCCCTTGTCCAATTTCACTTTGGAGGGGAAGCTGGGCTGAACACGCCAATCCTGATATTACCCGGCAAATTAAATCACGCACTGGGACGCGGAGGAGTGAGAGAGCGCTGCGGCTGCTGTAATGGAAGGGTGAGGAGACGGGGAGGGGGGGAAGGCGGCGCTGTGTGGTCTGATCAGGACATCCGCGGCCGGGATGAATCGAGCCTCCGTAGCTCCTGGACACGTCCATAACCCAGGCGCGATTGGCTGGAAATTAAAGGTCTTATCGGAGATGAAGGAGCCGACGGAGGAAATAAAAGCGCCGGAACCCGATAGGAGCGCGTTCCGTGGACGGTCGTCGCTCTCGCCGAGGTTCGGCCCCGTAAAAAGGTCGTATAACAAGGGCCGTAAAAATATGGCCACGCTCCGGTGGAAGATATAATTGAATGTGGTAACTTGTCGTCCGGTCGGCGCTCGCCGCTTTGACGCGTGTGTTCGATTCCAAACAAGCGAGGTCGGCCATCTTTAAAACCTGCCTTTCCGTTTGGTTCCCGACCCCCCGGATCATTTGGTCCCGGAAAATCTTTCTCGGTCCAAATTATATTTTTTTTCATTCGATCTTCCGGATCTTTTGGTGAAAAATAACTTTTCCCGTCTTTGCCTTTCTGCCGCACTTACCATCATTTCCGGAACGTTACTTTTTTCAGAGACTTTGAACGCTACGGCTCGAACAACGACGACTTTATGGGTTTTTTTGGGGGGGCTGATGAGCTTCACGTCGCCAAAAAATTTCACCTCGTCGCATCGGACCAACAAAATTACCCTAAAATTCTGAGGCCGTTGAATTCCGACACGGGAGGAGACCGCTTTAATGGTTTTAGCGTGCGGGAGGAAGACCGAGATAGCGATCGGCTGGAGAAGGACAAAGCGGGGAAAGAAAATGGATTGACTTTTCCATGTGTTATTTATCACTAATCTTTGTCATCGGCCGTGTTACAAGCGGCGTTCGAAAAAAAAAAGGCAGTTTTTGTGGATGTATTTAATGAAACGTTAAAAAAAAACAATGTTTCTGCGCAAATATCTCATGTTACAACGTGGACATCTGCAGCTTATAGATAACTGCGGCTTATATATGTACACATAAATGTATTTAATTGTTTTTAGCAGCTTATCTTCAGGTGCGCTCAATAGTCCGGAAATGACAGTATATACAGTAATTGCCGAATAAAAAGTGTATAAAATATTGCGAAGTGACAGAACTTTTTATTATTTTAGCCCCTGTGCCTCTAACAGGTCTGCTGAAACATTTTCATGCATAAAAGCCGTCCCTGCTATCAAAAAGGGTTGAGGATCGCTGATCTAGAACGTTCAGAACCATCAGCGTTGTATCAGCGTCTTCACGGCCGAGACGAACTCTTTATCCACGAAATAGAACATGGCGGCTTCAAGGTCGAGGCCGAAGCCGCTTCCATGGTTTTCACGAAAATCCCTTCTTTTTTCGGGAGCGTCGTCGATCGGATGACGTCAACTGAGAAACACTGTCGCTCGAAAAACAGTTCATTTAAACTGATATTAAGAGCAGCGACGGGGGTTTTCAAATAGTCGTAAAAAATATAAACTTTATGTTAGTGACGGGGTTGGAACGAGAAAAAAAACGTGACGGAACCGTGGCCATCGGGAAAACTGAAGATCTTTTAACTCAAGAATGGAAGTTCTAGCCCCAAATCGAGGAATTAAACATCAAAAAAAGGAAGGGGTTATTTGTTGGAACGGCTCAAGGACCGCGGCTTTGCTACTCTCTGTGCTGTTTTGTGTGATGAAATATTGAGCCGTGCAAACTTAGATAGTAGAAAGATTTGGAAACAGTATGACAGTGTGACGTGCAGAGAGTGGCACGCGTTCAGGGTCAAGAAAAAGACAGAAAATCAGAGTTTATTGAATAAATACTTTCCTCTTCAGTTTAAAAAGACTCTTTGCATACCTGCATTCACTCAAAATAACATTTAAAACAATCTGTCAGTGTCTGAAAAGGAGTCCCTCATAAACTATTCACCCTCTCAATAGCACATCAAATTGAGATGATAAAAGTGCAAGGGGTTTTTATGCATTCATTCATTCATTTATTAGCTGGATCGCTAATGTAGAGAAATACTAACATTCACCCCTTATTCAAATGTTATATATAGAAATATTTAAATTCACCCTCTCCTTCACGTCATGAAGGGAGCTACAATCATTTGCTCCCTCCTTCACACAGCGAGAGGATGAATGTAGCCATTCATCCTGGAGACGTAAGATATTCAAACGCAACCATTCACCCTCTTTTTTTACATTTCATCTGTAGATATACAACATTCATACAGAAACATTCAACCCATTCACCCCCTCATTCAAATGTCATATAGAGAAATATGCAAATTCACCCTTTCATTCACGTCATGAAGGGAGCTACAATCACTTACTCCCTCTCTCACTCACATTTCACATGCAGACATACAACTATTCACTCTCTCATCCACAAATCAAATAGATATGCAACCATTCACCCCGTCGTTCACATTTCATCTGGAGATACGCAACTACCGTATTTTCCGGACTATACGTCGCTCCGGATTATAAGTCGCACCAGCCAAAAAAGCATGATAAAGAACGAAAAAAAACCATATATAAGTCGCACTGGAATATAAGTCGCATTTTTGGGGGGAAATTATTTGATAAAATCCAACACCAAGAATAGACATTTCATCTTGACAGGCAATTTAAAACAAAAAACATATAGAGGACAACAGGCTGAGTAAGTATAGCCTAGTATAGCCTGTATGACGCATAAACTACAAACTGAGAACGTGCCTGCTAGGCTACGTTAACGTAACATATTACGGTAAGAGTCGTTCAAATAACGATAGCATATAGCACATGCTACAACCAAACAATCGGTGTCACTCTCAATCACTAAATCCAACGAAATCGTCTTCTTCGGTGTCACTTCTAAACAACTCTGCCAACTCCGAAGGCGGACAATGCGCCGCTTCCTCTTCTACCGGTACCCGTTGTTTTTATTAGTTACCGCGAATGTTGAAATGATCAATTTTCATAGGTGCAAAAGTAGCAGGTAGCATCTTTTTTTCACAACGCACTTCTGCCATGACCCGCCCCCACTGAATTTTGATTGGTTGGCGTGTGTGTGTGTGTGACAATCACTGTTATATTAAAGACACACGCAGACACAGACACACACACATCAGAGAAAGAGAACTCAATAATACACCCCAGAGTATAAGTCGAACCCGCGGCCAAACCATGAAAAAAACTGCAACTTATAGTCCGAAAAATACGATATTCACCCTCTCATCCGCAGTCGGATGGACGTTCAACCTTTTACTCCCTCATTCACGCATCCTCCAGAGACATGCAACCATTCGCCCTGTTTTTTTACATTTCATCTGGAGATATAAAACATTCAAACATTCACCCTTTCATTCGAACGTCAAATAGTCGTTTCGTCGTTTCATCACAAAAGTCCACGGCGACAGCTGGAGGATGAAATCCATTTTATTTTAGATTCTCGCAACCAAAGATCAGCCGAGTACGATGCTAACCCTCGGCGTGATCTCCTTTGAGCGTCCAAGTCCGATCCGCCCTGTCAGCCGAGGGTTGGTCCTCTCCATCTTCCTCCCTCCCTCCCTCCGCCCCGTTACCTTGGCGATGACAGTCATCCGACGGGACGGAAATCGTCCAACGGGACCCAATTCAGCCATGGAGAACTACACCAAACACAAACGGTAGAAGTGGCGGTTTCGACGCTCTCGGCTGAATGCGGATATTTTGTAAATGCGGAGAACGTGTCATTACATGTAGAATTTGAAGCCTCGTTCTGCTCTCAGGAGCCTCTTCAGCCCTCAAACATAATTAAATGTCCTCCTGAATAAAGTCCCGTTCAGTCAAATCCAACAGCTATTACCGAGGATGAATTGCCGGTTGAAGAGCCTCCTCCATCTCCTCGCGTTGGAAATCTGAAAACAAACCGTCGAGGGAAGGCCGCGGAGAATTAGCATTTGTACACTTTATCTCTGCAGATTTACTTTTCTACTAATCTGACTTCTTTAAGAAACATTTTGGTTTCTATCTGGAGCGTCTCTTGCGCGTCTTCCATTAACGGCGCTCGCTCCGAGGAAACCGAAGATCAGAAGCGGACCGGAGGGAGACGGCGGCGGGACGCGAATTCCAAAGCGGTTCGTTTCATTGTTGGACGTTTTCGATTTTTTTTTTGGGCCCCCGCGCGGTCATTTTCATTTCCACCGGAGAAGCTGCAGCCTGAAGGATCTCGAGTGGGTGAAACGCTCCTCGCACACACTCCACACACACTCGGGCTAATACCACTCCAGTGTTGATGTAGCTCATAATTAATCACGCTCCGCTGCTCCACGCGCTCAGATGTTGCCAACTGGCTGCGGGACAGAGACGCTTTGGGTGTCCCGTCCCCCCCCCCCCCTCCCTGGGTGCAGATGGTACGGTCCGGCCTGATATGGCGCCAAAAAATTGGAAAAATTATGATTGTTCCGTTCCAGGCGTTATTATTACGAGTGTACATTTGGAGAGTCTTTTTTTTCACTTCATTAAAAGTAATCAACCCACTCAACAAAAATTACCAAAAGTCATTTCTATCGCAACTTGTTATTTTTAGTATAGGTGATTTCCTACGCTAATAAAAGGGATAAAAATCATAATCTGTCCTAGGTTAGGATTTTTATCGCTATTGTTAATGTAGGTAAGACACTAAAAATGAAAGATTAATAAAAGCAGACCTGACCTTGGGAGCTATGATGAATGGCACAAAGTTTCCAACAAACAACATAAATGAAAGAAAGCGAAAAGCAAAATCCAAAATGGCGTCCAACCGGCGAACGTAAACAAAGCTTCCTGGTATAGCGCTGGGCGACATATTTGTCCGACTTGATTCCGAAATTTGTTTAAACGTGTCAAACTCTGTACATCGCGTGATGGAACAAGATTTTCTTGATAATTTGAGATGCCAAACGCTGCACGCCCAGAATGTCGTAAACCAAGCCTGCATTGAGATTAGGGGATTATAGGTTCTAAATCTGCACTTTTTGGCTTTGAGAGCCAAACTTTTAAAGGACGTTCTTTCAGGCACCAGACATTCTGTCGCCCAGAGTTCAAGGGTCAAAGTGCATCCCCACCTTATTCGTACGTCCTGGAAGGTTCCAATCTGCTCTGGAAAGCTCGCGTTGTCGCTCTCTCACGTTATGAGACGACCAGTTTTTCTCCAATAACGTGAAAAGCGACAGTCCGATGATGAGTCGCCACCCGAGAAGCTCCTCCAAGAACACGAGCAGAAATATTTTAAATAGTTTTATAATATTATAAAATATTACAATATTATATTTGTACATTATAAAAATATTATTATAATAAATAATAATATTAAATAATAATATAGTATAATATAAAAAATAATATCTAATTTAAATATTTTTAAAATAGGCCAATTTATTTTTCCATCATCGTGTACCATAATTTCCGGAGTATAAGCTGCTACTTTTTCCACTCGCTAAAAAGAATGATGCGGCTAATTTATGGATTTTTTGGGGGCCAAAACATTTAGCCCGGTCACATCGGACCAATGATATAAAATTCTGAGGCTGTTCAATTTCAACACTGAAGACGACCACTTTAATGCTTGAAGGATCCACGCCGACGGAGGGAATAAAAGCGCCGGCGCCTGATAGGACGAGACGGGAACGCTTTCTACGGCCGGTCGTTGCTCTCGCAAAGGTTCGGCCCCGTAAAGGTCGTATAACAACGGCCGTAAAAATATATCCATGCTCCGGCGGAAGATATAATTGAATCAGCTAACTGGTCGCCCGTCCAGCCTGCGCTCGTGTTTCACGTGCGTGTTCAATTCCAGAAAAAAATGGGCCTTTCTGTTGGTTATGTAAACAGTGGTTCCCCAACCCCAACATCATTCGCTACCAGAAAATCTTTCTTGGTACAAATTATAGTTTGGTTATTCGATCTTACGGATCTTATTTTGAAAAGCGACCGATTCCAGCTTCGCATTACTGCTGTACTTACCGGAACTATGAACCGATATTTTTTCACACGCTTTGAACGCCGCGGCTTAAACACTGATGCGGCTAATTTACCGATGTTTTCTGGGCTAATGAGCTTCATGCCGCCAAAACATTTAGCCTCGTCACATCGAACCGATGAAATTAGTGTGAAACTCTGAAGCCGTTCAATTCTGACACTGAAAAAGGCGACGAGGAAGACGAAGATAGCGATCAGCTGGAGCAGGACAAAGCGGGTTTAGAGAATGGATGGACTTTTTCTTGTGTTATTTATTATTAATGTTTCTCATCAGTTGTGCTACAGGCACCGTTTGGAAAAAAGCATTTACAGCGTGTATTTGTGAATGATACTGGTATGTATTTAATTAAAAGTTAAAAAAAGATACTTCTGTGTAAATACCTCATGTTGCAAGGTGGACACCTGCGGCTCATAGACAAGTGCCGACAAGACAAATGTATTTATTTATTTTTAGCCGATGCGTCTTATATCCAGGTCCGCTCAATAGTCTGGAAGATATGGTATTACTGTATTACTATAAGAAAAATTACAATTTGCACGAAATGAAATGAGATTTTTGTTTTTGTGGAATGTATTGATCTGTTATATTTATCATCGAGATCAAGTAGGTGCACAAATTACTAAATTTAGAGGAATTATATTTTTGAATGTATAATATATATGAATAATATATATGAATATATAACAATATAATATATATGATATATAATATAATATATATTTTGAATTTTTTTTTTGTCTGTTTAAATCTTTGTTTAATTTTTTGTGATAAAACCTGCAAAATTAAATCATAGTTTTGTTTTTGTTTTTGTTTTTTTTGCGCCTTCTACACAGCAGAGGCTGTCTTTACCCACATGAATGGCTGGTTAGGACTTTCTTTTTTGTAGAAAATGCAAGATATTCGCTTAGATATTCCTGTCGGATCTTCCCCAAATCAGTCCCCATCCTCAAACCCCACTTTTAACCCGAGTCAGGCGCCGCCGGTTCGAGCTCTTTAAAACGGCTGCGGGGATCGATTTCCTGCTTAATGCGATTTACCATTACAGTTGTTTTGCAGGGACGGTCCTTCCTCTGTAGTTTCCACACCAACGCGGCGTCTTAGCAAGGAAACACAAGGGCTTATTTTTCATCGGCCTTGAAAGTGAACGGATGATCAACGCGGGATTTATCCAGTTTAAACGGAACCGGCTTCTCTTTGAAGGTTTTACAAGAAAGTATGGGATACCTTTTAAGAGAATGAGGGCATTTACGGCGGGCTTTCTTTATTTACACATCTGCTGCCTCCATTAGGAGTCAGTGAAGTCAGTTTCCAGGATAAAGGCTGTAAAAACACAACAGTGATGTGTTTTGAACTCGTCTGAGGACTTCAGCTCTATTTAAAAACACACAACTGTTCACCCTCTCATTCACTATCATATAAAAACACACAACCATTCACCCTCTCATTCAGTATATGTAAAAGCATACAACTGTTCATCCTGTCATTCACTATCATATAAAAACATACAACCGTTTATCCTCTTATTGACTAATATATAAAAACATACAACCGTTCATCCCGTCATTTACTATCATATAAAACATACAACCATTCATCCTCTTATTCACTATCATATAACATTTTTACAACCATTCATCCTCTTATTCACTATCATATAAAAACATACAACCATTCATCCTCTTATTCACTATTATATAAAAACATACAACCATTCATCCTCTTATTCACTATCATATAAAAACATACAACCGTTCATCCCGTCATTCACTATCATATAAAAACATACAACCATTCATCCTCTTATTCACTATTATATAAAAACATACAACCATTCATCCTCTTATTCACTATCATATAAAAACATACAACCGTTCATCCCGTCATTCACTATTATATAAAAACATACAACCATCCATCCTCTCATCCACTATCATATAAAAATATACAACCGTTCATCCTCTTATTCACTATCATATAAAAACATACAACTGTTCATCCCGTCATTCACTATTATATAAAAACATACAACCATCCATCCTCTCATCCACTATCATATAAAAATATACAACCGTTCATCCTCTTATTCACTATCATATAAAAACATACAACTGTTCATCCCGTCATTCACTATTATATAAAAACATACAACCATCCATCCTCTCATCCACTATCATATAAAAATATACAACTGTTCACCCTGTCATTGACTTTCATACAGAAACATACAACCGTTCACTCCCTTTTACACCTTTCATGGAGAGACATGTAAAACATTCACCACCTCATTCACCATCTTATAAAAAACATACAATTCACTCTCTCATTCACACATCATAGAGACAAAAATATTCACCCTCTCATTCACCATCAGAGAACCTTTCACTCCATTATTCACGATGTATCGAACACATACAGCATTCATGTAGAGACATACAACCATTCACACGTCACAGACTTGAAAACCAGCAGAAAAAGGCAAATTTAGAAGGTTTTCACAAGAAACTACCTTGTCATGTATTTATCCGTGCAAATACACCTCTGTGTGACTGCAGGCCACACACACACACACACACACACACACACATATTGCTTGTATAATTACAAAATAATGGATCCGGGAGAGGCTGATGTAGTTTGTAGTGTCAGCCCAAAGTAATAATCTAATGTTGTGTTATTTGACTCCTCATCCAGCCTCTCCTGGTGGAGATTTGAGCGGCGGACGCTCCTCTTCATCGCCGTCACCGAGACAGAAAGTGACTTTGATTACTTCCCGTAGCGCCGCGTTTGCGTTGAGCAATTAAAATCATAATGGCGGATTTTAGACACAAAAACTAATGAGCTCGACTTCCTGCGAGTGTAAGCGCCATTAGGAGGTCTTAATGGGTCTCCTTCGCCGAGCGACAAAACAAACGCCGAGCCGGCGGAGAAGAGCGGCGCTCCTTCCCAAACTACAGATCAACACTGTATTGTTATTTGATTAATACTGTTTGTTTACATGAGGATACAGGAAAGTCTCCCTCTGCAGCCCCCGACGCTCCGCCGCTGTAATTGGATGCTGGTTGTAAAAAATGAAAAAGACGTTGGTGAATGATAAATGGCAGGCTCGGAGCCTGGCTCTCGTCATAATAACTTTAGTGAAATATATTCATCTGTTTCAGGGACCTCTTTTTTCTAAAACAAATATTAAAACGCAGTTTCAAAGTAACACGGAAATTTGATGCTTTTAAACCGGAGAACTACAAATATGGTGGGATTCGAGTTGGTTCCGATGACCACTTTTGTTTAATGTTATTACAGTGTGTGAGTAATCGTATTAATGAGCGAATGTAATCTGGTGTGAAGCGTTTCTGTCATCCTCATCCACGTCACCGTGTCACCGGCAAAGTGAGAGCCCTCACGAGAGTCCCACCATTTTGTTGCCGTCCCGCAAAAACTACAAAAACTACAAACTCCAGCGGCGCCCTGGTAGCGGCTAGCGCTTGCAGAGCGTTCGACATGTGAACGGTTGCATGTCAATAAGTGAAGCGGGAATGAATGAATGAAAAGTTGCATGTCTCTATATGATATGTGGATGAGTGAGTGAATAATTGTGTGATTATTTTTAATTCTATGTTTCTTAGTGACCGTGAATGAGAGAGCGACTGGTCGCATGTCTTTCCATCTGGTCCTGATACTCGTCCGATCACAACTGGGAGAGGCTTCGGCAGCCCTGCCATCTTGGATGAGGCTGTAGAAAATGGACGGATGGATTTCCCATCTGGGGGTTCAAACTTACATCAAGTTACACCCCGTTTTATCTGTGTTAGTATTGGTTTTTCTGTCCTTCTGTTTAGTTAAATTAGGTTTTCTTCGTCTTCGGTGTTGTTTTTCTTCTGGTGCTCCACCTCTTCCATCTGCGATCCGCCGCAGCTTCGTCGATTTAACCGATTCTCCCAGATCGATCCACATCTTCACCGGTGGACACCTTCTGACCAACTCTTCCTCTTCTCTCTGACGAACACGCGTCTCTCACCCCCACTTCTTCACCTCCTCCTCGTCTCCAGAGGGCAGACGGCGGGAAGAAGCGTCGCTCCTGCTTTGGTGTCTTCACAGAGCCGCCTTGTGAGCGTGCGGAGATGACGAGTCCTCGTCATCCTTCTCATCCTTCTCATCCTCCTCCTGCAGGGGAAGGAGATTGATGTGCTCCCTCTGAGGAAGAGGAAGAGGAAGGATAGGAGGAAGTGGAAGGGGAGGAAGAGGATGAGGAATCGGATAAGGGAGATGAAAGGGAGAAGGAAGAAGAGGAAGAGGAGGGGAAGGAAGAGAAAGGGGAGAAAGAAGTGGAAGAGGAAGAAAAAGAAGGAGAAGAAGATGACGAGGAAGTGGAGGAGGAAGACGAAGGGGAAGAGGAAGAGGAAGAGGGAAAGGGAGAGGAGGAGGAAGAAGTGGAAGAAGAAAAGGATTAAGAGGAAGAGGAGGAAGAGGAGAAGGGAGAAGGAAGAAGAGGAGGAGGAGGAGGAGGAAGAAGTGGAAGAAGAAAAGGATTAAGAGGAAGAGGAGGAAGAGGAGAAGGGAGATGAAAGGGTGAAGGAAGAAGAGGAAGAGGAAGGGAAGGAAGAGAAAGGGGAGAAAGAAGTGGAAGAGGAAGAAGAAGAAGATGACGAGGAAGAGGAGGAGGAAGAGGAAGAGAAAGAGGAAGAGGAAGAGGGAAAGGGAGAGGAGGAGGAGGAAGAAGAAGTGGAAGAAGAAAAGGATTAAGAGGAAGAGGAGGAAGAGGAGAAGGAAGATGAAAGGGAGAAAGAAGAAGAGGAGGAGGGGAAGGAAGAGAAAGGGGAGAAAGAAGTGGAAGAGGAAGAAGAAGAAGGAGAAGAAGATGACGAGGAAGAGGAGGAGGAAGAGGAAGAGGAAGAGGAAGAGGAAGAGGAAGAGGGAAAGGGAGAGGAGGAGGAGGAGGAAGAAGTGGAAGAAGAAAAGGATTAAGAGGAAGAGGAGAAGGAAGATGAAAGGGAGGAGGAAGAAGAGGAGGAGGAGGAGGAGGAGGAAGAAGTGGAAGAAGAAAAGGATTAAGAGGAAGAGGAGGAAGAGGAGAAGGGAGATGAAAGAGAGAAGGAAGAAGAGGAAGAGGAGGGGAAGGAAGAGAAAGGGGAGAAAGAAGTGGAAGAGGAAGAAGAAGAAGGAGAAGAAGATGACGAGGAAGAGGAGGAGGAAGAGGAAGAGGAAGAGGGAAAGGGAAAGGAGGAGGAGGAGGAAGAAGTGGAAGAAGAAAAGGATTAAGAGGAAGAGGAGAAGGAAGATGAAAGGGAGGAGGAAGAAGAGGAGGAGGAGGAGGAGGAGGAAGAAGTGGAAGAAGAAAAGGATTAAGAGGAAGAGGAGGAAGAGGAGAAGGGAGATGAAAGAGAGAAGGAAGAAGAGGAAGAGGAGGGGAAGGAAGAGAAAGGGGAGAAAGAAGTGGAAGAGGAAGAAGAAGAAGAAGATGACGAGGAAGAGGAGGAGGAAGAGAAAGAGGAAGAGGAAGAGGAAGATGCATCTGCCCTTCGGCAGTTAACGGCGTCCCGTCCAAACAGGTGGCGCTGGGAACTTCAGACGCAGTGGGAAGAAACCAGCTTGCGTGTGCACGTGTGTTTGCGTGTGCACGTGTGCACGCGCGTGTGCGGCGTCCGTCTCCTTCCATTGACTCACCTCGTCCCTCGTGGACGAAACTTGAAGATGGCATGAACGGCGGCGATGCGATCGGCTCTCCGGGGGGCGGCGATGACGCGTCGAGTCACCGATTGGCTCTCGGCTTCAAACGTCACACGGTGCAGAAGTTGTCTCTCCCTGTAAGTTCAGATCAGAGCTTTTCAAACGGCAGGATTTATTCCTCTGTCATTCTGGGATGTTTCCCCCGTTCGGGATGTCATGAAACAATAACGCGTCGTCACGTGGAACGATGTCATTGATAAATAATGAAAGATTGTCTTTTCCAGAGAAATGAGAAGCGACAGCGGGAAACCGCAGACGCCTGTCGCCTGACACGCGTCTTCCCTCCTCCCGGACGCATGAAGAACGACTGCGAACGCCGACGCCATTCAGGCATTTAACCGCCGAAGGACTGATGCGTCTCCTGGAGCTGCCAGATTCCATATTATACGCGTCTCAATCTCTATAAACTGCGGAAGGGAACGCTGGCGTTTGGACAAAAATGATGAAACGCCTCGACTTGTAAAAAGCGCGAGGAATAAGAAACCTGAGGTTAGAAGAGCGAGGAGCCTCCTGAGGCGGGGGAACGCCTCCTCCGGCCTTCTATTTCCCGGCTCTTTAGAACCGGACGAGCCTTCTTTTAATGCTGATTTTTCCCATTTTATCTTTTTAATTCATATTCCGTTTCTCGGCGAGGTCGCAACAGCGCTTTTTTTTTAATTTTTTTTTTTTAACCATTTTTTTCTGCACCTCATGGCGTCCCCAAGGAGTTTCATGATGAATATTCAAAAGGTGCGGGCGGTGCCTCCGGCTCTTTGTCACCCGCCGCCCGGTCCATCGCGCCGTATCGGAGGACAATCCAGCACCGGTTTGATCGAACGCTTGCTAAGACTAGATGTTAGAATCCCTTGCTAACTTTGCACAACGCTGGTGTTGGAGATGTCCTCTTGGATGGGGATGCAGATGTTTCATTACATTACAGTTATTCAGCAGACACTTTTATCCAAAGCGACTTACAAAAATTGCAATTCAATAACCGAAAATCCAAAGTACCAGCAGTTGTTATTCAGAAGTCACCACTCTACCAATGAACCATCTCAGAACCATATACACACATACATTCATTCCTGCGGTTTTTTTCTTTTTTCGGGGGGTTAAGTGCAACTAGTAGGGTAGTGCTTGGTGAAGAGGTACGTTTTCAGATCACGGCTGAAGATGGGCAGCGACCTGCTGTTGCGACCTTTTGCGGGAGTTCGTTCCACCACTGAGGAGCCGAGGACGGAAAGAGCCGAGACCGGTTGGATCGGCAGCTCGGAGTGACGGGGTGGACGGTCGACAAGAGGTGGCGGAATCGGAGGGGACGGGTAGGGACGCGTGGCTTGATCATATCCTGGAGATATGATGGGGCTGTACCGTTCACCGCCCGGTTGGCGAGCACCAGGGTTTTGAACTTGATGCGGGCGGCGACCGGGAGCCGGTGAAGGGACGTAAGAAGGGGAGTTGTGTGGGAGAATTTGGGAGGGTTGAACACCGGGCGGGCTGCCGCTTTCTTAACAAGCTCCAGAGGCCTGATGGTCACCGCTGGGGAACCGGCAAGGAGGGAGTTGCAGTCGTCCGGATGAGATGACCGGAGCCTGGATGAGTATCTGCGCCGTATCCTCTGTGAGGAATCTGCGAATCTTCAGGAACGGGCGACTGCTGCAACATTCGCTAAGAACCTCAGGTGAGGTTGGATTGGAGGATGAACACCTGGCAACATCTTCAGAAGAAGTCTCTCGTATGACGGCTGAAATGTCTTCAAGTGAAGAAAATCAAGTCCGGCAGCCAAGGCAAGAAGATTTCGACAAGAATCCAACCTGACCTGGATGACCGAGAACCTCCACAGTCTTCTTCCTCAACTCGACACAATCGACCTTCTCCATCTAACCCTATTCTCTGTATCCTCCTCTCTCACACCAACTACCTTCATATCCTCTCTCACTACGTCCCTAAATCTTCTTTGGTCTTCCTCGAGACCTCCAATTCCAGCATCCGTCTACCGATATCCTCATATCTTCCCTCTCCCTCCTCTGTCCATGACCCAACCATCTCTGTCTGGCTTCTCTGACCTTCTTTCCAAAACATCTAACATGTGCCGTCCATCTAATGGACTCATTCCTGATGCTATCCGTCCTGGTCGCTCCCAAAGAGAAGCTCAACATCTTCATCTCTGCGACCTCCAGCTCTGCCTCCTGTCTTTTCGACATTGTCACTGTTTCTCGGCCACGCGGCATCGCTGGTCGTGTGCTGGTGAGATAAAAAATAAAAAGCAGAGGCTCAGAGTGGCCCACGCTCCACTGGGGATACATCGTCTCAGAAAAAACAAATCCGATTTTATTGATTTCTACGACGCCCAATCCTGAACTGGGTGTCTGCTTTCCTTTCCGTGTCGAGCGGGTCCGAACCCCGTGAGCAAAGCACTTGGCGACGACGGCGAGGAAACAACCGCGGAAATCCCGGACGGATCCCGGCTCAATGCGAGCGTCCCTCTCGGACGGAGCGGGTTTGAGGCTAATGCTACATGCTAACAGCTGACATGGCAATCATAGTGCCCGGCTCAGCGCTAACTCTTAAGCTGAACCGCAGCGAGGCTTTGGAAGTAGCGGTATCGCTCCGGGCTGCGGCGGACGCCGGTCCAGCGGGCGGCGATTCCGGCCTCAGATCTCAGATCAAACCCCACGCTTTATTTTTCTTTTTTTTTGTGCTTTATCGGTAACTCCCTCCTCTGGTTACCGAGTTCCCAGAACACGAGTAAAAGCATCTCCCGCATCTTTTGTTGTTGCCGCTTCAGATCCACTACTGAGGCCTTTACATCTGACGACTCGTCTGCAGCTCACCTCCTGCAGCAGCTCCACTTCACCACTACTGAAGGCTCTCTTGTGTTTGTGCTCCAGTGTCTCTTTAGCTTCTCCCGTGGGCATTCCTCTCTTCTCCCCACGTGTCTCTCCACCATTGCTGCCGGAGAGCGTTTGCCTCCTGCATGCTAATGTGAAGTAAAAACACAATAGAGGACAATTGGACCGGAGCAAAAACCTGTTTGATGCAGAGGCTTAAAAAGCACAACTTGTAGCGACGCTTCGCTTTTCACGCTCAGAGCGGATCCACATGCAGGACTGTCTCCGAAAAATACAATATTGTGATAAAGTTCTTTATCTTCTGTAATGCAATTAAAAAAAAACAAAAATTACTTTTCATGATATTCTAATATTTTGAGATAGGATTTTTGAGTTTTCTTAAGATGTAAGCCTTAATCAGCAATTTTAAAATAATAAAAGGCTTGCAATATTTCAGTTGATTTGTAGTGAATCTAGAATGTATGACATTTTTGTTTTTGTAATTGCGTTACAGAAGATAAAGAAGTTTATCACAATATTCTAATTTTCGCAGGATCTGCACGGGCACATTAAATACAGATTTTCTCCTCCAAACAATTGACACATAATTCACTACGTCATAACAGAAATTCATACCCATATGGTTAATACCATTTCATATGTATTGAATATATATTTTATCATGATGTATCAGTAACATGTTGATCATTTACATTTTGTGATTTTATATCATAGTTGTGCACCGGTTAGTGCAAAAAATTCCCCGGTTTGTGTGTACCTATATAAATATTTAACTCTTATTGCCTATATTAGGCCCATCATGCATTCTGAATTGCACTGATTTTTATAAAATTATACTGGAATTTCCGGACTATAAGCCGCCACATTTTTCACACGCTTTGAATACTACAGCTTAAACAATGATGCGGCTAATTTATGGATTTTTTTGGGCTACCCAGCTTCACTCCACCAAAACATTGAGCCTCGTCTCATCAGACCAATGAAATTACCGTGAAATTCTGAGGCCGTTCAATTCTGACACCGAAAAACGTGTCTTCAACACTGAAGACGACCACTTTAATGGTTTTAGTGCGCAGGAGGAAGACAAAGATAGCGATCGGCTGGAGGACAAAGCGGAATTAGAAAAGAGATGGATTTTTTCTTGTGTTATTTTTATTAGTCTTCTACTTCTTCTTTAGCGCTGTTGTCCTTACGAGGTGAACAACCTGCGGCTTATAGACAAGTGCGGCCTATACTGTATGTACACATATATTTATTATTTTTAGCCGATGCGGCTTATATTCGGCTGCGCTCAGTAGTCCGGAAAATAACAATAATAAAAATTCAATTTGCATGAAATGAAATGAGATTTTTGTTTTTGTAACATCAACAAAACAAAGTGGACCGAATTGATCTCTAGAAATTTATCATCAAGATACAAACTAATAAATTCAAAGGAATTATATTTTTTGGCACTGCTTTTTTTTTGGTCCGTATAAATCTTTGTTTATCCATTTTTTTTGTGATAAAACTTGCAAAATGAGTGCATGAAAGTGCATCAAAACTAAGAATAAGAATGTGCAGTATTTTTTTTTCCGTGACTGACTTTTAAGTGGCTCAAACACTGAACTCAATCACAGAGAGAGGACTAGTAGAACTTTCAGAAAAAAAAAAAAAAAGAATAAAATTCTGTCTAAAAAAAAAGCAGGGATCCATGTCGCTGCAGAATTTCTTGCAAAATCTCTGATTATAATCTTGATATTGATGTAAATAAACCGCTGGAGACGCATCTCCTCGGGGTGAGGAGATGCATCTCCTCACATCTCCACGTCTTTTGTGAAATCACCTCCTTAGTTGGTCTTTTTCTTACCATTTGCTTCACGGTCAGATGGTAAAACATCACCAAATTCCAATTTTGGCGTCTCCGGCCTATTGAGAAGCGCAGATGTTCACACATTAAAAGAAAGAAAGAAGAAAAAAAAAAAACAGGTCAGATGATGCAAAAATAAAAGCGTCCGAGGAACTTCTGGGCGCGACGAGGTCTTCAAACAATCATAGAAGATTAAAAGGCTCTTCGGCGTGGATTTATACACACCCGAGAAAATGGAGTTGTGTGAATGAGATGTGTGTGTGTGTGTGTGTGCATCGCAAAGAGGGGAAGAGTTTGGACACTGCAAACATGTGAAAGCAGCCTGTGTGTATGAGTGTGTGTGTGTGTGCGTGATCCACAAAGGCGAACAGAGATATAACCTTTGTTTATGGGCGCAGGCCGAGCGGCTGACAGTGTGTATAAGTCAAGCGAGGCCGGCTCACTGGGAGATCTACTGGCATGCATTAATCAAGCGGCGGGGGAGGAGAGGGCCTCCTACACACACCTCTGCAGGACTTTCCAACCGTGGGGAGGAGGAGGAGGAGGAGGAGGAAGCGACTGCAAGGTTATTGTATCTCCGCGAGGCAGAGCTTCGCCGCCACGCTCAAAAACACCTCGCCGTAAACGTCTCCCGAACGGAGCGTCGAGGACGACGGCGATGACTTCCCGGTGTCACAGAGGGCTTTTGTCTGGAGTCATTTCACACGGTGACTTACGGCTGCAATAATCTCCAGGAGTGTGTCCTCCGGGGTGATTATGACGCTGACGGGAAGGCGGGAAACTCAGAAGGAGGTTGCCGGTGAACGGGAGGGGGGGGGGGGGGGGGGGGGGGGTTCTTATTGTTGTTTTGCAAATGATTTAAATAAAAAAAAAAAAAATCACAGGAAAACATAATGGATTCAGAAAATGATCCCATACATTCAGTGGAAAGAATGAGTCGGTTTTAAATACATACTTTTTTTTTTTTAAAAAAAAGCATTTTATTTGAATAAAATGCTTATTTACAAGGCTAGCGACAGTGTTTGGGAACCTTTAAGAAAAGATAGAAATATACAAACGCGCCCGGCGTAGGAGTGACTCACAAAGGCGGCCGTTAAAGTGTCCGTTTCAACCTGATGCTTTCACACATTCTTTCCAAGTCTCACCATGAGACGGCTGCAAAGTAAAATGGCTTTTGAGAAGTTTCGTTTTATTATTCGGGGGACCAAAAAAAAAAAAAACAAAAACAAAAAACAAACAAAAAAAAAAAACGTCATTGAGCAGTAATTGAAAATAAGCTACACTGTTTGTTTGGATTAAATAGCACTATTTTCATGAGACAAAAGCTTACTTTCTGGGAAAATAAACAATAAAAAGAAATGGAAAAAAGTGTGAGCATAAAATAATGCATACCAAGCTACTCAACAGATTTGTGTTGTTTTTTTTTTAAATTAAAAAAAAAAAAAAAGCATGTTTTACTTTTTCTGCGTAATTGATGATGCCTGTACACATGGTCTCTGTACAATATCCTTGTCATTCGGTTATAAAAATAAATATCAATTCAGAGAGAAATTGTATTTTCCTTTAAAATAAAAATAAAAAATAAAAAAAAAAAAAAAAAAAAAAAAAAAGGTCGGGTGGGCCGGCGCTCTCGTCCGGGTAACAGCGCCGGGCCTTCGTTTCAACTTGATGGGTCTGGTGGGACGTGGAGAGTAAAAGTAAAAGGCGCTCAGAGCCAGGGGTGCCAGGCCGGGTCCATGCGGCACAGGTTGTCCAGGCTGTTGGCGGCGGCCACCAGCGTGTTGACCTTGCTTTCCCCTCCCTCGAACTGGGCCAGGTTGTGGAGGCGGGTCATGATGGCCGTGACCGCCTTCTGGACCAACGACACCAGCTGCTGGGAGTCCATGTTTTCCGGCTGCCCGGCCGGCGACAGCGGCATGGACGTGTCCTCCTGCGTCTTCTTGTGCCAGGCGATGATCTCGTCCCGCAGCACCGCCTTCAGGATGCCGTCCACCTGTCGGGAGACGGGGACGGCGTCGGAGTGGCGGGTTTATTATTTATCTCGCCGTCTGCATCTCCCGTCAGCGGCCGCTCGCCACATTACAGCTTCTCGTGAGATTCCGAGCAAATTTGATAAGCGGCGGGGGTTTATCGCCAGCTCGTAATTACGCGTCCGAAAATACCGTTTCTATAACCGGGGTTTGGCGGTCGTCGGGAGACGCTTCGTCGCGCTCGCGGCTGAACCAGAAGCACGAAACATTAAAAAACCTCAGGTTTATACAACGTCCATGTGATGTCGGGCGCTCGCGTCAAACGAAGCCGTTAACTCCAATTTCGGGCCAATCCTCCGCCGGGGAATCTCCCTCGGCGCTGTTAGCAGCTCATTATGGTGACGAAGCACCGAAACGCGGAGGCGTCCAAACCGCACCGAGGGCCACGCCAGCGGTCCGGCCGCCGCCGGCGCACAATGTTCCCGATCTCCAGTGTTTACGTGGTTTTTTTTCGGGGCGGCGCTGAGCTGTTTTGACGCTGTGTTTTCGGGGACGATCACGAGAGCGGCTGCTGGAAACCGTGGTTTTCTTCCACCGAAACAAACGCCGGGCCTCCTGCTCCGTTACTGTGCCGTGCTATTTCTACTCATTTTTAGAATCGGGTTTTATTCGTGGAAAAACATGGTCATGTAACCGGCGATGACTAGGGGTGCGGAAAATGATCTATGATTGATCGGATGATTGGGAATCGATGCCGTTACGTCACATAATTGATTTTTAAATTTGATGGTCGTCTTTCCGCGTGGACGATTTACGTTTTAAAATTCAAACGGTGAAGGACACTAGCGCGAGCACAGTGAGGGATGAAACAGAAAAAAAAAACATGCGACATGTCGAAGGAATGAAGCAGCGGCGGCTGAACGCAATAAAAAAAAATCCACAGTTGGATTTCTGGAAGCACTTTGATTTTTATGAAATTCCAGGGAAGACTCAACTGCACACGACCCGTGCTGTTTGTAGAACTTGTCTTGCGAAATTAAAATACTTCGGTATAACAACTAATAAGACGAACCACATTAGCCGATGGCGCGCCGAGCTAATGTTAGCCTCGGCTAACAGCTAAAAGAAAACCCAACAGAAGACCGGCCAGTCCATGACAAAGTTGCCGTTAAAAAAAAAAAGAGAGCCCGGAGGACATCGGGGCATCGAGATGCATCGAAAAGACGCGCGGCGATGGCGGCGTGCCCTGCGGCGGGCGGAGAGGCGGCTACCTTGAAGTTGGGCTGAGCGAAGCATCGCGCCACGGCGATCATGGAGGCGGTGAGCGGGCCGGAGACGCCGATGGTGGTCAGGAACTCCGAGATGTTGGGGGTCAGGCGGAACGGGACGGGCCGGTTGGCGTCCAGGTCGCCCGTGGCGTCGTTGATGTCGAAGCGGAAGTAGGAGACGTTGAGCTTCCCCGTGTCCTGCGGACGGCAGTGCGAACGTTTGAGATCGGGCTCGGCGCCAAGCTACAGACAAAGGGCATTTCGAGCGAGGCGCCGAGAGCGGAGCGTCTAAAATTAAAAGACAAATGAGCCGTTTTTAAACATTTCTCTCCTCCGAAAAAGAGGAAGTGACTGCGCCGCGGAGGCGGACAAAATGTCTGCTGTTATTGATTGGCGAGCCCCGGACACACCGACATGTCAAACTATCAGCGACGGAGCATCTATAAT
The DNA here is from genome assembly GCF_037954325.1 of Fistularia commersonii. Lineage (NCBI taxonomy): Eukaryota > Metazoa > Chordata > Actinopteri > Syngnathiformes > Fistulariidae > Fistularia > Fistularia commersonii. The sequence continues at coordinate 7,335,630 of NC_141316.1, forward strand.
CCTCCGCTCGCTCCCGCTCCCCCCGCCGCTGCACATCCCCCCGCTGACTTAAATATATACAGCCGCGTTTTCATCTTTGAGCCGGCATTTATGTGCGCGCGGCCTGCTACACGAGCAGCCATTCTGGGAAAGATAAGCTCCCTTATATGAAAAGGTGAGTGGCTCTGACAGCTTTATAGCAGAGCATTTCATTCCAGTTTATGCTCCTTCTCCTCTTGCCTCCCCTCCCCCTCTTTCCCCCTGTGGTTTTTTTTTTTCCTCGGGCGGCGGGCCGGGACACCGGCGATCCTCGGGAGACTCGGACAGGCATGGGACGGCGGGTTGCGGGGGCGGCGCCCCGCATGCTGAGCCCGGCGAGGGCAAACTCGATAAAGCGGCGCGCCGCTCCTGGTCTGTGCCGGACGTTCGGCGTAAATGTAAGAGATACGAGAGGAGACACGGAAATCATTACAGGCGGAAATTAAACAGATCCTCCGGGGACGCCGTAGTTATGGAGACGGGCGTTGAAAGAATCAAGTCAATAACTAGATTAAGGCCTGACGTATTATGGGATGAAGCACAGGCGGCAGGGAGGGCCAGCCTCCAGGAGCACAAGGTCTCTATTTGCGCAGGGTGGGGCTGCGATGTCCTGTCCTTGCACTCCCTCTGTTTGTGTGTGTGTGTGTGTGTGTTTGCGCGCACACATTCTCTGCTCCGTAATCCTCCTGTGTCTAATGGGATCCACGGAATGGAACAGGCAGAGCGGGGGCTTAATGCTGGCGCTTAGCTGCCCGGAGGAACGCCTGTCAGCAAAGGCCGATTAGGATCAGAGGGGAGGGCTGACCGGCCGACACAATCATCTTTAATAATGACTTTGAGGAAGCCGTCCGCGGACCCGGGGCTCCAGACGGGACGCGTGCCGACTGCGAGGCAGGTGTGCGCGCGCGCGCGCGCGCGGACGCGGCCTCTTCAAATTGAAACATCTCTCGGCGGTCGGCGAGCGGAGGGAGCGGATATGATGCGGCGTCGAAACGCTCCCCGCGTCGGCAGCGTCGGGGATGACTGATAGGCCCGGCGTGAATGTCAAAGGGAGAAATGGTAATTCATACGGGCCGATACGGAGCCGGGGGGTTTCTTAATGCATCTATAAGCGTGCGCGCGGGTTTGGAAGGAGACGCCCACCTGCGCGATCTGCAGCATCTCCGGGTTGAGCCGGTTCAGGTGCAGCATGAACTCGGCCAGGCCGATGAGCGCCAGCTGGATGGTGAACATCTTGCGGAAGGTCCAGTAGTCGGTGGCGTTGGGGAAGGTGTGGAGGGCCCACTCCTTCAGCATGCTGCGGGGCACCATGTTGCCCTGCACCTCCTTCAGGATGTCCCGCAGAACCTGACGGAGGGGAGACGGGTCTTAAAGGAGGACAGCGAGCGGGCGATAGCGGCTAAATCCCGCTGCTAAATCAAAGCATTTAAATAAACCAAGATTTGCATTATATCTAAAACTGATGGCTTCAGAGACCAGTTGGACAAATTGATTTGTTTTAACCTTCTCCAGGCAGATGTTGCAGATTTGCGACAGCCAAATATCAGATTTTTCCTGCAACTACACATTAATTTGAGCCTGAGAGGGTTAAATTTACTAAAAAATTAGTAATGTGCCGTTCAGTTTCTCTCCTTAAAAAGTTGTGGTGTCAAAAGGGAAATGTCTCGGGCGAAAAACTCTTTCCTCTGAATAAAAATCGTCAAATCGTCGCTCGGAACGAGCCAGGACACGACAGATGAACGCCAAGACGACCCGAAAATATTCTAGAAACGATCTTATAATGAAGGGGAAAATTATCAAGTAGCGGCGAGATGGTTACAAGGATGGATCACGCAGGGAGGATTTTCAACAGAGATATTCAGAGTCATAATTTCTGATAAATTCCGATCAAATCCCATATTGTTGGTATGAAGGGTTGCGGATGTCGGGGCGTCTGGGTACCTGGTGGCTGGCCTGCGTGCCTCTGGCCTGCACGGTGGCCAGGCGGTCGTAGTATCTGGAGATGGGGTTGTCGTGCTCGATGCCCTTCTTGGCGCAGCGCTGCTTGTAGATCTCCACCAGCGACAGCGAGGAGGGGTTGTCCTCCACCAGACGCATTTGGGGCGACACCGCCACCACACGGGGCACTGGGGGGGGGCGAGGAGAAGGCGAAACACAATGTAAACATTCAACTCCGCTCAGGCCCGGTTTTACCGCGACGCAAACCTCCGACCAAAATACCCCGCGGCCGGGAGACGCTCGCTCTTAATTTATGCCATCCGTCATCGGCCGGCGGCTCGGACGCGGCGCGGGGGCCGCGGCCGGAGGCAAACCTAAACATTTACATACAGCGGCGACCCGAATAAAATCAATAGCGGCTGTTGCAGGCGGGAGGAAACGAGCAGGAAGGGACCGCTGAATTCCCCGGCCGCATTTCCCCTTAAACAAACCAATCAAAGGCACAAATGGAGAGCGGGCAAACATCTGGGCGGAGGCGAAACCACGGGGGGGGACGAAGAGGTGCTCGGGAGGGAAAGGAAATCGCGTGCGGCGCGCGACATTGAGACGGGCTGACGTGGAAAAATGAAGGAATCGCCGCCGAGTGTTTTCAGAGCACGGCGGCTTGGGAACTCCGAGGACACGGACGCCGGCCGAGAAAACAAATAAATGAATCTGATTTTCTTGACCGAAACGTCTGCGGCCGGCGCTCGGGTCGCCCTCATCCGTCTCTGCCGCCGACTCACCGGTGAAAAACAGGTGCCTCTTGGTGGTCTCCTTCCTCTTCTCCAGGCACGGGTTGAGGAGCCTCAGCAGCTGCAGGACTCGCTCCTCGCGGCGCGACTCGGTCAGGCAGGCGTCGTTCATCACCAGGTACGGGTAGATCTTGCCGTTGTGGCCGCGGATGTAGAGGCGCCGCGCCGCCGTGTTGTGCTTCTGGACGATTTCCACGCGGGGCATGAACCTGGAGACGAGCGCGGGGGGAACAAGCTCGGATCAAACACGCCGGACGGTGGAATTGTGGGCTTTTCTTAGAGCGTTGATGTGGAGTTTTAGATGTATAATCGTCTTCGAGGTCACAAAACGGGTGACCTCTGACCTCGGGAGAAAGGAGGCGTCGGTACCTGGCGATCTTGATGTAATAGTGCGTGGGTTTGGGCATGAGGAACTCCCCGGGGATCTCCACCTCGGCCGTCTGCGCTGAGAAGTTGCTGAGGAAGCGGCATTTCTCCTCGATGAGGAAGAACTTGGGCAGCTGCTTGGTTTTGGCCTCCAGGATCTTGATCCACTTCTTGAGCTTGGAGATCAGGTTGTGGAGCTTCATGGATCCGGGGACGCTGAAGTCGAAGTCTAGGTGACAACAAGATGAATTCAAACCCACTAAGTACAAATGTCAATAAAAAGATACATTTGCATAGTTTTAGATCCAGGGAGGTCATTTTTTTCCCACTCCAAGAATATTTTTGATTTTTTTCATAATAATAAGAACAATAATTTATCATTTATTATCCCTGTGGGGAACTTGGTTCTCTGCAACGGTGGCTGCCGTCCACCGCTGCCAGGGGAGCAGCTCGGGGTTCAGTGCCTTTCTCAACAACGCTTTCAAGGGAATACTAGTAAACAAATGACACGTTTAGTCGCAAAAAAATAACAAAAACATACCAATTTCACAGGCAGGATGTGGGTTATTACAGAAAATAATGCGGCCGATTCACATTGATCCGTTCCCGAACCAGAAGACCGAAGATTAGCGTCTGGATTTGCTCCGGTTGCCCAAAAGAAGCAGGTTGTTGGAGTGAGAGCAGCTTGGCCTCCCTTCTGGACTATCCTCAGTGTCCTTCAGCAAAGACCCCCCACCCCCAACTGTTACAGTGGGGCTGCTCTAAGCTGCCACAATACAAGGCTGTAACAAGGGTGGGCTGTTTCCCTTGTGTGCATGCGTGTGTGTGTGTGTGTGTGTGTGTGTGTGTGAGAGCTTTAACCTCCCCTGCAGTTATATGCTCTGGTGCTAAAAATACAAACATGTTTTTCATGTCCTTGCCAAACACAAAACATTTTAAGGGGTTAAAACCCAGGCAGGTTGTGCTCGCGCTCGTGCGCACGCACACACACATACACACACACACACACACACACACACAGACAGACACACGCGCGCACGCCCGCACAAGAGAGGTTACTCGGAGCGAGACTAAGAAAGTCGACTTGCAATGCTTCGAGCCACAAGATTAATTGAAGTGAGATCTGGGTATTTGCTTTACCTCTACTTAACCAGGAATATGGCCTTAAAAACACCTCCGTTCCAAACGGCGGCGGCGGCGCAGGGGAGGCCGACCGACACACACCTGCGGCGGGCCCATTACTATGAGTCGCACCGCTGGCCAAGAGGAAACACGCAACAGCGCGTTGCTCGAGGGAGTTTCCTGAGTAGGCGGCTCCCCGTGGATGCCGGGAATGTGATGAGGAGGAATCTTGGATGTATCAAATTCCTGTTTCAAAGCAGAGCTCAGTCTGCACATTCTTACTGCGGTGACAACACGGGAAGGGTAAGCCGGGCAGGTTAATTCATTTTGGGAAAAGCCCTAAGGACTTCTCCGCAACTTGAGCGCACACACACATAACACGCACACCTATGTCTCCCATTTCAGCAAACCCCCGTTGTGCCGCCTGTTATAATGAATCCACGAAACTGCAAGGCCTTGCCATTTTAGACCCGCTCCGTCTCTCCCGGATAGGCCTCCTAATGCCCAAAATAAGCCCTTTAAAATAGCCAATGTTCTTTTCATAGTGGCCATATTTTGCTCTCCGCCTGCCCCTGCGACTCGCCCGCCGAGTCAAATGGAAACAGTCCTGAGAAATAGCGAAACCCGACAACAATTCAATTACCTAAATGTGTGTAATGCTTAACAAATAGAAAGGGACACGCTCCACTCCTCCACAGCCATTTAGTAACATAATTCCATCTTTACAAAAAATAAACCTTTCACCTGTTTGGAGGACGGAGGAGGGGGTTGATGGTGTGTGTGTGTGTGTGTGTGTGTGTGTGTGTGGGGGGGGGGGGTTACCCAGGGAGACCGGAGGGGACTTTCACTGAATCCACCTTTGACCGCTGCTCCCTCAGCCGCCAGGATAAGCTGGAGGCTCAAAGGCAGATTGTTCTGTGGAAGCAGCCGGGCTGCTCTCTGACCCCACAGTGTAAGTGTATATGTGTATGTGTGTGTGTGTGTGTGTGTGCGCGGGCGCTCCGATGCTCTGCCCCGGCTGACCTGGCTGACCCCACCGCCCCGCCACCCCCCAAATTATGGAGCCAAGATCGGGATGCGGGCCACCTTTGTGCAAGAAATCCTTCCCCTGCGTACTGACCTGCTCCTGACACGCTGCAATTGTGATGTGTGTGTGTGTGTGTGTGCGTGTGTGGTTGTTTTGTTAGTTGGATGGAGTGTACTTCACTTCACTGTGTCTGATAAGATGCATTTCAGAGGTCATCCTGACAGTGCAGAGGAGGTTTCGGGCTTCGAGTGGTAAAGCTTCTCATTTCCAAGTTACTACAGAGGAATAAGAGTGTAATTGATCTTCGGGGGGGGGGGGGTTAAGTAATCGGAGCGGCCAGACACATCAGGTTACGCGGAGAGCTTGTAGAATTAAATGCAGTGCTTTGGAATAAAACAGGCAGAAAAACTTCTCTCTCTCTCTGAAAAGGCTTTCCTGACAAAAGTCTCCGGAACGCATCCGTGGCTAAAACAGTAACTCATGCAAATAGCGTTTGCCATAATTGGATTTGAATGCCTCCCTGCTGCCAAACGTTATATGTGCACGCATAAACCCATATTTTCCAGCCCACAAACCCTGTGAAAGCAAGTGAGCCCCTAACGCGGCGCAGGGAACGGGAGCCTGGCTGCTCAGCAGCTCTGTAAACCCTGTTTGTTCCGCTCCGGAGGGCTTGTGTGGTTTCGGTCTCCGTCGGCACCGCTCCCACGTTGCCGTGGGGACAGCTGGGTAGAGATGGTCGACAGGCATCCTGTGAGGCAGAAGCCCTGGTGACGCCTGGCTGCGTGAGCACAGCTGGCGGCGCGACATCTGCTCGAATCCATCATCACCGGCGCGCGGGCACGCGTATGCGCGCGCGCTCGCGCTTGTTTGTGTTTTTCATTCGGCACGTCTCGCGCGTCGTCGCCGCCGACCCCCGGCTTTATGTTGCGTCTCGGCCTCCCGTTCAGATTGCTTTCTATTTCGCCAGAATCCCGAATTCCATCTCATCTCCTCAGCAATTTTCTAGGCCCGTGGGCACCGGCCCGCCCTCGGTGCTGCTGCTTTCTCTTTGAGTAAGGTGATCATTTTCTCCCCAACAGCTTTTTCATTCACTCCCGTTGTCCTCCTCTATCCCGGGGCCACTCGGCACCAGCGGAGGGGAAAAGAACGGTAGGATTGAAGGGGGCGGGTCGGGCACTCGGCCGAGCATGTCTGTGCAGCGGGTCTGCGGCGGGGAAAGGGAGTCGGCGAGAAGTTAGTTCGCCGGCAGAGTGTCGAGCGGCAGACGCTCCTGGTTTTAACCGGGTCCTGTGAACTGCGCTTCAACTCCTTATGTAACGCAGGAGCGCAGACACGTGGCCTCCAAACAGGGGGAGGATTGTTTTTGGAAAAAACGTCTCGGAGGAGAAGCCCGAGCCGCACCTGTTCGGCTGGATTCCGCAGCCGGCGAGGATTGCGGGCTTCGCGGCTGCCGCGCGTCGGCACGCAGAATCACGGGAAAGGTTCGGCGGAAGCGGGTTTTGATTCGAAAATAACGACGGATCAGAGCGACATCTCTTTTCCGATCCCCGATCTTTGATGTCGCGTCGGCGTGCCGCTCCTGAAGAGAGCCGACCGGAGACGAGATGGAGGAAATAGGGCCGCGACGAGCGTTTGTGAGGATTCGGATCAAAATGCGCGTCGAGTCGAGGATATGAGCTCCGAACATCTATAATTCAAAACGTCGACGGGTCAGCGACGTTGAATTAGCATGACGCCATATTCCAATGCAAATATCGCATCTGCGAGACACGCCAGTTCTATTTTTGCGCTTGTTAGTATTTGCGATACTCAAATACTGAAGTTGATACACTTTAACTGCAATCAGTCTATCAGCCGGTTGCCAGTAAACACAACTTACAGGGAAAGATCATTCGATTGTGTCTTAATGCGGCACGATTTGTACCGACGCTTCCAAGTTGAGATGTTTCATTCCAAACTTTAATAATAAGTTTTCGATTTGAAAGTTACACATAAAGAGTGCCAATAGTCGCATTTCCCGTGCAAAGATCGGATGTAAAAACCGCTGAAAGATGAGGCTTTCTCTTGAGAATCCACTCATTAGGTTTCATTAATCCGCCGCGATGTTGTTTCTTCTCCGCCGCGGCAACAGTTTGGATTAGAAGCAAAGTCGGCCGGAGCACGATCATAATCAATGTGGGGGGAGGGAAGGGAAAGGGAGGGGACGCATGTGTTGTGATGCGGCCGCGTCATTTGTGATCGGCCACCGGCCTCGGCCCCCTCCCTGAAATAAGCTCATCTGACGGAGAGCCCGTAATTTCATTTCGGATTAAATGAGAGATTGCGAGACGAAACCGGCGCCGCAGCTGCGGCCGGGCAAACGGTGCGGCTTTTCCCGGAAGTGTGGCTGCGAGCATCACAAGTGTCCATGCAGCCCTGTGTAATCCTGTTATTATGCACGGGCTCTTACTGAGTCGGGGCTGATAAGGACTTTCAGTAGGACTCCTCGGTTACAACAGAAATAATGATCGGCGTCGTTTCGGTCATTAATGAATTGTTTATCTCCATTAGTCGATGACTGGAAACACCCCGGATTATCTTTCCTGAAGTTCTTCGCCGCCAAAGACACCATTTCTGCCGCTCACACGAAATAGAGCAGAATTTCCGAACGTCAATCCCTCGATCTAATAATGCAAAACATTTTGAAATAAGTATGTCAGCACTGAGCAACAAACATGGCCTTCCCTCGAGATTTTTCACAGGATCGCCGTGAATCTGTCGACATCTCACGTAGAAAGCCGCGGTCCAGGCCGCTAGCCGTATGTGTAGTGCAGGTCAAAGCCGTTATATCGTTTCACAATTGCAGACGTGGCGCGACGACGGCTCCCTGTCTGCCCCAAATTGGCAGCTGCGGGTCAATGATTGTTTATGCCGTAAACTCTGGAGTTGATTTACGCGCTGTCAGCGAAACGCTGGCGCGCACGAAAAACCCTTACAAACACGCAGACACAACAACATGAGTGTCTCCGTGCCGCTCCGGGTATTTTTTTTAAAGTCCACCGACCTGTCGTGAACTGCCCCTTCATCTTCTGGAAAACGGGGTCCTGGGCCGTGGCCTGGGCGCGGCGGGCCAGCGACTCGGAGGCGGCGCTGGAGAACATCGTGGAGACGTTGGAGACGTTCTCCAGGCCCACGCCGAAGGTGCTGACCAGCTTCTTGACAAAGTTGAGCGTGTGCGGCGTGATCTTGGCGTCGGACACCGCGCCGCTTTTCTCAAAAGCGACCGAGTAGCATTTCGCCAGGCCCTGCTGGAGCTGCCTTAAGACCTAGAGACACAAGGAAAGTTAATCAGCGCTATCACGTTCATCTCGCCGCAATAAAACATCCGAACCCGTTACTTCTTCCGACACTTGATGATTTTTAGGACTGCTGAGTTATTGTTTTGTTTTTTTGAGAAAATGTGCAGCGATGTCACAGGGAGCGGAGCAAGGGGGGTGGGGGGGGTGGAGGTTGATGACTGCGTGCCCCTGCTCCGGCGCCCCCGCTTGCCCAATGGAACAAGGCGGCGCCTGCAGCTGCCGCTGAGTGCCCCAAAGCATCAGATAATCACACAGATAGGCGCGCGCGCGCATCAACAAATTTCCGACTCTAAATCCCTCACCCTGTCCTACACGCTCGCTGCATCCATCCATCACCTGTCTCCCTCTCCGCCGCCGCCGCCGCCTCTTCCTCGCAGCCCTCCCCTCCCCTCCCCGTGCAGACCAGTTACCATGCACCCATGCTGTCTAGCATCTATAAGCAGCGGCGCTAAGTTTAGTCTGCTTGCTGACGGCGGGCCTGCATCCACACAATTGGCGTCTTCTTGGTTTTGAGGAGTGAATAATATACGTGTGTGTGTTTGCTGGCAAGTCTGTCTCCAATCCACTGAGGGCCGTATGAAAATGGAACGCAGCGGTCATCTACTGGCCCGGTCGGGATGACAATATTTAGAATAATAAGATGTGTTGGCGCACCAGAGGGCGAGCAGAGGCTTGACAGACTCACACACGCGCGGAACGTGGTCGCACGTTCGCAGAGGTGCACGATAATACACGCCGCCAGCTGTGTTATTTTCTCACTATCTGATCCGCGGCAAAAAAACACGCGCGGTGCGGCGCTTTCCGTCTCCTCACCTCTTCGTGCCAGTTCTCCCTGAACCACACCATCTGGTCCACGATGCCCTCCAGGGAGGAGAGCAGGGTGGGGTGCAGTTCCCGCTGCATGTGCATGATCCGGCTGCAGCGCCACATCGGAGCGGTGGCCCGGATGGGCCCCGGGTCGGGGGCCCCCGAGTGCGACTGGGCCCCCACGGAGGTGGGCTGCTGCTGCCCCGAAGCATCTGGGGGAGAGAAGGTGGACGGGAGGAGAATGAGCGGTGCAGAGGACGTGGCAAAAGATGGCGCTGCATGGAAATACAGGGTTGATGGTTATCAGGAGAGGAAATGAAGGTAAAAAAGGAACGGAACAACAAGCTATTCTAAGTTATCGAAGACCACATTTTCTATCATTTATTCGGGAGTGATTTATTTTTTGATATATCATTTGATAGAAAGCGTTTGGCTACTCCGGTATTGTATCTTTTCTTCAACTCTCGCTCATATTTTCTGTTCCGGCTACATTTTGCATTACTCTTGTCGGGGACTCCATATAAAGAAAAAATAAATAAAAGACGACGGTGTATTTCAAGGGGTTTATGACTACACAAAGTACTAATTAAAGAAATATGACTCCGCATGGGTGCAACAAAATGGAGCACTTATCGTTACGAGTGTGGTCCGGGGGACGGCGCGCCACGGGCGGCCCTGTTTACTCACCGCTTTTGTAGCGCTCACGCTGCTCGATCTTCAGCGTCAGGTAAAGGGTGCGAATGGGGAAGTAGACTGCCTGGGGGTACACTCGTCCCACCTAGCAGATAAAAGAGGGTCAAAGATTACATTTCAAAGACTTCCCGCCCCGGGACTGCAAAGGAGGGAGGAAGAGAGAGAGAGAGAGAGAGAGAGGGAAGTCAGACAGCAATGGAGAGGGAGGAGATAAAGCTCAGGAGAGAGAGAGAGAGAAAGAAAGCGGGAGAGAGACAGTGAGTGAGTGAATGTGTCAGACAGCGATCATACTGATAGAGCCGGGGACCTCTGCTGGAACAGCGGCGGTGTTTGAAGCTGTGTGTGAGGGGAGCTGGGGAGAGAAATCACGGCTGAAATACAAAACTCAATGTGACTGATGATGAAATTGCCCTCAGGACATTCAGGGAAAGTCGTGGACAACACTGGTGGGGGAAGGGGGGGTTAATTTGGAAAAGAAAGAAGTTATCGCCTCGAACTTCGTGAAGCTTGATCCTGTAGATAAGTAATGCAACGGTGACACTCCGGCTGTGTGATGACTATTTTTGGTTTCAGGTCACCGTCGGTGGGATTATCTAAACGTGCAGCCCGTAGCTTTCGACTCCAGGTGTGGATATTGTGCTTCTACGTCCTGATAATGGCGCACCAGTCAGCCATTTTTAGTAGATCACCAGATATACAGCCTTCGGCAAATACGTATCGGAAAACTTTACCAATCAATATATAAACTGTGCAAATTCAAAGCTCTTCCGTGAAATCGGCACTTTTTCCTTCTGGAGATTGGCATTGTCATTATCATTAGGCGTCAAATGAAACATGAATTTTTACTTTGACGTCCTCAGAAAACATTTACAATGAATTCTGTTTCTATGTTGTTTGACCGTTAGGATGAGGAAGGGCTGCTTTCACGCGCGAACCACGTGTGGTCCCCGCCGCGACCCCATCTGCTTTAATATACGAGCACGTTCAGAGCGGAGGGCCAATATCCAGCCGGAAAATACAAGCTACAAACAGCCCTTGATAATTAGAAGCACACCCGCCTTCCGGCGCTATACATCAGATCGCACAAGAAGAGATGTTAAGACGTCTCCGCGAACGAGCGGGTCAACGGGATTTCTCTTTTTTACAAGCCTGCGTCGACACAAATAAACGGCGTTTGTCGGAGAAAAGGTTGGCGCGACCCCACAAATCGAGTCGGAGTAGCGCGGGAGAAGCTTTGTGCAGACGCAAGGGGCAAAGCCGTTACTGCGGCTTCAATACCAATTCCACCCTTGTCATCAAATGACATTGTAATACATAGGAGGGCATCCACTGTGACAAATCGCACGCACAAAGTGTAAAGGAATCACCCTTTGAGTGAGAGACGTATACTCAACTCGACACTGATATATTTGTGTGTGACATTTGGCTATCACTGTGACTGCACAAAGCGACTGCCTGGAGGTGGAACGCGAGCTGTGACAAAGCTCCTGAAAATTCTACAGAGGCAGGGTTAGATATCTGCCTCCCCCCCCCCACCAAAACCGCCCCTCATACCTGGAACTGAGCTAAAAACAAGCTGATGCCGCTGCTTATCTGTTTTGAGCACTTGTAGGAAGTAATACTTTGGATATATGAATTTAATCTAAGTATAAAAGCGGTGTTTTCTCCCCACCACCCTTTAATTTTTTTAATGTGAGGACTAGTTTGACGGTTGCTTGATTCGGTAAAACTTGCTGCCGTGAGGTTTGATATAAGCGAGATCAGAGAGTCCTGTTTTAAACGCCCGGGATATCGGACTAAACCGCAAGGTTCTTTTGAGGTCTCCGAGCGCCATTTCATAGACTAAGATTATGAGGTTACCTGATACCTTCTAAACTCTCGCTGTGCCTGCGAGGCAGAAAGAGATACAGTCCCACCCCCTTGACAAAACGGGGCTCAGGGAGGATCGACAAAAGGTGGTGGAGGACGACGCCGGGGAGCAAACACATTTTTCTGACGAGAGCCACATTACTCTGACACCCCGTCCAGGTCATTAGAGGGGGGTCCATTAAATCTAGAAAAAATAACAAAATAATACACACACACATATGTACATGTATACATACACACAGGTACATATGTATGTATGTAATATTTTATTAGTTTATATCTATATATATATATATATATATATATATATATATATCATAATTTCCGGACTATAAGCCGCGACTTTTTTAACGTAAACAACGATGCGGCTAATATATGGACTTTTTTGGGTGGGGGACGCTAACGAGCTTCACGCCGCTAAAACATTTATCCTCGTCAGATCGGACCAATGAAATGACAGAGAAATTCTGCGTCTGTTCAACACCGAAGAAGACGACTTTGACGGTTTTAGTGCACAGGAGGAAGCTAAGCCGGCTAGCCGGTGCGGCTTATATTGAGGTGCGCTCAATAGTCCAGAAATTACTGTGTATATATATATATATATATATATATATATATATATATACACACACACACACACACACATATATAGTTATATATACACGTGTATATATATACTATATTGTATATGTGCTCAAATATGTACATATATGTATGGACATGTATATATATGTACACATATACATACATACACACACACACACATATATATGTATATATAAATATTACACACACGCACACAATAAATGTAAAAAATTCCACCTCTTCCAAAAGTGCAACTGTATCGAATCGACAGAAGTCACTGTTGCCCCTCATGAAATGACAGTAATATAAAAACAAAGAGGGACAGCAATATTGCTGCTGTTTGGCTGCACTGACCGGCAGCACCTCTTCTTTAGAGGTAACAGCACGAGGGACAAAAGGGGGGGTGAATGCAATTTGCCGTTCGTTCGAGCACCGGCTGTGTTGATCTGCGGCGGTTTGAAGGTGTGATGGTTAAGTGGTCAAACTACTTGGATGAACGCCGGATTAAGTTCACCCATTCGCACACCCATCGGAGGAAAAGTTGAGGTCGGGAGTCGTGCCCGAGGAACCGCCGACCACCCGAGTGAAGGGATGCCCGCCCTATGGAGGGTGGCTCTTTACTCTGAAAAATGATTGCATATGCAGCGTTTCAGTTTTTCATCTTTTTTCACACAGCTGATAAGGTTTGTTCCCGGCCTTGAGAATAATAATTAAAAAAAAACAACTCAATGGAGAAATAGCGTGTAGTCGCCGCTGAGACACACGAAGTCACCCGGGCCGGTTTCAAGGCACCTAAGGTGGAAACAGCCGGCTGAAGGCAAACAGGAATGTACTGGAGTCATGCCTGGGTGAGTCACAGAGCTGCACCGGAGTTCAGGAGGTCTGTGAAGAACCACGGCAAGAACCGCAGGGCTCTGGCAGTCAGCAGCCCTGCGCTGCAAAGGAGGGACGGGCAGGAAGATGGGATTTACGAACCGGGGGGAAAAAAAAAAAAAAAAAGGAGAGAGAGCGGTCTGGGTCAAAGCCTCGATTTCCTGGAGATGGACCAGCGGGGAACAAGAACTATTGTATTTTATCCGTTTGAAATTGGAGCACTGCTTGGAATTTATTTCCGATTGTCGTTGTGATTCAAAACAGCGGCGAGGCACATCAGACTTCGCTTTACCATTAAAAGGTGTTAAACTGATCACTGATCTTGTGAGTCTAAAGTCCCTTCGATCTTCTTGGACCCCCGCCGTGCCAAAAGCCCCAGCCGCGAAAACACATATTGAGAGCATTTCCACGGCGTGCACCTACGCCACAAACGCGCACCTGCTTTTCTTCTCCTTAAGCCCCGTTGCCAATTTTGCACGTCGCGTATACGGTTGAAGTTCTGTTAATTAAGATGAAATTACACCGCTGAGAAGGACCGGCGTCAGGGATAATGGCAAGGGGGAGTTCAGAGGCGGCTAAAAGCAGCATTAAAGATGAAAGAGGGGAGACGGCGGAGAGGAAGAGGAGGTACTACAGATCACTTCGCTAATGGGTAGATCAGAAATGTCATTTTTGGGCGAAGCCGAGGCGGGCCGGCGGTGAGGAGGCAGGGACGGGGATGAGGGAGCACGTGAACGCCGCTGTTGAGATTCTGTTAACTCCTGATTCATCTTCCCGCCCGCCCCCAGGCGCTCTTCTCCTCACCTTCATCAATATTTCAGCATACGTTTTTTTAAACATCCCGCTGCCGTTGGAGACACGCTAAATAATTCAAGGCGGACGGCAAATGTAGTTCTCTTTACATAAAAAAAAAAAAAAAAAAAACAGGATAAAGAAAAGAGCGCCAGCCTTTTACCCTTCACTCATTACAGGGTGGCCGAGCAAACCACAGAGGAGTCTGGATCCACATCTGAAACAATCTCCGTTTTTATTCCACGCACACGCGCGCCGGGAGGAGGCAGATCTCGGTTTAAGCGACTCGCCGGAAACTCAGAGTAGAGCCGAGCGGACGAATAGTCGCTCCGTCTCCGGCCGGCGGGGCTGAACTGTCGCAGCTGCACCGCATCGGCGAGTTCTGATCCACGTCAGCGGACGATATTTGTATCATCCGAAGGACTTTCGGAGGACTTTGGTCGAACATGAGGTTGTGAATTGAATCGGGTTTTTAAGCGCGGCTGACATCGGCGAGGTGGGGTGGTTTGGGGTTGTGCAGTCGACAAAACGAAATCCAACATCTCGCAAACATCTAATTGTTCACGTCGGCGCTACCGAATGTTTTGCTGTTTTTGAAGTACGACGCTGGAATTTTAACATCCGCCTAATCTCATTTCTGACTGAGACGTAATGTCCGAGGAGTCTCCGATGTCCTTCTGGTTTATCTCGTATTCGGAGCGTGCTACTCCTCTGGCAGTTTTATATTCTTAACACACGATTAACAGACAATTTATCCATATCAGAATCTTTCACTCCTACATATTTTATCAGCACCAAGACCTCAGTAGCGGTCCTGCTTCTTGAAGTCTCTCACTTTAAGCCGCAACAACGAACCTCTGGTCAAGTAAATGTTCTCAACCGACGCAGAGCTTTCACGGCCTTGCGCCGTCAAAGCCTTTTGCATCGGGTTGCGTTCGCCCGCTCACACGATGCAAAAGCTGCAGTGCATGGCGCTAATCAAACGCGCCGCACCGGCGGAGCTGCCGCGCCCCAAATTCAGCAACTCAACCGGAAACGATGCAATTTCATTGGTTGTAAGTAAAAAAAAAAAAAAAAAGAAAAACAGCAGATAAAATGATCCCCGTCACTTTGTCCGAACCTGCGAATGTAGGATCCTGCCTCTCCCCTTAATCCGCCTCTCCTACGGTCCTCCGTATGGGGCTCTGCTGAGGGGACGGCTGTTTGTCATACAAGACTACTCTTTGAAGATCACCCTCTTCAAATTGTGCTGAAATAATACTCCATTAAGCAAAGCAAATTAGTCCTCGGTTTAATTACTTGCTCTGTTCCCGCAGTGCGGATGCGCACGATATTAACTTTATAATCATTTCTTGAACAAATAATTTAAAAAGCAATTCACCAGAGACTTGTGAAAGCCAGTGAATTGCTGTAAAGGGTGAAGTGAAAGAATCTGAATGCTTAATTTGGTAAATAGAATGCAGGGGAGAGGCCACTTTGGCATGAATGCGGTTAATTTATCTTGATTAGAAAGACATGCATGAGCACTGACGCTAACACGGCGGCCAGATGCGCTGCCCCGAAAGGCTGGAGGAAGAAAAGTGGGGGGGGGTGGAGAATAAAAAGTGCGTGTGATCGATGGCGGGGGGTAAACATTCAGCCATGAAATTCAAAAAACCAAACAGAGAAAGTTTCAAATCAAGCTACGAGGAGGAAACGTCGCCTTTCAGACGTGAACGAAACGAACGTCCGGTCTGAGAAACCTGATGTTTGTGCAGAGAGGCGGGGAAGATTTTGTCCCGGGTACAAATTTTCTCTGGTTATTAAAAAGCGACAGCCGTACCTGACTTATTAGGTTGAGCAGAGGTTTGCCCTCTGAACCAACCAGGCAGGTGAGCAGCTGAGGTATCCATGCCAACCACTGGATGGGCGGGACTCCGATGCAGTACTTGTCCACCGCGTCCGCCAGCGTGTTCTTGTCGTCGAAGCTGAGCAGCCACAACACCTGGGAGAACGACACCGAAAAAGGGCCGATGAGGCGGGGGTGCGGACACACGGAAGCTAGCGAGAGTGAGCGCGAAAATAATCCACATCATCGTCAATCAAGACAACGGGTAAGTTAGTCTGTTTTCATATATCAGTACCAGCTACAAAATAACTGCCGGCCTCTATTTCGGACTAACGGGGGGTTGCGGACCAATGAGCGGGCGCATCTTGGCAATCCTGACTATAATCAAAGCTGAGGCAAAGTAGCAGGTGATCTCTCCTCCCACGGGAGGCTCACTTTTGCATCTACGTCCCGATGAAGACATTAACCCACACTCGGTCCGCCGGGCACACTTCAGCGCTCCCGACGGGTTCCGCTGATTGTGTATAATTACCGATAATGACGAGTGAACTTGTTCCATCCATCAGGACGAGGGACTGCCAACTCAGCTTGGCAGGACAATTCCGGGGGGCCACCAGAAAAAGAAGCATCTAATTGGCACGCCGAGCTTGCAGACGCCGCTATTAGCGCGGGCAATGATAATACACCGCGGATCCAATTGATGCGGCACGTGGCGATCGCTCACCGGCCGCCGCATCGAACTCGGAGCTCGTGTCGGAATTTAAACTTTCAGCGCCGGCTCGTGTGTTAAAAAAAAAAAAAAAAAAAACAAAAACTCTGGCATGTAAATATTGTCATTCTTCCTGATTAAACATGATAAGAAGTGTGGTGCACCACGGCATGTGTCATCTAATCAGAGCGATACATTATCTTGTGCAAAGAGTGTCGGCGAGCGTTTCCGCGCGAGAGGGGCGGGTAGCTTGTTAGCAAGGACCGCCTCTTTACTTCCAGCAGGGGCTTCGCTCAAGTGCTAAGTAGCATAGCATTAGTCTGCTCACTAGAGAAAGGTCGGTTTCGTATAGAGAGCGCTGAGACTGGAGTGTCAGGGGAGGCCATTAGCCCGTTAGCACCCGTGTAAGAGGATTCACTCCACCATTGATCTGCCGTGGGAACCCATCCACGCCGACTGCTCTCGGACCGTAATCGATCAAATTACCCCTCTCCGCTTGTAACCGTGGCAGCGGCTGGGACCAGAATAAAGTGCATTTCTCCTCATCAGCACCAGTAATGTATGGTCTGGACGGTGGGTGGTGGTGGAAACCACGGACTCAACAATGACCCTGTCTGGAAAAACACCTTGTTTGAGGGCGCTGGTGTTGCAGAAAAAGAGAGACAGGAGGAGGTGTGGGCCCGCTGATGCGATGCAGCGATGATTAAATAACAGTTATATTTTCGATCTTTCGCCTGCATAATGGTGTGCCGCACAGTCGGCGGCGGTAGAAGCGATGCGTGCGAAACGCCTTCCCGCCACCCTCCGTTTTCTCACCTTCGCCAGGTACTTGCGGGACTTGCTCTCGTTCTGGTGTCGGCAGGCGTGGAGGTAGCAGGTAATGGCGGAGACCCCTAAGTGGAGCTGGCGGTCCTTGACAAAGATGTTCTCCAGGTAGTCGCCCCACATGGCCCAGGCCTTCACCAGGACATCATGCATCTGTACCGCCGCGGAAAAGGCTTTGTTGGCCTCCTCTGACCTGGAACAACAGGCGGAGGAGGCGCGCTTCAGAGCGTGACAGACAAACTACAGGTGACATCCGGCTCGGGGGAGGGAGGGAGGGAGGGAGAGCCGCCGGGGATGAGCCACGGCAAAATCGGAACGCGGGTGAAGAGAAAGAGACGTGCTTTTTTTTTTTGCAAGTGTAGCGGGGAGATGGATACGAAAGTTATGCAGAGCGGAGAGTGGGGATGGTGGCGGGCGCGAGAGGAGGAGAGAAAGATTAAGTGCACAAGAAACAGATTATGATGATCATATTCTGAATTATGTACTACACATCAATAACCACCATTTTTCATTCGCTGTAATCTTCAAGGCCTTTCCCCTTGGCATTACAGAGTAAGCATTTAACCCAGCATGAATTAATGTCACCCAGGGTTCAGGCATTTTGCTATCATGCGAAAGCAGTTGAACCCAACCCTATCATACCGCCGCGATCAATGTATTTAATACGCGGTGACATATGAGCTTAACGTTTCCCCACTTTATCAGGAATGACAGTGCTGCGGTGAGGTTAAAAAAAAAAAAAAAAAAAAAAAACTCGGTAATGGCTGTATTTATCTGTATACAAGTACGGTGAGTGTGAAGAGCATTGCCGGAGCTTAAATAAATCTGCGGGCTGATAAACTTGAGAATCCTTGGGATTTTTTTTCCAGATCCCAGGAGTCGCTCTTTAGAGCGTTCGATTTAGAGACTTTCTGTCACATGCAGAAAAAAAAAAAAAAAAAAGAAATAGACAGGTGTGAAGCGGCAGGACGCCCGCTGCTCCGTTTATGCTGACTGGGAAATATATTGTGAATCATCAGCTGTTTTCACCGAGGCGGGCAGCTTCTCACCCCTCCTTGGCACCCGGTCTGAATAATTTTTATACACCTTTCGGTCTTTCATTTAGAAGATCTACGAGACGCGCCGTCCCCCGCAGTCGACGCTGGGTGGAGGAGCCTGTCGATAAAAAAAAAAATGACTTTTGCGCGATGCGGCTGGTACGCGGGACCTCTATTTCGGGAAGGGTTTCCAAAACCGATTTCATGCTTGCCGACAGAGAGATGGCTTTCAAGCCAATCAATTAAAATGTGTTATTAAAGGCGTTTTGGCATGTGATTAAGAAACGGGAGCTTGATTGCTGTGGGAGTCGGAGCCAAAGGGCCCTCCAGTAATTCTTAATGGGGTTTCCTCTGTCGCTCTGCTCGTGCTAAAGTACATTAAGTTTCTACTACCAAGTTCAACAGGAGCCCGGGCGCCCAGCAGACGGTTCTATCTTGACACCCATTTAATTGAATGATTCCAAAATCCTTTGCGTGCACGCTGACACACACACACACACACACACACACACACACGGGCATTGCTATCTCAACCCCTTACCCCCCACTCTGTTGTTAATTCTCACCCGGTTAGGGGAAACTTAATGATTGCAATAAACCCTGCTGAGGTGGAGGCGAGTTCTGCTGATCGCAGAGATTCCGGCAAATTGCCTCCAGTTAATTATTGAGCTGCATATACGTTTAATAAGCCTTCCTCAATTTGTCTTTCACCCCTCAGGACAGCGTGCCATGTCAAAGATGACTGGGGAAAGAAAGAAAGGAAAAAAAAAAGATTCTGAACAGCGTAGCTTTCCACAGCCTGGTAAACCGTGGAGATCAGTGTGTCCAGGGGCCGCCCCTGCACACACACACACACACACACACACCACCTAACACCAGAGCCAGTTACATACATCAACTCTTGGGTGTATCAGCTTGAGGCCAGATGAAATGACTGCTGTGACTTGACACAATACAAAAATGAAAATAAATAATAATATAAAAAAAACACCCACGGGGGGGTCGGGGGACTCAAAGCGATAAATGAAAAACGGGGAGGCAGTTTAGAGGGGAGGAAATCATTTAGAGGAGGAACGGTGAGAAGGTGATTGGCGAGATTTTGAGGATCGCATGAAAGAAGGCGGTTCTTGTGAAAAGCGTACGCCGAGTAAAGAAAACGGCGACCGTACTTGTTGATCTGAGCCAGGAACATCCCCTTGAGTGCGTAGAACTCCGCCGTCATCTCCTTGGTGAAGTACTTCAGGTTGGTCGACTCGATCACCTCCAAGCCCTAAAGAAGCGGAGAAGGAAAACACCCCTGGGCTTTTAACTGGAGGGAGGGAGAAAAAAACAAAAAAAAACAAAAACAAAAACGCAACAACGTAGTCGACAAAGTTTTCATCGCGGACGGCGGAAGGCGTCACGTCGGGTGTCGGACGGGGCCGCGATCGCAGGTGGAACACAAACAAGCCGCTCGCTGTTCATTAAGAAGTAAGGAGGGAGGGAACCCAACTTCCATTATGGCAAGTCTCTGATTAGGTGTCCCCCGTGCACGGCTGTGACAAACGACGTGCAGCACCGGAGAGGGAGGAAGGGAAAGACAGAGGGCAAAGTAGAGAAGATGAGATAGAGGGGCAGACGCAGAAAAAGAGAAATTGAGTGTGTGTGTGTGTGAGAGTGTGTGTAGGTACTTCTAATGACTTGTGGTGTGTAGCACTGCTTCTATTAATCAGGGTAGTCCGAGGCTTTGAGAGGAAGCTCCTAACTTACACTCTTCTAAAGTGTTTCTGCTACACCCGTCACCTGCAGCTGCCCCCTGCAAACACCTCCTGTCCTTGTATTCACTCTCATTCTTGTATACGCTATATCAGACCACTGTGCGAACAAAAAAAAAAAAATCGAACCAGAAGCTTATTGCATTCTGAATCCAGACGTGCATGAAATGCATCTTTCTCCCGCAGAAACGGAATCATTTCAAGTCGGCGCCGCCATCGGAGGGATCTCTCCGCCAGCAGTTCATGCGTCGCGTCAAACACGTTGCCTAACATCCAATTTTGCACCATACAGACTTTAGATTCATTTGAAAATCAAGAGTAATTGAATTTGTTTCATGGTATTAAGAACCCCTTCGCCCCTCGGCCGCTACCGTATATCACAATGAAATCGGAAGATACCGAGACGCTCGCTGCGTTGGGTGAACACCCGGGTCGTGTTGACCCTCCTCAGCGGCGAGAGCGGGGAGGTCACGGCGTCAAAACTGACCCGTGTTTTGATTCTGACCGCAATTCATTTACAGAGTGAGGCGAGCCGAGTGTGTCGGCGGCCGCTATAATGTTTCTCTGATGGGAGATTAAATGAGTCAGTCGCCGGCGGTAAGAAAAAAAATGTATCTGATTCTGAGCAACTTTTGAGCAGGAGAAATATAAACGCTCCAAAATTTGTAATAATATACAAACGAGGCCCGAATGCGTGACGATTAAAGCGATGGCTGCGCCGCTGTATCCTCACACTGAGCCTTTCCTCTCCGGGAAAGCATTTGCATTAGCAAACCAAACGAGAAATAAAAGCGGGGAGTGAGGATGGATGGTGAAAACCGGAGACGGAGATTTAATCCCTCCGTCGTACCTGCATGCATTCGTTCTTGCCCATGACTCCAGCCAGCTGCAGGTAACACTTGACTTGCTGCCTGATCTTCTGGAAGCAGTCGACTATGGGCACCGTGGGGATGGTATGGATCCGGCTCAGAATGTCCAGGGCCACGTTCACCAGACCCTGGGTGTTTTTGAAGAGACGATATAGTCGAAAAGGTGTGAAAACTTTTTTTTTTTTCCCCCCAAGAGGAGCCTTTGTTGAGAAACCTAATTTTACTCATTTCACTCACCTGCTTGCGCGCTATCTTGCCGTACTGAATGATAGCAGAAGCCGAGGCGTGAACTCCCAGCATGGCGTTGTTGTTGTTAGGATCGTGCTGTGCGTTTGTCTCGTAAGTCGTCACTATGGCTGCAGACACGGAGCGAACATTGTTAATATCAATAAGCATCGAGGCTCTTTTTTGGCCTTAACGGAGGTAAAT
Source organism: Fistularia commersonii (assembly GCF_037954325.1). NCBI lineage: Eukaryota > Metazoa > Chordata > Actinopteri > Syngnathiformes > Fistulariidae > Fistularia > Fistularia commersonii. The sequence continues at coordinate 7,357,303 of NC_141316.1, forward strand.
TCGAGAATCTCGGAGCGAATGCTCGGCCGTCGCGGGCGACGGGGACGGGACACCGGGTGCGGCGGTGGAATTTTTGGCACGGAATTTCCTATTTCACTTTCTGCGAAAAAAAGTTTGAAAGCTGTCACGTATAAATGAGTGGGCCCTGCTGGAGCGGCGCCACGGCGCCGGAGCTATCATTTCGGCGCCGCATAGCGAGAGCTGGAGCTGAAGTTGCTTGAGACATCACATTTTGCGCTGTCTGCCTCTCCAAATGGTTTCAAAGTCACCGGGCGAGAGAGCCGAGCACCGTGCGCGGTAAATACGAGAGCGTGTGTGTGTGTGTGTATGTCAGAGTGTGGGTGTGTTATTTCCCGCGGAGAGGGAGAGTGTTTTAGCGGGCTGACATTTGGAAATGTACTGAGACCCGGAGGGGGACCTGCACATCGTGGCATTTTCAAGAGGACCTGGTCCTGAAACTAACCAGAACCCAAGGAGCTACCTGAGTGTGTGTTACGTGGGAGTGTGCTCCCTCTAACATTTACAATGGCACAAAACATCAAGCACATTTTGATAGCGGGGCGTGCACGCACTTGTCCTGGACTGCCTGAGCAAACACAACAGCTTGGTTACACAAGGATTTCAATGTCCACTATGAAGATTAATGTAAGTTGGAACAGAGAGGTAAACATCAACCGGGGAACTAAAAAAAAAAAAATCCACAGGGTTCATAAAGGTCAGTGAGGTCGATGCACATCAGTGTAACGATGCAATAACAAATACCTTCACTACATCTGCAGGCCGATAGTTGGGCGCTAGGGAGCTATGCGACGACAATTTGGCAATAAAACACCACTGACAGGCCGGCGTCACCCTTCTCGTGTGACCGGTCGACTGTTTTTTTTTCAGTTGCAAAAACCAAGCGCAAAGACTTCAGCGCTCCCCTGTCGTCTTTTCTCCAGACAGCGACATTCAGCTCGCCCGTGTGTGGGAGTCAGGACGGAATCCGGCCCACGCGTTGACCTTTCACGGGGCTCGGCGACGGAGCCGAGTCGGGTGAAAGGGAACGTCGGATGAGTCGGTCGCGGTTTATTCAGTACGATCGTTTCGGCGAAACGGGTTTTAATTTCGTCGCAACAAAGAAAACGCGGTCGCGTCGGGCCGGGAGTGATGCGCGAGAGGACGGTTTCCATGGTTACGACGGGGAGAGATCCTGCGGTTCATACGCGGAGCGCTCGTCCCACTGCCTATCCACATGGGAGGGCCCTGCGGATCCCAGCGGGAGCGCGAGCAAAGCGGCGCTCTGTACCGACTGCCTCGGGCGGAATAAGTCGCGCTGTGCTCTGTGCCAAATAAACGAGATGTGAGCGCCGCACGTCTTCGTCCCCGCCGTAATGAACTCACGCGGAACCGTGCGTTCCCCTAAGACTCGCGCGCCACCGGCGTGGTCGGACCGCGTCGCACCTTGGTAGTGGTGCTGACGCCACATGAAGATGCTGCTCCAGTGCGACAGGTCGTCGGACACGATGGGCAGTCGATTCCTCCAGGTTTTCACCACCGTCTTCATGTCGTGGAGGCTGGTGTTGCGGCCCAAGTTAGCCGGCTGAAGTCCGGCATTTATCTGGGCTGCCTCTTGCAGCTCTATGATTTGCTGGGCGGCCTGGGGAGAAACCAAGAATTAAAAAATCTGAGCGGTCTTAGGTTGAGGCTGTCATTATAGGAATTGTAAATAGCTGTATGTTGTCGTTGCACGACGTGTCGCTAAGCCAATTTAGATACGGCACTTTCCTTTAGCCCCCCCCCTCGAACCTTCAAGAAGACACAGGCCCTGTTGTCGGGCCCCCCGGGAGGGATTGGTGGGGCCACGGCGAGTGTCACTGCTGCACTTAAATCGATGGGTTTTCTCGGGCGAGTGTGCACTGGACTGGAACGCGGGTGTCAGAAATCATGACGATGTCTGCAGGGGGAGCGAACGTCCGCGTAATGTTTTTCACGGGACTAAATGTCACTCCGGGGTGTATTTTGGACGGATACTGCTGTGTCGAACTGTAAAAACTCCAAATATTGTTTGCTTTTGTTTTTTTTTTTTTTTTATTTCCACAGGATGTTTTATTAGAAGACTGGAATTTGAACCTGACATTCTTTTTTTTTTTTTTTTTTCTTTTTTGGCCTTTTCCTCTGAAAAGGCGTGTATCTGCCGAAAAGGTCTGAATCTTTTCGCTGTTGTATCTTGTTCCCGTGCATCTCGGTAGGTCGCTGCGGTAGAATGCGGTGTGTGCTGGGATGGATGGGGAAAAGAACTACCTTGAAACATAAAGCAAGTAGAGTCAAGTGAGTGCCGCACAGTGGAGAGCGGCGTTTCCTAAACTTTTCCGGAGACTGAATAAGCTCGCTTGTGCCTTTGCCTGGCATTAAATATTAATGGTATGCAGCCGGCAGAAAGTCTGAAAGAGCTGTCAAACGAAAAACTCCTGTCAACCTCGCGACATCTTAAAGCTTTGTTTACAGTTTAAGAAGAAGAGTCTTGCGGCCCGACTTCATGGCGGCGCTTACTCCCGATGAGATTTCGGGAGGGTTTTTTTTTTTTTGTTTACGATAAATACAAATCTGTTCTGCTGGCAAACTCGCACAGCATTAGACACGTTCCAACTGCCTCTAATAAGTCTACCGGTAACTTAAGTCAAATAAATTTCATATGAAGTATTTGTTTTCCTTCGGCGTTTTGTTGACGCTCCAAAACCAAACCCGATGCAGAGCGCGGCTCGCCTCTGGGTGTTTTGACATAAAAATATGAAATTTCTAAAACTCATGGAGTTATTTCAGCGAATCTCCCCGCTCCTCCTGGATTTCTGCTACACTCACACTCACACTTACGGTTTGTTGTTTTCGGAGAGAAAGAATGATGAGGCCAAAGAGCTGCGAAATATCCCAAATTACTCAAGTGACGACAAACAGACTCTCTCGGGAGGACTGAGAGCAACGTCAAAAAGACGTTGCTTTGCAGGTACTGATTGTGGGATGAGGCTGCGGGAGTCCGGGCGATGATGCTAGGCTTAGTTTGGTTTTTTTTTTTTGTTTTTTTTGCAAGACACAGGAACGATAATCAAAAGGAGACATGAAACCTTTAGTTTCTGAAGAATTTTCAGAAGGCGAGACACTTTGAATTTAACTTGCAAACTAATGCGAACATCAACTGCGAGTTCCCACTGCATTTTTTTTTTTTTTTTTTTTTTTTTGCTTTCTGTGCCCCGTCTGCTGCCAGACACAAGAAAGGAACTAAAATGAGACGCCTCTTTTCAGGAAGTCACTGAAACTATGTGGTCTTCTGAAATGTTCACGTGCCCGCTTCGTTCTAGAGCCAAATAAACGGTAACTCTGGATTTTAAAGCATTTCGACCCTAGACGTCATTCACGCGCTCGGACCGATGGCTCCAACCAGACCGCCGGGAGCGACTTGGAGCTGGGAATCGAACCCCCGAACCTCCGCCCGACCAACCGAGCCACAGCCGCCCGTGGAGAAATAAAAATTGTGAAAATGTCGTTCTGCTTATGCGAAGGATGTCGGTCGATACGTGCGCAGCTCCGCCGAAAAGGATTTGGGTAAGTTTCGAAAGCATTCAAACTCCAGGGGTCGGCGTGAGGGGGAGCGAATGAGATACCGCATCGTCTAGAGGCCATTTTCTCCGTATCTGTGGATTATGACACCTGCTCAGGAGTGAGAAACCATCTGTCAAATACACCACGCAAACAGATTAACTCGCTGTCAATCCAGCCTTAAAGATATGAGAATTAAGACCATTTTCCAATACAGCTCGAATCATTTCAGAGAAATCTGCACTCCAGCCTTCTGTCAATCGCTAAACTACTCGGGAGCCACATAGATGAGGAGAGGAGGAGATAAGCAAGAACCTTCTATCCTATTCTGTGAAAAGAAGCCCCATTGATTGGCCGAAAGCTGCTTTGTGAACACACAATCAATCATTCCATTATAACTACTCATCGGTCAATATTAATGCGGGCCTTCGTAATCAATGGCGTAGGTGATCATCCATCGATCGCCAGTCACCGCCGGGGGCAGGGATTTGATAATAACTTGATTCAAATGGTATTTGAGCCCCGCTGTATTTGCACAGCCTGGGCGCCTCATTCTCCGAGGCTCAGGAGCGCTGAGCCGGAGATATGGAGTTGGGAATGGAGATTTACAACAGGTGGCTTTGGCCGGTCGCGGGAATAAATGGCTTGTTTTCCCTCGGCTGGGGTAAATAATTGAACTGCGCGTATGCAAACGCACGCACGCAAACACACACTGGGCGCGGACAGACGCGGGGCGCGCGCGCGCACACAACGGCGGCGGGGGTGTAGTCGCCCAATTCAAACAGCCGTTTTGAAAAGATCGACGCCGCGGATCGGAGACGCCCCCCCCCCCCCCCTCCCGCTTCGACAATCAAATCTCAGAAAACAAAATAAATTAGGCGATGCAATATTTTTCACAATTATCTGTTAATATCAGCTGATGGCCAATTTCTAACCTTCATTCAGACCGTCCCATTCATCATGTAAATGTAATTCTGCTGCAGGTATTTAATCAAATGGTATCTGATGGCGGGGAAGTAATTACGGCCGTTCTAAACTAACTCCTTTCTTCTCCCCTCTCCTCCCAGTGTCCTCGCATTCTGTTATTCCCCACCTCTCTCAGACTCCATCATCCTTGCATGCCTATTACCTGCCTAATTCTCCCTTTTCATCTTTTCTCCTGTCTATTGTAATCTCTCATGAGGAAATCAAATGGGTTTCAAGGGTTTTTCTTCTCTTTTTTTTTTTCTTTTTTTTTTCGGATGTGTGGGGAGGGGGTCGTTTTAATCATCTGTTCATCCATCTTCATTTTGCAAAATGGAGCGAGAGAGAGAGAGAGAGAGAGAGAGGGGAAATGGAGGCGGTATTTGCAACTTGCTCGCGACGGCGGCGCGCGTCTCCAGCCGCCGTCGCGACGCGTCTCCGGGCGCTCACCTGCAGCAGCGGCGTGTGCACGTGGGACACGATGTGAGGCAACCGCCTCCACTCGCGGATGGCCAGGCTGGACGCCATCTCCACCAGACGCTCGATGAAGTTGAGCTGCTGCTCCTCCGGGTGGCAGATGGCCAGGTAGCCGCGGTGCATGTTCACCTTCCAGGCCATCTCTTTGGGACAGCTCAGCTCCACCTGGAGGTTCACACACACACACACACACACACACAGCGGACGCACGGTCAATGTGTTATTTGGGCTAGAAGACAAAATAAATGAATAACAGCATATTTAGGAGCCCCCTTTTTCCAAGTATTTACTCGTATATTAGAACATCAGTTAAACTTTGCAATACTCCCTCTCAGAAAGTGTCTCCAGGCTGATTTAACTCAAATACTTTACACCTCGAACTCTTAAATCCTGGCGTGTTAAATTGCTTTTAAAATCATTTGGGGGGAAAATGACCTGATGGTAATTTCAAAGTTTTTTTTTGTGCTAATTCTTTGTGGCTTCAGGTAATTTTTTTTTTTTCTTTTTCATATAAATTGCCCATTTCTTCGTGCCATTTTCAAATTGTTTAAAACAGCTGTTCCCAACCCCCCCGCCAGTGGACCGGTACCGGTCCATGGGGTGTTTGATACCGGGCTGCCAAGAAAGAATTAATAACTTATTTTAAGATAAACTATATTGAGGGGATATATAAGGGGAGATTCTTTTGTCACAGCAGCTTAACAGGTATAGTATCAATAAATATGAACATAAATATAAATAGACAGACAATTAGAAGATAGCAAAAGACATTCACAAATAAATACACAGCAAAGAGAACAACAACAACATCATCAAGGATAAGAATAGAAAACAGAACGGGAAAAAAAAAACAGCAAGGGTGAAAATAGACGACCAAAACAACAACAGGGATAGGAACATAAGCATAGTGACAATAGCAATGACAAAAATAAACAAAAATAAGCAGGATGTGAATGGTCTGAGACCAGCAAGGATAAAAACAGATAAATAGATAGAGTTTTAGATATTATCTGAACAATGTTTTTATTTTGAACGTCCGTCATCCATCCGTCTATGACTCACAACTCACTGATTAACGCTAATATTAAACCCACAAACTTAGCAAAATGAGTTAAAAACAACGTCGTTGGAACGTTTCTTTGCGTAGGGGAACAGGCGCGGTGAGGAGACAGAAGAGCCTATGACAACTAGGAAAAACAAAGCTGCATTTAACAGACAATACCAGGAGAACTATCTAAAATGTGAATTTATCGCAACGAGTGATTCCCAGGCACCAAGCCCGCCCTGCATGATATGCGGCAACCGGCTCTCCAATGAGGCAATGAAGCCTTCAAAACTGCTTTGCCACTTGGAGACCAAGCACCCTACATTGAAAAACAAGCCTTTGGTATTTTGAAAGAAAAAAGTGGGACTATTTATATAATATTATTATTATTACGTATTTATCCGTCACACCTTAAAGCCCGATCCGTGGAAATATTATATGGCATGAAATCGGTCTGCGGCGCGAAAAAGGTAGGGGGACCGCTGGTTTATAAAACGACAAAATAACTCAACGCAAGAAGCTCAGAAAAATGGTGTGTTGCACTTTTCAAGTGAGAAAAGCTGCGTTATACAGGACATACCTTAATACATTTGGTATGTTGCTATGTTGCACATAAATGGTGATGAAATGAAATAGACTAGGTTGTCGAAACTATAACAACAAAAAAAAAAAAGCTAGCGTTTCAGATCCACAGCATCGCTCTCACATCACCAGCTTGTATTTCTCAAAGTAAAAGCCACTTTCAGTCCCTGACATGACTTTCTTGATATTTTCCCTCATTGTTCATTGTTTTTTTTTTTTTCCCCCGGTGTTGTTTTCAGTTTTCATTTGTTCGACCATCTGCTATCCCCGGAATATCAAAAGCCGGCTCATCGCTCCCCCTCCATCCCCCCCCCCCCCCACTTTTTTTTTTTTTTTTTTTTTTTCAACATTCTGGAACTGTCGCGAAATATCCAGCATACGGAAGAGTTTTAGGAAAATTGGGGACCTGCTCATAGACTACACCCTTAATTCTGCGTGGGATAACGTTACTCGTCTGTCGTGACTCCTGCGACGCGCTTTACATTCATAACCGAGAGCAGCTGGCCGGCTCGCTGACAGACAGAGGCTGTTTGTCGAAACCGAAAAAAAATGAACGCCGTGCTGCATTTGACTGCGGGTGCAATGTCTGGGGAACAGCGGCTCTGAATGCAACGCGACGATTTCCCCGCCAGGGTCAAGCAGGCGAACACGGGAGCGAGAGGAAAAAAAAAAACGAGGGGCCGCGGACACACATTGCACTCCTGGATTCGTTTAAGAAATGCTATGAAGAGGAGTTTGTCACAGCGGCGGGAGGGAAGAAGAGAAGGTCCCCCTTGTCAATTCAACCGTAGAATGAATAGGCAGTTGAAAAACAAAGACCTAATGTGCCTAGGATGTAAAATGTCAGGTTTGTTTAAGCGTGTTTATGAGTAACCAAAGGAGAAATGAAGAGAAGACCGAAAGTGAAGGTGTATGTTTGTGGAGGCTCCTCGGATGGAGAAGAAAATGACTGTAATCGGTCAGAGTGCACTTATCGGGGCTGACGCTTGATGAATATCCCGGAGACAGGGCCGCCCTTATCAAGAGGCAGCTTTAATTGAAAGTGGGGACATTTGGACTTTGCCTGGGAGCCGGTGAGCGGCGGCCGGGCGGGCAAAACAGAAAAAGCCTCCTCCCCGCCGTCGTAAAACAAATCAGCCCGCAGCAGATGCCGGGGTAATTATTCACGCGCGCAGCTGTCATAAATATTAGCCGCGAGCGGAGCTACAGAGCCGGGGATGAAGAGATGGGGTGGGGTGGGGGAGCAAGGAAAAGGATGGCAATAAAAAAAAAAAAAAAACATTGAGTATAAAAGGAGAAGTTGGGAGAGGTAAGAGACAAAAGAAAGAAGAATTGGGCACACCGAGAAAGAATAGAACGGAACAAGGAGAAAGGGATATCGCCGAGTCGCCGGTGCCACCGAGACAATTTAATTAGTTGTCACCTGAGGACAGAGCGGCTCAATGGATTGGTTCCAAGTCTCCTTGAGAGAGCAGGGCAGTAGTATTTGTTATATGTCAGGTATTATCACACGCCTGCCACCCGCACGCGCTTTGTTTTAGCAAACGCCGGGCCAATAAATTAACCGACCGAACGGCCCGAGTGCGTTTCCGCGTCTTTACGGGCAAGTCTCCCGCTCGCTCGCTCCCTCCGTCGGTGCCGGACCGTGCAGGACGGTTCGCGGCGCTATTTCACTTTGGCGCGAGGTGGGGCGGGACGACGATAGGGCCCCGCGCGGGAACCCGGGGGGCCGGAGGGACGCGTGGAGTCTCTGCTCAGTGGGTTGGACTCTCGCTGTGAGCGCACCGGTGGTTCTGCCTCCTGCTTTCTCTCCGGGTGTTTAGGGTTTCCGCGCGCCGACGCCTGTTAAAAGCCAAGCGCGGCCATTTGCCTTCTCTCACCTGCACCAGAGCCTCCTTCATGGCCGCCCAGTTGCAGACCCTCCAGGCACACTCCAGCACCAGGTACGGGTTGGAGTGTCCTTTGGACTGGCCGTACTCCGTCAGCGGCTCCCACTGGTTCAGCTCCTTGGAACAGCTAGAAAATGAAGAAATACTGTCATGTGATCATAAATACTTGCAAGCGGTTTATCTTTGTACGTTTCCCGGTCTCATCCGTGTCCATGTGATTTTTTTTTTTTTTTTCTTCTCCGAATTGAAATATAAACAAAGACGGCTTCGGTAAAAGATTTTGTTACAAAGACGGTATTAGAGGAAAAAAAAAAAAACACCTTTAAAATTCAGTTTGCTAGTTATATTCTTCAAATGGCTTGTCTTCTGAGTGCTCCACTGTGCCGCGTAATTTCTTCTACGAGGAACAAACTTCTCTTTTTTTTTTTCCCCCCTAAACTTTGTACTTTGAATGGATCCCGCCGTAATTAATGTATTCAAAGAAAAAAGAAAGCGGCTGCTCGACGTTATAAAGGCTCTTTTATCCCATTACACGGAGTCCCTTGAAGACTGGCTGGCGTGTCCAATCCAACGGAAATCTCACCGTATCCAGTGGTCTTCCCACAGCTGGTACTCCGGAAAGATGGCGGGGGACACGTTGCTCCTCTCGTGCTCTTTTCTGGCCTTCTCCATTGCTTTCTCGTAGCTTTCCTGCGCCTGGACGAAGACACACACACACACACACACACACACACACGGTCACTTGTTTTTGGTGCAGGATTATTGAGGCTAATCAAACTATACCTGAAGAATTTGAATACTACGTCCTCACTCAAGTAAATGGGGTGTAACAATATTACAACGTTTTTTTTACAATGCAAAGTAGTTAAAGTAGGCCAATAAAGCCGCGCCTTCAAGAAGGCCCACAAAGTGAGGGTTTATTGGCAGACTCCGGTATTAAAATGCATTTACTTTAACAAGACGGAACCGGTAAACAGCGCATCCTATTTTAAAGTGTGTGCATTTAAAAAAAGCCTCCTTTTGTTGGCGGGCGCTTTCTGTCACCTGCTCGAAGAAGCCGTGCTGCTCGTAGGCGATGGCGGTGGCCGTCTCGGGGAACTTGCACCTCTTCTGCCAGAGGCCTGCCCACATGTCCTCTTCTTGGAGCAGAGAGTAGAGTTCCGCCAAGGAGTCCAAAATCTCCTGAAGGAAAGAAGAGCGGAATGTGTACGACTCGGCTATGAAGAAAAAAAAAAAAAAAATTCAACTGGAGCGCTTTTATGGAGCCGGCACATTAAAATAATCCCTGAGGCGTGTTCTGGGCTGAAATCTCCAGAGCATCTCATGATGGAACTCATCTACACTTTGTGCCTCGTCACTGTGGAGCTCCAACCCGATTATCATCTCCAGCCAAATCTCGTGACGTCAAAATGGTGTCCCGCGTGGCTGGTTAGATATTTGGCGGCAGCAAGCTCTGTCGGCGTTGATGTTGATGTCACAGCCTGCAAACTTCTGAATTTCGATGGTGGCCAACTGGGATTGGAAACGCCGCAAACCGGTCAGTCGTTTTTCTTCTCCTTGCTGCTCCCTTCATGGGTCGCCACATCTAACCCTATTCTCTCTTCTTTCATGCCAACTGACTTCATGTCCTCTTTTATTTGGTCCATAAATCTCCTCTCTGGTCTTCCTCTAGGGAGGTCCAACCTCCTTCCACCAAGGTCTTGGCTCTCCCTGTTCGGTCCACGTGCAAACCATCTCAGTCTGATCCCTGCTGTTGACCAACATGAGCCGATATAGGACTTTAAAAAAAAACACCCGCCCATAAATTAGTAGGGCTCCGTAATGAAATCGAATTAGAAAACGGAGTCCGTCCAGCTGAGACATAACAAGGGGGAGATCGGCAAACTTTACGCCGGGAGATTCAGACATTATTCGACGTTGTGAACGAGGAAAAGCGTCCGCGGTAGCGGGAGGCTTCACGGTTAATCGAAACGCGTGATGTTCGGACCGGGTAAATTACCTGCTGAGGCGGCGTTATGCTCTCCTGCTCGTAGACCTCGGTGCTCTGCTTGGGCTTGCTGTGCAGGCTGAGGCCCTTCTCAAACGCCTGCTGCTCCAGCATGAGAGTGGATCGTAGCCAGAGGTTATGTGTCTTGCCCAAGTACTTGAGCACACAAGGGCGGATGGGAATAGGAGGCACACATTGAGACATGGCCTCCACGAAGCAGTTAAGGGCACTGGGCTGACAGTCTCTCTGGGCCTGGTGGCTGCCGCTGCACAGGAAAGGACTCATTTCTCCTGACAGAGCCTGAAGAAATCCCAAGACAAGAGAGGGAGGGTGGAGGCGGGGTGAGTATTCATTTTAGCAGCGGCACACTGATACGGTATATCGATAAAGGCATTCTGTTGCATACGTGGGAAGCAATGTGATGCCACTTTCCAGTAAAAGGTCGCTTTGAAAAGCCAGGAAGGGAAAGATGAGGGAGGTGGGGTTGGGGGCAGATGACAAAGTCCAGCAGCGCTACATTTTTCCATACGCTGTCATCGTCATTGTTGTTGTTGTTTGTTGAATGGAACGCAAACCCGGGGGGAAAAAAAAAAGGGTCAACTGTGCAGAGCGAATCGGAGTCGCTCTTGCAGATGCGCCGCCGCCGCCACCGCCGCTGCTGCTTTAGCGCTCCCGTAATCCAGACTGACACCCACTCAGAAATAAATGATGTATTGCGACGGAGCTTGATTTCCAGTGCCGCTGACAGCGTGGAATAATTAACAGCTTGATGGTCACTTTAATTAGGATGGCGGTGGCGAAGGCCATTTGGTCACTGATTTCCTTCCCTGAGAAGACGATGTAATCATCAGCTCAGAGGAGAGGAGGAAAAAAAAAAAAAAGAAGCTGAGCAGCAGTAATCGCTATTTTCAGTACAAATTGATAGGCGTTAATGGCGGCGTGTGATGAGGAGCTGAGACGGGCCATCACGGCCAAACACATGTGGCATATGTGCGACTTCGCGCCTGTCTGCGGAGGAGAATCTCGCCGTTTCGCGGCCTTCTTCTCGCCGCCGCCGTTTACGTGCTCAATCATTCCAAATCAAGGCCTTTCAAGGAGCCAGTCATCTGGTTCTTTATACTCATTACAGATTTCCGTCCTCGGCTCCCCCCCCATCCCCCTCTCCATATTTAGCAATTATTAATCAGTCCTTATTAAAGAGAGTTTCATGTTTCACGACGGCCAAGGCCAAGGTCAAACTGTGCGTCTCGAATGTATTACACTCCGCCACTGGCAAAACTTGTCCTTAGATTTGAACATAATTAAAAACGTTTAAAAATGTAACAAGTGCTGAGAAGGACCCCACAGCGCGCATGCAGAGGTGAAATATTTTGGTTGTTAGACTCATGCATGCATATCAAAGTCTAGCATGTATATCTTTAATTTATAAACTGAACCCGGTGTGGCCGGGCCGTGTCATTCTTCACTTGGAAATGCTTTGCAGTGTATCTATCTCAATCTCTATCCCATCTATCTCAACCTTCAAGAAACAGGTAAAAACTGTTCTCTTTCAGGACTTTTTACTGCGCTGATGCCCCAGATCAGGTTAGGCAGCAAGTTAGGCCATGCTGTGTGTGTGTACATTTGTGTATGTCTTTGTCAAAAAAAAAAAAAAACTCACTAACCCAAGCTTACTGTTCTGTATTTTACCTGTGCATTGTGTATTTGCAAGTGTATTTGCAGTCCCTATGTCCTCTATTGTAAGTCGCTTCGGATAAAATCGTCAGCCAAATGCAATGTAATGTAGACAAAATGAAATTGGCAAAACATTTAACAGCTGCGGCGTTTCCTTACACGCGGTGACGGGATGCTCTTTGCTCCTTTGCGTAGCAAGACGGAGGCCAGTTGATACTCACATGCTGCTGCCTATCGGACAGGATCTTCCAAAGGCGGGGGAAAAGCTGGACCCAGGTCCTCTCGGCCAGCGGCGTGGCAATGTGACACAGCTGGACCAGTGCGTTCAGGAGAGCCCCCGTCTAACAAACACACACACACACACACACACACACACACACACACACACACACACACACACACACACACACACACACACACCGGAGAAAATGTACAAAATAGTCTTAGAGTGTGTGCGGCCAGCACAGATACCTCAGGTTACCCCTCCCTGTTCACTTTTGTTCACTTTTACCTGATTCCCTTAGGATAAAAAAAAAACGGAACAAAACAAAAAATAAATCACATTTTCATCATCAGCCACAAAGGCACATTTTTCCAAAGGCAGATTTCCTTTTTTCTAAGTTAGCCCATTGATGGTACCCACCACCGAACTTCCAAGAGTAAGACTCTGGGATTCCCACAGGATTACCGGGTTATTGTTCTTATTCTGAATTTCCAAGTTTTTAAAACTGTTCACCTGCGAGCAGGCTGTCTTGGTTCCGGACTTAAAACTCTTATTCCATGAGGAGAAATTAAAAAAAAAAAAGTGGGGACATTTTGATCCGGCACTAGGGTCTGATAAAATATATTCTGCAGTTCGAATCAAACTCTCCGCAAAACCGCAGGGACTGCGACGGCAAGGCACATACGGGACCGCCGCGGGCAAACCAGCCACAGCAGATTTGAGATTTGTTTTTTCCTTTCTTTTTTTTTTTTCATTCACTGTCGAATGGTTAACAGTTCTCAATTGATGATCCTCGAACACACTCACAGAGTGGGAGTAAACGGGCATCTCTTACCATAAAAGCGACGGGAGATCACTTCGAGCGCGATTTCCGCCGGGGCAGCCTTACCTTGACCTCCCGCAGGGAGTCCAGGAACTTGTCGTGGCGGTTCGTGAGCATGTGCAGTTGGTTCCCGGCGTCTCTCTCAGCCTGATCCTTGGTCTTGGGGATGGCGGTCTGGTCGCCCGGCGCTAACTCGATGTCGATCTCAACATCCTGACGAAAATGTCGAGAGGCTCTTATCGTTTCTCCCGACAAAATCCGAACAGGATAACGTGCTAACGTTGCCGCGTCTGAATATGCTAGCGCTCTACCTCCTCCTTGGTCTCGCTGTTCTCCCTCTCGCGCGGCTCCTGCTTGACATGTGTTGCCATGGCGAAGGCGGCGCGGTCGTGGCTGTCGGCCAGGTTGATGACGTTGGTGATGGACGGCAGCATGGACCCTTGGCAGCTGGTGCCGATGATGGTGTTGGGTTCGCACACCGCCAGCAGCAGCTAACAGAGAGCAGAGAGCGGCGGACAAAAAATTAGGCGGACGGAGACCAAAAAGAAAAGACAAAACCCGTGAAGAGTTGTTTCGTCTTTTAAATCCCGCGGGAGCCTGCCGAGGGATCAGAAGCAGCACTCGATGTACCTCAATGCACTGTTTGATCCAGAAGTGGCTGCCCATGGCCTCCCAGTTCTGAGAACAGCAGATGTAGAGGAGCCTCTCGTAGACCCGTCGCTTCATGGAGCCGTCGAACACTTCAAAAAACTTGGCCCTGATCAGCGGCTGCGTGCAGCGGAGTCCCGAAAGAAAGGCCGGCTCCAACTTGGATGTGATGTCGCTCCCCGAAAGACTCTCGTCCCTGGATGATTAGGTTGGACGAAATGTTTATGTTAGATGTCTGTCGTGTTGAGTCCGGCTGTTTTTGATGCATGCTAAGTCTTACATCAATACTTCCATATTGTTCTTGTTCTAGTGTGGCCGGTATAGCGGACTGTTTTTTTCCCCGACCGAGTATTTCGTGGGATGAACTGATCCAACTTTCAGAGCGTGTGAGGAAAAACTAAGACTCTGATGCAGAGACTACGGAGATAGTCAATAATTTACAGTCGCGCAATAAACACTTTCATGACATAACGTTATTTCTATATCACCCTGTTGGACTAAATGGGTCTCACGGGTATGATTCACATTAGCGCTGGGAGGGAGGGAGGAACGGAAAAAATATACAAGTCTGCCATCGCTGCGCATCGCCGACATTTGCGCCATTCTTTTAATCATGTATTGTTCTGGCACAGCTGCTTTATCATTCCATTAGCATTACTTGCTGTCCACCTCGGCTTTACTGCTCATTTTAAATCTTTTAACATGGAGTGGCAGATGGGGCGGGGGAGTGCAGAGTACATTTGGCAGAGTGAGCGCGTACATATGTGTGTGTGTGTGTGTGTGTGTGTATGTATGAGAGACATGGAAAGACAAAGAGCGCTATAGTTTGATGAATTGCAGGCCAGTAAGGCGGCCTCTCTCCTCTGGCCCCCACCTGCTAGGTGTCCTGTCACCGCCGCAGCGGCGTGAAAGACCCTGGCACATTTCCTGTCTGTCACTACTTGCCGTCTCGCAGACCCCCTTTGGCGCGACGCCACACACCTCCCTTCAACTCCCTCGCTAATGTCGGCTAATTCGCTGGTGCCGGGCACCGATTCTCAAAATTGCTCCGGCGTCGCGCGAAGATCCGCCGCCTCCCTTTCCTTCTGTTACTCCTTGACCCAACTTCCTGTGTCTTTTTCCTAGATCAACTCCCGACCTTCAGTCCTCCCGCACAAGACGGATGCGAGGGCGCCACGGCGTCCACGGCACGGCCGTTTGGCCGCGTGATGAATGGCGGTAATTACTTGTAGACGTAATTAACGAGGTCCAGGAACTGGGCGTTTAACTCAAGTTCGTCGGGGAAACGCTTCTCTATGTAGGTCATCATCTTCACCAGCAAGATGGACTTCTCGCGCGGGTTGGGCATCTGGAACGGAGAGTGTCGGCCATTTAAAAAAGATCCAAGGAGACATGCGGGGAAAGGAGAGAATTTTTTTTTTTTTTAAAAAACATTTTCTTCTGGCTTGCTGCCTTCGCTGGCCATTATGGTAATGTGAGACCTCCGCTTCGCCGGTGTCACACATGTGTTTGCATTTAAATACACGTCTTTTTACTACCCGTCGCGGCCAGCTGCCTCGCACATAAACCCGACTCACCTGATTGGCGGCCATGGGCGAATTATTTTTCACCCACTCCTCCACGATCTTGACGACGGCGCGGAGGATTTTCGGATCGGGCGATTTCTCGATCAGCGAGGTGAGGATGACCTGGATGAAGTTCTTCCTCATCTCCACGCTCATGACCGAGAGGCGCGTCTTGACCAGGTCGAGACTCAGCATCACCAGCTCGCTGGTCACTGAGGGAGACGGAGAGACGGGAGTCGGCCGAGGATCTCCGTGCGGCTGGGAGACGCTAAACCACAACTGAGTCGGTTTATGGGGAGATTAGTGCGCCAATGACTGCGCACTTAAACGGCTGCCGGCTTCATTGAGCCTATCTGCGGGATCTGGCAGGTAAGCACCCCCCGTACAGGACTGAAGCAATAAAATCTGATAGCTGTTACATCCCCTGTTCTTTCCCCATATTCTCACTAAAGGATCCTGAGACGCACCTCGACAGTTTCCTACGTTCGCTGGGTTATAATTACACATGGATACCGATGACAGACAACCTACGAGTGGACAACCTCGGCCGACGCGGGATTTAAGTACTTCATTTAGGCTTATTAGATCAATGAGAAATGAAGGGTCTTTAGAGACAAAGGCCTGGCTGGTCGGAAAGCCCTCGGTCTTGGGGACCAAGACCATAACTGCTCCTAGTGGAGGGGAAATGTCTGCATTTCCCGATATAGTCATTAGGGGTCCATTTAAAGCTCCGATAGCATCTTCTAGCCATTACCTCCAGTCTGGAAAGTAGCAACAGGAATTATTTACCAGCTGACTACGGTGAACCTCGGCCCCAAAGCTGAAATGACTACCATAACTGTGATGAAAAAAAAAACAGAGGTTAAAGCGCGACGACTACTTTCTGTGGAAATCCAACCTGAGCCACCGTTCCTTCCGCTGAGGGAAGTCAAGAGGACAGACCGCGGCGAGATTCTGCATCAAGTTGGGCGATTCAAGCAGACAGCCAATCAGAACAGGGCGACCGGGCAGAGATGATTCTGTAAAGTGGCTCTTCCACCACAATGACAGCTATTGAATACGCAGCCGGGGCCATTGATATTACACTTTTGATAAATCCTTTGTATGGATCCGAGCACTGCGGAGATACCGGGAGCTACACGAGAATACCGAGCTCGCCGTTTGACTGTGCACGCGTGCGCGCCCGCCGCAATTTAACATCACACATAGCGGGGGCCTTGTTGGGGCCTCAGGCTGGGAAGTGCACGCTCACCGCACTTTTCTGTAACGTCGGCCAGCGAAATAGATCGGCTCGAGTGGCCGGTGTCGTCTGGCGCCCGCAGTCAGGTGCGTGTTTGCGATTGGACGGCGGCTCTGGCGCTGACAGGAGGGTTAAATAATATAGCCACATATCTGAATGTGTGTGTTCATTTCAAACTCAATGTGGGCCCACAACAGGCCACTATGTATATTTATGATATAGATGTTTTTTTTTTTTTTTTTTTACAGCTTATCATGCCAATCTTTCTCGGCTGGCGAGTATTAAGTTAGAATTCATCCGAATATCTCAAAGCCCCATTCAATTCTTCGTGTGTGTGTGTGTGCGCGCAGCCGTGTGCTGTTATTATTCACGCAGTCAAATAAACTGGACTTCTTCAAGTACCGGTGCTGGTCTCAGTGACGCCGGGGTTGGCCTGCTGGGGGCTCAGGTGCTCCCGCACCATCTTCTGCAGGGAACGCATGAAGACCGAGATGAGGCGATCGATGTAGCTGGCGTTGTAACTGCAGGCGGACTTCAGTATCATCAGCGTTCCTGGAAAAGGGGGGGGGGGGGGGGCAAAACAAACACAAGCATCAGAAATGACCCCCCCTAGGTGGAGTAAACTGACTGAAGCGCAGGGAGAACGAGTCCGCTCTTGTTTGGGCTCTTGTTTGAGCAAACACTTCTTTCTGCTGGTGGTCTAACCAAAGTTCCAGGGTGGTACGGAGGCAGGAGGCGCGTTTGAGTAATAACCCTCTGACGATGATCTTTTGGGGGGGGGACAAATGCTAAAATGTCACCCGCCCCAGCCAGAAGGATGCATTATATCTGCTGCCAGAAGGAAACCAAAGGCCCTTTATTGACCCCTGCTGCCATTCAGGGAGGCAGTACGTTATACCCTAAATACCTTTAGACTTGATAAGTTTTGATTACCTAGAGGGGATTGTACTGGGGATGCACGGCTTAAACACCCAAGGAATCCGAGACAATTGAAATGGTCCTGTTTTTAGAGCAAGCTTCGCAGTGAGCTCTTTAATAACCGCTCCGACATCTGCGCGCATAAAGGCGGTGTTCACCGAGCGAGGATGGCCAAAAGCAGCTATCCTTCCCCAGACAACCTTCCCCGAACCGCTGGACTGTGGCCTGGATTTAAACAGGCCAGATGTTAGCCCGAGCGGTGTGGCGCGGCGGCGCGCATGTTAACGGCCTGCGCGCCGCCTTCGTCGGTCTGTGTGACCGAGGGGCGACAAAAAAGTGGAAGTGTGAAAAATTCAACAGCTCTAAAAATTCAGAGCGAGGACTTACGGGGGGAAGTGATAAATAAAAATGGGAGAGCGCGAGAGCGGGTTCTCTTACCAAAGAGCTGAGTGGGGTTGGTGTTGCTTGTGGCTTTTTCATAGTTGGTTAGTCCTTCGTAGATGACCTTGCCCACAGCCGCATACAAACACTCCAGTTCCTCATATTTGGACGCAACCGATGATGTGCCTAGAAATGGCAGGAAGGGGAGGAGGAGGCGGAGAAGGAGCGACGGTTGATAAGGGAGCTGCAACAGAGGCCTCGCTTTGGGTCAGAATTGTTTGCCTTCTGCACCGGAGGCTTACCCGGCTCAGTGGGGAAGATGCTCATGAGGCGGGAGAGGAGAGAGTGGACGGCGCGCAGGACTTTAGTGTTGCCACAGGTCATGCACGTCGCAATGCCTCTCTGGAGAGGCTTAAAGTGGGCCAGGATGGCTTGGGACTGCAGTACCGTCAGCAGGAAGCAAAGGATCTCCAGTCCCGTGCAGATGTTTGAGATGTTGGCTTGCGCCGGCTGCTCCTGAAAAAGGGCGACGGGTATCATGTTTATCTATACGAACCCACAGCTGGACGATAATTCGGGAGAACATACATTAATTGTGCCAGTATTTACTCAGAACAAAATGCTGACAACTCTGAAATCAATAGTCTACACTCTACAGGCAGAGGGTATTTCTCACACTAAAGACCCAAGTCAAAGCGATTGCTACTAAACCAAAGATCAATGGCAGACACAGGGTCCTAATTTTGCTTAAATTGCAATGAGGGTTTACAAAGATGGCAGGGACAAGAGGATAATCTGGGAGAGGTTTGGAGCACTAATCTTGGCTAATGAACAAGGTGACTCTGTAATGAGGCTCGTGGTAGATATTAGGGTAGTATCGATTTTAGCGGCGCGTCAGGCGAAATGGAAGCTGTCACTGGAGGCACTCGGGTGGGGTGGAGGCAACACATCGCGTGCACCGCCCCCCCCCCCCCCCCCCCCCCGCATGTACTGCCTAGCCCCTGCCGTGCTAACACGATGAGATGATAAAAAGGTAATCCGGTTTAGGGCATTGTTCATTAACCTGAGTCTGCCTACCGGTCGGAGCGGGGCTGCTCCCACCGGGACGCAAACCGGTGTTCGTGTGTCTGAATAAGACCTGCAGAGGGCCTTGTTTGGGCGTCCGTCCCCGCGGGGTCTGCGAGTGGCTGTGCATGCAGGCAGACCGTTACAACCAATCCAGTGACCCCCCCCCCCCCCACTCCCCTACACTCCCAAAAAAAGGAGGAGGGGTACGTGACAATTGCTGGCATATAGTGATAACCTTGCCTGAACGGTTGCGCCGAATCAGACCAGAGAGATGAAAACAGACAGAGAGGAACGGCAGATAAGAAAGAGAGAGAGAGGGAGAGAGAGAGAGAGGGGGCAGGGATAAGAGTCTGAAAAGAAAAGAAGAAATGACAGAAGGAAGTGGTGGCAAGGGACTGGGGGGACAGGCAAGGAGAGATGCAGAGAGGCACAGTGGGATGATATGGAAGGCAAGGATGAGGAGGGATGGGGGGATTCAAAGAGAAGGCACAGGCCAACCCGGATAGACTCCTGTTATCTCGCCACTGTCATTATTTTGTCATTATGGCAGTTGGCGCCTCACTTCATGTAGTACTGATAACAGACAAAAGACTCAGAGGCGTTGGAGCAAACACTAAGTCAGAGCTTAAGCGAGGACAGGGAAACTTCCGCGGTTGCCGGGGAGGCAAACAGCTCAGGCACAGTGGTTATCCTTTACTGGAAGCTTGAAAATAACAGCCCCGAACATTTTCATTCAGACATGTTGGCCTGAAACACGAGTGACGACGTGCGGTACACTTCCATCAGCGAGTTCAGAATCATCAGCGATGTGCTCTTGTGCTCAAAGTGTTGTTTTTTTTTTTTTCCTGACAGCCCGGAGTACTTTAATGACAAAAATAAACCCGGCGGTTTCTGTGCATTGATGACTCCTTGGGAGACGTAAAAAGGCGAACGGAAAATGCGGCGGAAATGCTCGCGAACGAATCTTGCAAACCACCCGGTGGGGTCGCGAGATCCGAGCTTGTCACTCAGAGAGCGTAGACCGTCTTACCACTGTCGTGAGCAGCTTGTCAAACCACTGCAGCTTGAGCTCAGCACGGGGCCACATGTCAGGCCTGAGGGCCATCTTCATCAGGCTAACGCAGCGACGAGACAGCAGCTCCCCCGGGGACCCGGCCACATTGGTGGTGTCATTCACCTAAACGTAGGGGTGGGGGTGGGGGGGGGGAGACGAAGAGGAGGAAGGATATCATTTGGATCATTGTCGACGATGAGTCTTCATCTTCGATATCATAACCATGTCCAAACGGGGTAAAAAAAAAAAAAAAGAAAAACACTAGTCCAAACCCGACCATAACTGTCCCATTTGTTGTCATTTCATCCTCGGGGCTTGGATTTCAGGGGCCAGTTTGGAAACCATCGTTCAATCACGCCGCCCCGTTTGAGCCCGGCTGTTAATAGTGCAGCCCTGCCAGCTGGATGTGGCATAAACCGCGGGGTGGGTTATGGGATGTTTCTCTGGAACGGGTTTCTCCGCAGCGAGTGTTATTTTCGGCCGGGACGGTCGGGCGAGCAGTGAGACTGGCTCCCGGCGAGTGCGGTGGGGGGGTTACCTGGCACGCAATCCTGATCAGGAAGTTGACAACTGTGTCGGTATGCTGTTTCTCCACAGGTTTGGTGAGCATGGTTTCTGTTCCCGGCATGGTCTGGCTGCGGCCAAACACCTTCAGGGGCAAAAAAAAAAAAAAATTTGGTGACACATACTGAATGGAAGGAAAAAAAAATTACAATCATATTCAGAATTTAGGAAACTGGACGGACTTAGGGGGGAAAATGTTTGAAGACTCATAAGTCGAGGGCTTCGTGTACACTGCCGGTGGACGGAGGCGGCAGAGGTAAGCTTCTCATTATTCGACCAACATTCAAAGCAATTCCACCTCGGGCTGCGATTAGACATTTGTTATTACAAAGATGTGTCATTTTTGCCCCTTAATTATTATGGGAATTTTAAACACAGCATCAGGACGTAGCTGGACGTTATGGGACCGCCATTCATGGTAAGAAAGAATTGTTTCAGAAAGACAAGCTCACGAATTGTGGAATTCATCACGGATGATGACATTTTTGGTGGAATTTCGTCTCGGCGGTTTCAGAACAGGGAACCGACTATTCTGGGATTCCGGAGGCATGTGAAAAGACTGCTCCGTATGAAACGGAGCGCCGGTGGTAAAATAATCAGATCCTGAGCCGACACTTCTTGACACGGGGCGTCTCCTTGCGTTTCAGACAGCAGAAACAACAGATCACAGCAGGATTCAAGATGAAGCGGATGTGGAGCAGCACTGCTGGAAGGCAGAGAAGCTGCTGCTTCTGCTGCAGCAGCAGCGCTGCTGTCACCTCCCGTTGGTAATGTTTGTCCCAGAAAGATGTGAAAAGCGTCTTGAGACTTGCTCTGCCGTCAGGTGAGAGCTCTTTCCTTTTGGACGATGTGTCCAAATATTAACAGGGTGTAATTAAATATGCTCCGTATTCTAAGTGTCACTGGGAGCGCGCTCTGCGCCGACACGGGAGCCCGGTAATAAGATCTCACCGTCGACGCGGCGCTCGCTGCCGTCCGGAACCTCTTGACATCCTGTCCGGCGGCGGCGGCGGTCTCGGCAGGCAGGCCCCTCTTCACCGCCCCCGCGCTGGTCCCCTCGCCGCCGGCCCCCACCTCCGCCTCGGACTCGGGCTGCCAAGGCGAGACAGGGCCGGGGAGAAGCAGGACGGTGAGACTGTGACTCATGGCCGTTTGCGGAATATGCATGAGAAATTTCAATTTCAATCTCCCTCCCCCTGAAACCGATTTCCCGTCTCGGAGACAGCTGGCACTGATTGGTTTGCGGCGTTCCGGTATAAAACGCACTCGGTGACGTGGTCCGATTGTGTATCGACATCATCTCTACCCCGCGGTTAGAAGTAACCAGATGGGAAAATATACCGATAGCAGCCTGTCACTTATATCAGTATTGATTTCCATTTTGGCAAATAGGTGTTTTTCTTACAAACGGCGCCAGCAACGCTCGGCATCTGATTTGCGGGGTATCCGCTCTGAGAATCTCGTACTGGTTGGATTCCGTCGATGCCTCGAAGCCTTGGTGTAGGTCGGACGTACCGTTTTCCCCGGTTAAAGATCGTCTCCGTAAAGATGGCGCGCTTCTAGGCCGCTCCCGCGACATACCTGCTGGTCTTTGATTCTCTGCAGCTCCCACTTGATGACCACCTCGGCCAGGTCCACCGCCAGCTTCCGCTGCTCGATGGTCACGCTCGGGGTGAAGCCCAGCCGCTGCATCGCGCTGATCATGTGCTGCACCAGGTGGTGGCGCACGGGATAGTACACCTGAGGAAGCGCCGCGTGAAAAAAAAAAAGACGCAAGTAGTTAAGACGACAAACATGGCACTCAGAAGTACGTCTGGTTGGTATTCGGAGCGAGGCGGCTTGGAACGGGACACTGCTGTTCTTTTCTTTTTCCCCCCACGGAGGCGATTGGCGGGTGCCACCGCTGCAATTTAAACTGATGGGAGGGAATTCACCGGCAGCGAAAGCCGGAGCGGTTGAGCGGACGACTGAGCAGAACATTCAGAACTCACGCCATCAGCAGAAAATTGACACCGCCAGTCTGGAACCGCTACGAGTCCCCGGTTGCATTTTGGACATTTCGAAAAACTTAAACCTCTGGTCCACGATGAAAGATACAATGAAGAGAGAGAAAATATGATTTTTTTTTTTTTTTTTTTAAGTATCAGTATATATCACATCTCTGTGACCAGATATGTAAAATAAACAGATTATTTACTACTTATATGCAGTTTTTTATAAAACGTATAAAACTCACAATAAAAATAGGATAATGACCCTTTATTATTTCAACTATTTACTTAAATTTATAGCATAAACATTTCTAAAGTAGAATAAAAAACAGCTTTTCTTAATAATCATAAGACTGAAATGATGTATATTTTAAGAAGTATTCGGAATATACCACAGACCGTGGGTTCGGGAGGTTAGAAATTTTGGGGAGCCTTTCCAGTCTTGGACACTTGCTGATTTTTGTTTGGCAAATGAGAATGTTTGGTAATGTGAAATGCTCAACACATCAGCGTCGAAATTAAGCCGCTGTCGACTGAGCACTCCGGGGAACTGACCCGCAACCCTTTTATGACATCGACCTCATTTTGCTGCCATCGCACGCGTGGTGTTTACGAGAAAATAGCGCCATCGAAAGGGTTTTCATGCACTGCCGACGCTTCGGTCCGGCTCCGCGGGATGACGTGCCGACAGCACGCGCTGGGTTTAAAAACAGGATGCGCGATTGCGCCGTGACGCCGAGTCAGAAATCGCAGTCCCGCTTAGTTTCAAGGACGTCGCACGCAGCCCCGGCGCCGCGGTCCCTCTCGGGCATCACGCTCGAGAGTCACTTGGCTTCATCGCGAACTGAATTGGGACCCTCAAACGCACAGACAAAAGAGCAAAAGATGAGATGTCTATCTGAGAGCTGCTGCTGGTGTCAAAGAATATTAAAGCTTCTCACTTTGCGGGTAATTATAGTGGATAGAGGCAGGGCTTCACAGCCCTTTAATGACAGAGTAGCTAAGCCTTGTCCATCATGCGTGCACACACAAACACACACACACACACACACACAGTCTTTCTTTCTTTATCAAACACTGTAACACACACACACACACACACACCAAGTCTCTCCTCTGTCTGTCATTATCTCCTCCCCAGTGTAATTATGCTGATGTGATTACATTAGATTAGTCATCTGGCCCAGCGAGAGTAACCTGTCAGTGAGATGGAGAGGGGGAACCGGGGAAAATGTCAGTCTTCAGCTCAAGACATCGTTGCACTCTGACTGGCAAAGTGCTCCGAGTGTCTTCGGAGTTGAGGGAGGAATGCAAACATGGCAGGCCGATGAGCCTTCGACCCTACCGGCCAGCGTGAAGGGTGTGTATCAAAAAAAACTGGTTCCGGCCAGTAACAATTGTGTGGAAGTATCGCTGCTGCTGGTCGAACTCAATGATTATTTGGCTAAATAAGATAATTTTTCTGTTCACAACGTCGGGGGTGTCTTCTGAAGCTGTTACGGACGATTTCTTAAAATGGGAAAGAAGTGACCTTAAGTGATTTGATCTCAGTCTGACTGAACCAGCGGTCATTATCCAAATTAGAAAAAAAAAAAAAAAAACATATTAGAAATATTTTTTAATTGCCACAAATCTTTCAAGTAATAGCAAAAGCAATTTCATATAATTAGATTTTTTTCTTTTTTTGAAAACTTGCATGTAATTTGAATTAATAGCAATATGAAAGATGAAGAAAAATAAAAGCTTCATGCCGTCCCCCCCGACAATTTGCTTGTCAACGTGCTAGTTTTTACTTTCTTGCTAATTTGCAAACCACTAATTTGAATTTTTCTCTTAATTTTTTTTTTTTTTGCGAGCCTGGAGTCATTTCTTGCTGGTTTATAATTAATATCTTACTGCATTGCTTTTAAAATGCACTTATAATGATGGAAATTTTTCCCATTATTTTGAAAACAATCAAATAAATTTGCAGAGGTAGACCAAAAAAAAAAAAAAAAAAAAGGCCATAAATCTAATCTTTTAAACCCGAGCGGTCTGTGCCAAACTTTAAAAAAACAAGTAAGTCCACAATTCAGTCAAACAGCTCAATGCCGGTCGATAAACACACCCTCTCACATCTTGTGCCAGTGGTCTAACTTGCCTGACAAATAGATGACAAATAACAGAGAGCTTCGAAAACCGGATGACACACACTTGGTCAATTGTGGCAAATCGGCGGGCTGACACAGACACACACACACCATGATTATTATATGTTGCAGGGACAAGAGTGGGTTTGCTCTGTGGCTCACCCGTGAGTCAACATCCCCGGAAAACGGCGACCGGCGATGGGACGACAGGGAGGTCCGAGCGACTGACCGGCCCTTTTTTTTTGTTTTTTCCCGGTGCGGCTTTGCGCGCCTTTGGCAGCGACTCACCCTGAAGTGCTGCACGATGAGGTGCAGGATGTGGACCAGCTGCGGCACAGTGTGCCCCTCCTCCACGATGATTTTGCGGGTCCAGTGAGTCAGCATCTGGTGGCCGTCCTCCATGCGAGCCGGCACAGCTGGGGTGAGGATCGCCATGGCCTGGCGGACAATGGCCCGGGCCTCCATGGTGTGGGCTTTCAGTAGACTGTGGAACACCTATGGGACACACACACCGTGTCTATTGCAGTACCATTTATTACACCGGTGTTACGCGCGAGACGACAATCTACTCCTTTCGTCAAACCAACACGGACTTTCTTCCATTAACCCCTGGACGCGCTTATGGCACGTCCACATACACTGCTCAAAAAAATAAAGGGAACACTTGAACAACACAATGTAACTCCAAGTCAATCACACTTCTGTGAAATCATAGTGTCCACTCAGGAAGCAACACAGATTCATTTTGACTTGTTTTAAGGACATTACATCAAAGTTGGATCAGCCTGGAGTTTGTTTTTACACTTTAATTTGGAGTGTGATTCCTAATCCAGACCTCCATGGGTTGATACAATTGATTTCCATTGATCATTTTTGTGTGATTTTGTTGTCAGCACATTCAACTGTGTAAAGAGCAAAGTATTTCATAAGAATATTTCATTCATTTGGATCTAGGATGTGTTTTTTAAGTGTTCCCTTTATTTTTTTGAGCAGTGTATATCAAGCAGTCCATTGCATTTAGATACGAGTGATCTTGGTCCTTTGCTGGCTAACATAAAACACAAAGACCCGCTATCCTCTGCAACGGTCCGAGTCCAACCCAGCTCCCTCAATTTTCATCTCCGTGATCGTTTCTCCCTCCTCACCTGCAGGACGATCTTCTTGTGAATGGCAAACTTGGCGATGATGTGGGCCAGAAGCAAGTGGCCACTGTATTTACAGGCCGGGTCCACGCAGGCTTTGGGGAGCAGACACGGCCAGGCGAAGGTCATCAGGCGCCGCAGCTTGCTGTTGCGCGACTTGTTGTTGTCGTGGATGTGGTGAGGCGCGTGCTCCACCAACAGGGTGGAGAACTGCAGCAGGCAAATCCGCAGAGAGTCCAACAGGTCGGCCTGCTTCTCAGGGTCCAGAACCTTGGACAGGGATGGAGGGCGGATGTTAAAAGGGGCAACATTTGTTTTGGTTTGAAACGATGACTCTTCCCGAATAGTGTCGTCCGACATCTGGAAATCCATTTGCGGTGAATGTTATGATCATTTGAATGTCATGTTGAAGAAGTAAAATCAAGAAATACTATCGAAGTATTACAACAATCATCCGTTGGTTCCAGACAATATGTTTCAGTTAGAAAGGCGTACCGGATTCGTAAAACAAATAAATGAATCCCGGCGCACATTTAGTGATTCGAGGTCCACTTCTGCAAAATCCTGCATTACTTTTGGTGGTATTTTGGTGAGTTTCATTTCATGCCTGCCTATGAACAACTTAATTGGCACCACTTTTACAGCTTTTAGGTGCTTTTGCAGATTTGTAAAGTTGAAAGTCATTTCACCGTGGCATTTTCCATATATTTTCACAGCAGAACAGACATAATAAACTGAATTTATCCCTCCAGAATGACGGCACACATCAGAGGACCACGCTTCTCCGTTGTGTGAGACCTTGTGGCGTTGTAATTACAAGCGCTGGTTTGTAGGAGATAGGAATCTTGCATTTAAAGCCTTATTTGAATAAATAAAAATATTACCCGGTAATGAATTAATGAATTAGGCTTTCTGAGGCGGCACAGTGAAAGTCTGACGGACGTTTTTGCTCCAACATGACATTCTCATGACAAGACCATAGAGCGGCTATTAGCGGCCATTAGGACCGGTGTTTGTCCGCGATGAGATCTGCCGCGGCGCAAAACAAACACGCTGACCTTTAGCACGGTCACATTGTGGCATTTACGCCGGGACTTATCGCCCGGCCTGAAGGAAGCGTGATGGAGAGCGTCCGGCGGGGTTGTCGGGGAGGAGAAATAAAGACAGATGGAAGACGAAAAGGGGAGGAATGATGCAATTAAGCGTTCAATTAATGCGCGGAGTCCGGGGTGAGAGTCGGACCGGGCTGAGTGAGACGTCGCGTTTGTGATGATGACAGATGTGCCGGGCTGATAAGACGTTATGAGAGGAAATGCGGCAGGTAATGAAATGGGAGAAACAGATAGCGATGAAGCCGTTGAGTAATGAACGGCGGAGGAGTGGGAGGGACGTACCTTGGTGATGAAGACACTGGTGATGCTTTCGGGGTTGTCCCCCTCGGGGTTCGGCGGCCCCAGCAGCTGCTCGCCTTCCCCCTTCTCAAAACTGTACAGGAAGGCTGGATTCAGGATGTGCTGCAACACCTTCGAAGCAAGGAGGGACCGGAAAGCGCTTTTCAGTCCACGGCCTTCTGAACTTCGGCGTTTCTTACGCGACGGTCAGAAAAAAAAAAGACGGGTTAAATCACAGAGAGTGCTCTTTGAAAAAGTTAGGGGACACGCCGTTCCCTGTGGCTAAATAGCGGGATGAATTAGCGATCTATTCCAAGTTAAATGCTAAAATTGTTGGGAAAATGGCCCTTTTAGAAAAGGGAAAATACAATACACCGGCTAAAAAAAAAAAAAAATATTCCGAGCACAAGCAGACAAGAGGCAAATGTGAATCATGATAATTATAAAACAGAGCGACATCAACAGCGGAGAACTATTCACCATCCAACAAAGGTGTTTCACCTCAACGTAAGGACTCTATCTCATCGCGCTGGACCGAAACACGGCTTCTTTCATGACTTTTACCGTCTGGAACGAAGGGACAAAACAGAGTCTGTGTGGCTGTTCGGCAGCATTTAAATAAATAAACAGATAAGATAGCAGACGGCTGAGTCCCAAATGTATTATGTTCACGAGCCTGTTATGGACAGACTGACGAGCCGATAACGGTTTCTCAGTCCGGTGCCGTCGCCGGGCAAGGAGCCCTAAAAAGTCCAAAACAATCATACGCGACCTGGCTCACGGTGGTTTTGGTAACGGATCGGAGACAAAGCCGCGATTAGCTTATAAAATGCAGAATAACCCGACCGCGGTGCAGCTTACAGCTACATTTATTAAGGAAGCTGCTATCTGTTAATGAGCTCTCCCGTTCGATCCATCATTGAGGAGGACGGGGAAGCGCGGTGAAGAACGAGCTGCGGCAGCATATGTTCCAGCTCCTCCGTTAGCTCATTACTCACACGCACGCCCCGCACAATGTTCACGTATGCTTGAGAGATTCGCACACGCTTGCAGAAACACACGGACTCCTAAATGAAGACACAGGGAAAAAGCATGGAACACCAGTCTGTTCCTCAGTCTCATCTGTTCCTATTAAGTTTCTCCGACATCAATCAGTGTTCCGGCGTGGCATATTTCAGTACCGCCGGCAGACGATGTCCGCCGGCGGGCCGCGTGTTTGCCGGCGATAGCGACCGCACACCAAACATCGTGCCAGTTAAGCTAGATATTGTTCAACAGGTGACGTTCGTCAAATTAAAGCGCCACTTTCTTTCGGCGTGATCGAAAAAAAAACAAAAAGTGGGAGGCGATGAGGGCAAGCGGAGAGCCTGATCCTCCTGGACACTCTTTTATGAAGCATAAAATAGTCTTGAAAGTGCTGAGAAGAGGCTAATTTTCGTCTGTGCTGCAGGTACTGGTGATTTGTCTGGTTCTGTTCTATTGTATGGAAATGTAAGGCATGGAGAAACGCCAAAGGTAAACACGCAGATACACTGTTTACATCCACAGTACAAGAGACAACTATTCATATCCAGATAAATGCTGGCAAAAGGGTTTACAGGAACCTGGCTCTGCATCACATGTGTCCTCACCAGACAATATAGAATAAAAGCAATTAAAAAACAAACAAACAAAACAAAAAAATCAAATTCTCTGATACTTTTTGTTAATTATCTTGCAAGTACCATCATTTCTGGACTATAAGCCCCACATGCTTTGAACACTGCAGCTTAAACAATGATGTGGCTAGTTTATGGATTTTTGGTGGGCTAAGGAGCTTAATGCCGCCAAAATATTTAGCCTCGTCACATCAGACCAATGAAATTACCGTGAAATTCTGAGGCTGTTCAATTGCGACACTGAAGGAAACCACTTTAAATGTTTTAGTGCACAGGAGGAAGACCAAGATAGCCATCAGCTGGAGCCGGACAAAGCGGGGATAGAAAATGGATGGATGGATGGACTTTTCCTTGTGATATGTATTATTAATCTGTTCTTGCCAGCCATGTTCCAGGCACTGTTTGGGGAAAAAAAAAGCATTTCCAGTATGTATTTGTGGATGTTACCGGTATGTATTTAATTCAAAGTTTAAAAAAAAAAATCTGTGTAAATATCTCATGTTACAACATGGAGACCTGGGGCTTATAGACAAGTATGGCCTATATATACAGTGTATATTTGTGTTGTTATTTTTAGCTGGTGTGGTTTATAATCAGCTGCGCTCAATAGTCCAGAAATACTTCATAAATGTGAACTTTCCAAATAGGGCTTCTATAGTCATTTCCTTTCAATTGTTATATTATTGGTGTGACAGTGGCAGAAATAGCAATAACGTCACCAACTATTTTTATACCGTGATACATATTATATGCATTTATTAGGATATTGCAGGAAGTTTCAATCCCATCGCTTGAATGTACGCTGTTGTCTTTCCAACCAGCACATCCTGAGAAAAAAACACGTATGCAAAAACCTCCAGATTAATGCTGCACTTTGATCACCATGTGATGCGGGCGAAGTGCGCGGCGTACGAAACCCCGCATTGTGTGCCGTGCCGGGAAAAGCGACGGAGCGCTCCGGCAGAATGCGAAACAGCCACCGTGCTTCGTCAATTTCGCATCCTTATTTGTTTGCACCAAATGCGTTCCGCGAATAGACGCTTTTGAATCGGGAAAAACAGCACACTGGCATTTTTCTCCCCCCCTACCCGCAAGAAGTGTTTGGACGAAACAAAAGAAAGTACGGCGGCAGCATGAGGTCAGTCCGCGCTATCACAGATGATTCATTGCATCTGTCCCACACCGTCTCTCTCCCTCTTAAACGCTGCTCTCTGAGTTTTACTCATAGGGAAATATTCTCGCCGAGGCTCGCCGTGCTTCACAACAACCAATCTAACACCCCGGCACACTGAGAACAACACACACCTAGATGTGATAATTTGCTTCCTGGAAGATGCTTAAGGCAATTAATTAAATGTCAGTGGAGGTACCACCAGCGCGCGTTCTCTTGCTCACGACCCGGGATGATACACACCCATACACACGGACGCGCGTCATTCTTTGCAGTACGCGCGGCGAGCATCTGCTACACACACCACCCACGCGACAATTAGGGGGAAATGACAATATGCGCGCGAAAATCTGCCCTGCGGCGCCGGAGTCGGAATGCAAAGGATGTCCCCCCTCCTGTTTTTGGTAAGTTTGCGACATTAAGTGAAGTCCGCCGCGAGGGGCAGGCGTGGAATCATAAAATGCCGCTCTACGTCCTTGGAAATGGAATCGGAGTCCCAAGTCTGTGTGTGTGTGTGTGTGTGTGCGCACGGTCGTGTCTGTTCTCGCTGCAGAAGCCATTTGGCCATGTGCTCTAGTGTGCCAGGACAGGCTCTCCCCACTGAGTCGTTTGTACTTAACAACAGTGCTGTTGCGCCTTTGTGCCAGTTACAGCCGTGTGTATGTGCGCGCACGCTAGCGGGAGCGTGAGCTTAATTAAAAAGCAGCCAAAATGATTGTAATGCTTGCAGCAGCAGGTCAGGTACAGAGTACAGAGTCATTCATCTGTGAGCCTCTGAGGGTCTTGATCCAGACAGAATGACCTCCCTGACTCCATCAAAGAACTTCTGCTGCGAAACACATCATCCATAAAAGTCACACAAATCACACCCCGAAATGCTTGCATTCCCTCTATTAAGGGAACAAAGAAGGCGAGCTGGGGTGTCATACAGTGCATTTTCCGTCCCCCCATTAGTAGATTATTCAGCCAGCAAGACAGCGCTTGGGAAAAAAAAAAAAAAAAAAACATTTTTCAAGCTTGGGGCGAGCCAGAGTAGTTGGAGTCTACTCTCCCTTAATGAGAACATTTAGCCAATTACGGTGTTTTCCCAGGATTCATCAGATGAAAAAAAAAAAAGGCATAATTGTTGTGCAAATAAACATCAGGGAAGTCAAGACATTTTGGCACGTATTTTAAAAACAGACACTATATCCCTCAATTCCGTTTCGATCCGCCATCACGCATCCCTTGTTTTAAATTGGGTTCTCACTAAAACCCGCTGTCTGATTGCGTGTCGGGGCTCTTGAATTGCGTCCGCCGCACGTACCTTAGCTTTGAGCTCGTCGTTGAAGTGCGGGTCATTGAAATCCACGAAGCGGAAGAACAGGACTCGTTTCTGGGCGATGGAGTAGTTCCTGGGAATCTCCTCCTCCATGTACTCCTTCAGGAAGGTCATGTTGCACAGGAAGCGGCCGGTAAACGCCCGCAGCAGCTGGAACAGCAACTCGATGTCGGAGTAGTTGCGCCTTTTGAGGAGACGGGACGATCACGCGTGCGCCGAGAACCTCTCATTGGACCGATGAATAAACGCGGTTGGGGAACTGAAAGTGCGACGTACTTGCAGTAGCTGAGGAGACAGTAGGCCAGCAGCTTGGGCTCCTTCCAGTTGGTGGCGGCCATGTTGTCCTTGCGATGTCTCTCCTGAAAGGCCTCGCTGACCCAGACCCTACGGAGCTGGCTCACCAGGTGGTGCTGCCCCGCCAGCCAGCCTTCGTCGTTCTTCACTATGATGCTGATGATCTGCGCAGACACCGCGCGGGGGAATTGAAACGCCGAGCTTCGCGAGAGAACAGCGGGGGAGCGCGTCGGCGGGATAAATCGACGGCACCTTGATGGCTTGGAACTGCAGGTCCAGCCTGGCGGTGGTGGTGGAGGGGGAGCCCGGGCGGACGGTGGCGGCGGTGCCGGCGGGGACCAGCAAGGTGACGAAGCGGTTGGGATTGGAGGCCAGCACGTCTCTGAGGGGCTTGGCGTCTTTGTGCTTCAAGAAGCTCTGCATTGCAACACAAAGACGGGGCGGTCAGTGGAAATCCAAAAGGCGGGTGACGGCGGCGTTTCGCCGCACCGGGTCAGCAGCTGCGACGGCGCAGTTAAAAGAAACATGAAACCGATGATTGGAAATTTGTATGAGGAGCGATAGGTTTCAATTTGCCGTTAACAGGATCATAGGGGCTGGAAACAACCAATATATCCCTAATTACGTCCCATTACGGAGGAAGCCAAACAATAAGTGCAGTTTTAATGGCGAACGTGTCGTGAAAAGACAGAAGGGAATCTGACCATGAACATGCGGCTCCACTGGGGATCGTTGAGCGTCGCCTCCATCATGAACAGCTCCACTGTCTGGGACGGGTGTCGTGTCAAGAACTTGATCAAGGGCTCCCTGAAGGGGCTGCCGGCCTGCCGCCAAAAGGTAAGGTGAGGGGAGCGGGAGGATGAGGAGCAATCGGCGGGAAGGACTTTTTTAGCGAACCGAATGCAACGACGCGTAACGAGGAATTGTAGATCGGACAGGGTGAGGCGGGAAACCCCCGGACAGCGAGTTACTTCAATTATCAATCCGGCAACTGTAAATGGTTTTCATCATTTTTTTTTTTTTTTTTTAGCTCAAATTTTGTATTAGAGGTACAAACTGATTCCCAAACACACACGATTTTCATTTTCCATGTTTGGAAGCAATTATGGCCAATCCCCTTAAGAATTTTTTCATACATGTATATATATCTAGATATATAATTACTTGGGCAATGCTTTCTTAGTTGTCTTGCTAAAGTGCTACTGATTTTGATACAATTTCTTGCAGATTTAAAAAGGAAATTCCAGTTCAATTACCCTCCAATGTATTTGGATGATTTCTTGCTGCTGCTATGAGTTGTTGATTTTAAGGTAATTTCTCACTAAATCCAAACAGATTGGCTTTTTCCTAATAATTTTGCTGGCAAATTGGGAGAGGGGAAAAAAAAAACCAAGCAAAACACGGTGCGCAAATAATCCGAAACGATCACGACAATCATTTATGAGTTCATTTAAACCAAAACTATCAAAAAAAGCAATTATGTTAAAACCTTTGTACACTCTCTCCCAAAACTACAATAAAAAGAGTCGCTAAAAAGTCTATTTGAGTTCTGCTTTGGGGACGCAAACTGCTCTTAAAGGTTCACGCTGTCCTGTCGCAAAGTCCTATGTGGCTGCAGAGCGGAGTGTGTGTCCCACCTCGATGAGCATGGCCCGCTCCGTCTTCATGACCACCTCCAGCAGAGGTTTGACCAGCGTCTGAGGCGCGGCGGGGATGAGGTGGAAGAGGTTAATGATGGCCGAGCAGATCTTCATCTCCTGAAGGAAGAGTCGGGGGGAGAGAGACAGGAGGGCAGAAGGGGTGAGTTCAGAGTCTCGGGAAAACGCCCGTTTGCAGATACAGACGTCTCCTCTGACAGATTGCCTTGATGGACAGCCACTGTGAAGAGGCGAGGACGGATTTTTAGTCACACTGAAAATGCAATCGGCATTAAGAAAACAACTTCCACCGGGGGGGGAAAAAAAAATAGGACAATCACGGGACTTCTTGGGTTTCAAACCCGCGGGGCAGAAACAAATTAAGGGAACCATGTGCGGGATTATTTGAATACACCTTGTGTTACATGGAGGCTGGGGGATGCAAAAGTCAGCTGGGCAAAGCAAGGTATTAGACACTTGGGTCAAAATGTGAGGTTAGAGCAAGGCTGATATGATGGTAACGTTCCTGAGGACAGCCACAGACACACGGACACAGAGAGACGGGAGAACTCCACCAGCACCACGGTCACAACATCGCTTCAATCCACCAGCATCACATTTGCTCTACTGGGACGGGGGGAGGGGGTTCAGTCAAAGTACAGAGTCACCAACAGGGGGCGCCATACCGGGTCACATCTCACCTCAACGCCCTCCAACGCAGGCTGTGCCGGAACGGGAGACAATGATCAGAGTCAGCAGAGCAGCATGTGTGCATTTGTGTGTGTGTGTGTGTGTGTGTTTGTTTGTTCCACGTGGAGGGTGAGCAGATAAGACGGGACGATAAGGAAGCGAACGGGCACCTTTAGGGGGGTCACCTCGGGAACGCCTCCTTTTTCCTCTGCAGTGAGGCTTGATTGAGGGTCAGAATTCACCACAATCATGTATTTTTTGTGCGTGACGATATCGAGATAACTTCTTTTTGTCTCCCGCAGGAATTAATAATATGGGGGCTATTCATTAAGAGGGAAAAAAAAACGGCCTTTTTGATTAGATTATGCACCCGCACATACACACAAGCGAAAGAATTCAGCACGACAAAAAAAAAAAAAAAAAACAGAATAGAAAAAGTACCTAATTACCTCAAAACCGAAAAGAAATTCCCTTCAGATTAGCAGATTATCACATAGAGACATGATGGAATCATCGGTGGGGAATAAAGAAGAGTGAGTGTTGGTGCAAGTGTGGCGCCGGGCACCGAGGCCTCCCACGGACCAGCGCCCGGCCCTGTGGGAGAATGTCCGTTTAAAAGCAAAGCACCCGCTCCTCAGAAGTCCATTCTGAATCCTCCCTCTCGAATGACCTAATCATCCGTCCTTTTTTTTTTTTTCCCCATGATTCTATCTATATCAGGCCGGGCTAATTGACCAGACGACCCCGGCTTCTTTGTCACCGGCAGCCTCACTGTCAACAGGCACGGAGCGATGGAGTCGGGAGGGGGGGGGGGCAAAGACAAAGGGCTAATTTGCATCTAATTAATCCTCACCATTCAGAGATCAGGGAAGATGATCGCTCAGAGAGGGGAGAAAAAAAAAAATATGTATGGCTCATTTTCTATGGGTGATGTTGCTGTTCATCCCACCGCCCCCCAGTTTCTTTCTCACCTTTTCTCTGCCTTTACAAGGTTATCTGTCGAGGAGATAATGAGGAGACGCAGCGCCGGACCCACCGCCGCCTGCCTGGCGCCTAATTAATCATTGATTGTAATATGGCCACTCGCAACCCATCTGGGAGGAGCCCACGCCGAGGATGCCTTGACTACATGTGACGATGGCTTTGTGTGTTCAAGAGGCCATTTTTTCCGTGCCCTCAGTGATTGCTGTTTGCTTTAGATGGGGAAGATAACCTCAGCGGCGGGGGGAAAAAAAAAGGGGGTCCGTCAGCATGCAGCTGGGACGTGAAGGACTTGGGCTTTCGGGTCGGTAAGGAATTCTCCGGAGTGGGGTGTGTGGGTGGGTCTCCGAGCGAGTGTACTCACACTGCCGTCGCTGCGCTGGCCTCCCTTGTGTGTGATCACAACGACCTCCATCCACTTCCGCAGGTGTTGCTGGGAGAGACAGAAGGTAGATAGACACAGTGGCAGACAGGATTATTATCATTATTATTATTATCATTATTACAGAATGATTGATGTTTTATTCTGAGGCTGAATGAGATATCCCTGTATATCAAATACATCCAAATGACACTGCATCTTGTATTTCATTTTTGAAAATTGCTTGCTAATTTGACCTTGTTCTGCCAGACAGGTTTTATTGCTTGTTTTTTTCCAAATCAATAGGAAGATTTGAGTGAACCGACGATTGACTTCGATGATAAAGCAAACCCGTATAGTTCGAAGCTTCGTCTCCTGAGAAGTAGCTCAGAGTGAGACGTCTCACTTTTCCCCCAATCTTCCGACTGCACAGGAGCGCTAGTGACCATGAACTGGGAAACGGCGATAGCGTGGGGGCTAACGCGACACAAACGCTCCAAGTTTGGGAACATTTTGTGTTACACGATCAAGAAATGTTATCGCTGATTGCAACTCTTGAGCATTTAATGGTTCGTTTAACAAACTTTGTCAGGCGCTGTATGTGTTATGCATAAAATGCACTTTTTCTTAAGGGAATGACAAGCATTTTGTAGCCACTTGAATTTTTTTCTTTTTTTTTTTTTTCCAACTTTGTTCCCAAAAGAATTATGTAAAGTTGTGAAAAAGAAAATGTGCTTTATTGCTGCAATAGACATAAATAAGAGCATGTTTTTTTTTTTTGTACGGCTCATAATCTGACAAGTCGAATACTCGGTAATTGAAATAGTCATTAGTTGCAGCCCTAATCCAAACATAACAAATGATGTACAGTGATGTGTGTAAAAAAAAAAAAAAAAAAAAAAAAAAATGTACAGATGAAGGAACTTTAGGCAAAGCCAGCGTTGCCGTTACCGATGCCCAGACACGTTTGACGCTGCTTGCACGGGGATGCGCCTCACCATCATCTGGTCGCAGAACTTGTCGTTGAAGGAGTTGGGGAAAAGGCGCGTCACCGAGGTCAGGCGGTTCACCACGTTGAGGGTCAGGCTGCGGTAATCTCCCAGCATCATCAGCAGGGGGCGCATGTGGGTGTGTATCTGGTCCACCTCGATGGTCGCGCCCTCCAGGAACTGTCCGAAAATTCGCGGGGAGACGGTTCGGTTACGGGGAAACCGTTAAATTGACACGTTGAATATTAAAGTGCGGATTCAAACTGTATTTTATGAGGTTATTAAATCTTCGGGGCCCGCTGTGATGTCATAATAACGAAACGCAGAACAGCGTCAGCGTCATTCACTTCTGTAAACACGGCGGATCATTTCATTTCCCTTCCGCCCGTCGCCTCTCCAAAACATCGGCCCCGTCCTTGTCGGGATCTCTTTCCCGGTGAATGGCTCGCCACCTCTTGTATCTCCATTATGGAACAAAGGCCACTCAAATGAGGGCACGGCCGGTCGTAAACAAGCGCGCATGCCAATGCCGAACGCGGATGACGCACACCCTCGCGCAGGCGAGGGGGGAAGGGAGGGTGGGCATGGCAGCCACATTCATTTTCCTCTCGGAGCTGAGAACAAACACTCCATCCTGTATCGATCGGGCCATGGCAACGCTCATTAGTGCTACCAGGACAGAGATGAAAGAGTGGGGAGAGCGGAGAATGGCTAGGAAGAGGAGGAGAAGAAAAAAAAAATAAATATCATGGTATAGTGAAAGCGAGTGACAGTGGTTAGGAAAGAAAATGGGAGGACAAAAAAAAAAAATGGAAGGAAAAAAGGAGGACAAAAAGCTCTGGGGTGAATGGATGAAGGCTAAGATAATATTGGATACTTTGAAGAAAAGGGGCAGGGCTGGTTCACGAAGAGCGTGATAAAGTAAAAGGAAGTCCATATGGAGATAACTGCCCGAAGAAATGGAGTGAGGAGAGAGGATTAATGAAGGACTTCAGACAAAATGACAGATGGGAACAGAGGCGAGCAATTTACTTAAAACTATAATAACAAAATAAAAAAAAATAAAAAAAAAGCTAATTGGAGCCAATGCTATAAATAGACAAAGAGGTGAAAAATCACAGAATGTCAAAAAAAAAAAAAAAAAAAAAAAAACTCATTAGCACGATTTAATGAAACATCCTCTCCTCGCAAATGTAGAGGAACACTGCGGGTTTTTTTTTGGAGCGCAGGTGGAAGTCTCAGTTTTGGGGGGGAGGGGGGGTTGATTCCACAGAGGGGGCGAGCTTGAGTCAGCAGAGCACCGGGAATTAAGTTATATGTTTGCAAAAAAACACACTCACTTTCCTCATGCACGCCTCTCCCGCCTCCTGGAGCTCGTTGTTGGTGGAGTTGAGAGCTTTGAAGAGGGCCGCGATGATCTTCTCTCGCGACTGCGGCAGGTAGTTGCAGGCTGCCAGGGCGTCTGAGGGGGACGGAACGGATAGATCACCACGGAACGCTATCGTATACAGAGTATACAGGAGGTACTAAATCGCACGGTGTCAGAGCAAAGGGGCAAGCTGGGATGGTAATGATCCAGCCGCCGGAAACACAGCAGTAAGCTCGGTTGCATCACTCGGTTTTGCAACAAGCAGAAGGCAATTACCGCATTTTCACGACCATAAGGCGCATCCGTACTAAAAGGCGCAGTCTCAGTTATGTGTGCCATTGTTGTATTTAACACACACATGAGGCGCACCTGCTTATAGGGCGCGGGTTTTATATACAATCCACGCCCACACGTCCCCCTTTAAGATAAGATAAGATAAGAACAACTTTATTAATCCCGAAGGAAATTGTTGTGCCAGAGTTACAGAAAATATAACAGTAATAAATAATAAAAAGAAAAGGCAGAATTAGAAATAAAATAAACTATAAACTATAAAGTGTCTCAGTGAAACTATAAAGTGTCTTAGTAAACAAGTGATAAAACTATAAGTGTCTTAGTAACAAGTGAGGTAAGGAGTGCACAATAGTATGATAAAGGAAAAATTGTCGTGTACTGTTATGAAATGAAATATTGCACAGTTCTGAATATTGCACAGTGAAATGAAACATTGCACAGTTTTTGTCTTTTTAGGTTAAAGATAGGCGTTCTCATGGTGTTCTCTACGACGTCCGCCTTACAACAACAACACACACACACAAGCATACAAGTGTGCGCATTTAAAAATAGAGCGGGAGCAAAACTGAGTTTGGTATTCACATTTTTTTTTACCGGTAATCGTCATCAATCGAAGTCCTCATCCTCGGTTTCTGATTTGAACAGCTGCGCTAAATCTCCGTCAAACATGCCACGTTTACTTTCTTCGCTGTCAGAGTCACTTTCCGTGCCGCGCCGCTCCTCGGAAACGATGCCGGCTTTTACGAAAGCTCGAACAACAGTGCCGGCAGACACGTTAGCCCGAGCATCTACAATCCATTTGCTGCCTCTCACTCTTAGTGAAACTGTGGTCTCTAAGAAGACTTTTCGTACCCCGTTGTGCGCATCGCTACCGTGCTGGTCCCCTTCTTCTGCACAGTGTGACTCACCGGGATGTCGAAAGTGAGCGTCACCTCGTCCATGTTAGTGATGTGGCCGGGCTGGATGTGTTTGTCGGCGATGTTTTCAGGGTTGTTAAAACAAAGATGTTCTACATAACGCACATACCCGTTCTTTTATATACAATCAACGCCCACACTTCCCCCTTTAACGTTCTCATGGTGTTCTCTACTACGTCCGCCTTACAACAACAACACACACAGGGCGCGCCGCACATTTTGAAGAAAATCTAAGACTTTTATGTGCGCCTTATGGTCGTGAAAATGCCGTAAGTGCAAATATCAAATTCGGTGTCAACTTCGGGGCTGGGTTGGACTCACTGAGAGCAGCGATCCGGAGGGGAACCAGAGAGGGAAGGCTCTTGTAGCATGGCAGCTTCATCAGAGCAGCATCTTCCGCCTCGCACAGGTTGAGCAGCTAGAAAGACGGAGAGCGAGGAAAACGGTCCAAAAATCCCAAGGTCAGAATGGACACGGAATGCTTCAGGTGGTCATTTAGGACAGAGAGCGCGGCGCGATTTAAATGGCTCAGTCCAACTGTTCGGTCTACACTCAAGACCAGTGGAAAGCCGGAGTTTCAATTGTGACGCACACACCTCTGTGTAAAAAACTTTATGCTCCATGACGTTGAGGTCCATGGTGAAGAGGCGGGGCTGCAGGGTGGTGCAGAAGGTGTTGCCCTCCATCAGGCCGATCTGCGCGTTCGCGGGCTGGTGGCGCAGGAGGTGCTTCTTGGGAGGAACCATATCTTGCAGAACCTACAGGGACAAAATCCATTAAGAGTCCGCTGAAAAAATGAAATAGCCACGGATGCACGAAATTTACACTTTGCAGGATAGCACCGTCCATCGGAGCTTCACAGTTTACCTCTTTGTGCGGCTCCATTATGACGGTGACACTCTTGCCGGTGACCTGGGCCAGCACCTGCAGGGAGTGCATGGCTTGCTTCCTGACGGTGGAGTTCGGGGAGGTCACCTCTCGGACCAGGTCGTGCGTGACCATGTGAAAAGACTTGTCCTGAGCGGCCAGGAGCTCCTCTGTCTTTTCTTCGTCCTTCAGCGGAGTGGCACAGCGCACCAGCAGCTGCTCCAGGGTGGTCTTAGCCATGGCGACCGCTCCATTCGAGACCTTTGCGAAGCATTAATCGAGCATTAATTCCGACGGCGCTAAAGCACCCGGAATGGTCCGGTGCAGTAAGTTAAGAATAAAGTTATCCATTACGACGAATTACAGCAGAGTTGCTGCTAGCGTTTGTAAAGCATCAAAGGGGCTC
The DNA here is from genome assembly GCF_037954325.1 of Fistularia commersonii. Classification (NCBI taxonomy): domain Eukaryota; kingdom Metazoa; phylum Chordata; class Actinopteri; order Syngnathiformes; family Fistulariidae; genus Fistularia; species Fistularia commersonii. The sequence goes on from NC_141316.1 coordinate 7,397,585, forward strand.
CGAAAGAGGAAAACTCCTTTTGATATGAGCGACGTTATTGGACTTTTCCCAAAAGTCTGTCTGACCTCTCCTGTCAGGTCCATCATGACGAAGAGCAGGGCCTTGAGAAACGTGAGCTGGTTCTGAAGCACCCAGATCAGAGGCAGCCTCTCCATCAGGAACTTGATGGAAACCACGCCGCCCAGCTTGGCGTACCAGGCCTGCTCGTAGCAGCAGGCACACAGACGCTCCACGATGTAGGAGAACAGGGGAAGCTGGCAGGCCTGGGGGTTGAAGGGAAAGATGAACTCTTTTCATTTGGCTTCAGGTCCTGTGTGGGTCCTTAACCCTCATGCCATCTTAACATTGTGTTGTCCTACGGGTCAAAAATGACCCATAAGACAATCTTTGTACCCTAGTGGTGTACAGCCCACATGGAAACATAAACAAAAAAAGAAGTATCACTTTTTCTAATTATGGGGTCTTTTTAGGAAAAGTCATTCAATTTCAAGTTGGAAAAAAATAGGTTAAGGTGTTTTTTTCTACAGCTAAACATGGTAGTGGGTCACTTTTGACCCGCAAGACAACACAAGGGTTAAAGTGGGAGCCCTCTTCTGCCTGCTCACTCACCCTCTCCTTGGAGCCCAGGATGATGCTGGCCACGTCGAAGATGACGGCCAGGGCCACCTCCCCTATCTTGCACAGCTCCTTCTCCTCGTAGGCCATGCAGATGGCGATGGCATCGATCAGCACCAGCGGATCCATGCCCTTTGAGCCGTTCTCCTCGCTGTGGAACATCGCGGTGCTCGGCTGACTGCCAAGCTGGTAGCACGGGAGCAGGAAGGGACCTAGTACGGGGAGATTTAAAAAACAGCGCACGCTGAACAGGATACCGCCGGGTGGGAGAAGAAATGAAATTTTCACATCTGTATGAGGGGACAAGCGATGCACGTTGCAGTGCTTTAAAAAAAAAAAAAAAAAAAAAGTAGACTCACCGCACTGCTGGGCCACAGCCACCATGGTGTAATGACGAATTAAACTGGCGACAAACGGGAGCGCGCTGGGCCTGAGGTCCTTTATCACTGCAGACATAAACGCCCCGGTCAGGGCCTGTTCAAACGTGCGACGGGCAGGCGTGTCTTGTGCCTTGTAGCGGTGAGAGATGATAACGTTGGGAATCCACTTCTCCGTGAAGCTGATTGGAGCAGATACACACCATAGATTAAGGAATCGAAATTCGGAGGGCGGACCAAAACTGTCCCCTTTAAAATCAACAAGGGGTTAGGGTTAGGAGGAAAATAAAAAATAATAATAATGATAAAAAATGTAAAAGAAAAAAAAAAGAAAAAGAATAAATAAATCAGTCCGTCTGTCAAATTAGCGAGGCTGATGTTTGCAGCCGCGACAACCGACCGTCACTCTTTGCTTTTAAGTGTAAATATAACACGCTGAAAAGCGGCAGTGATTCAAGGCACGTGTTGTTTGTCATCTTCAACCGCGGCGGCAGTTGGTCAGAAATAACGAGGGAATAAGCCAAGCTGTTTCAGGTAGCGGGGGAGACAAACAAACATCGGGAGGGGGGTTTTCCCAACTGTCTCTGTCACAGCGGGACACGGGAGAGGCTGATAAGTTCTGTTTTTACCACCTGTACGCTGGAGCGCTAATAAGAATCGGCAGCGAAATCCATGTCGTCTGGGTGTGTCGTTTCTAATAACTGCCTCGACTTACCTCGAGGTAGGACATTTTAGAATAAAAAAGTGCCATCGTTTCAATTTTTCCGCAATTATTTCGGCATTTTCGGACAGGCCGATGTGAAAATGCTGAATCAGAGTGACCGGATGGCGTCTTGGGGGGGAGCTCCGGTCAGAGTTCAGCCCCTTTTGCTAGTTAAGTTTAAAATGAGCATCGCGAGCCACGTTCCCCTGCATCTCTGCAGCCTGTTAACAGCCTCCTCCGGGCAGCGATGCTACATTTCATCCTGCCTCGCTTTTCTCTTTAAAATGTAAAAAAAATTACGGCCCGGACTGATTGGTGGCAGAGGCGACCACAGAGTCCAAATCGATGTCTTTGTAAAAAAAAAAGCCAAACGGGATGACATCACCCTAAACCCGAGTGTGCCGGACATTTAACCTCCGATTCCACAACTCAAGCGCGCTGTCAAAAACTCCCGGAGCAGGTTTTTAAGGATTTCAGAATTAACTTAAAGACCGGTTCTTTTAATGGCTGTGCAGCAAAATCTGTGTAAAATTGAAGCGATGCCTTTTAGCACATTACAACTCTCTCATCTCTTCTTTTAATTGAGTCAAACCCGTCCCCCCTTTGTCCCTCTGATGGTATTTTTGCTATTTACCGCAGCTCAAGGCTCCCGGGTTACGATGCGACCGAGCAGACGATTCCTCCGTGCTCGTGTTTTATAAGACCTCGCACTGGGGGTAGGGCTGATGGATTGCTTCATTTTAGCATCGCCATTTAAAAGACTGCTCTCAGGAGCAGACGAGGGGAAGTGGTGCACGTGCATGTGTGTGTGTGTGTGTGCAGGGCACTGCGGTGGGTGGAGAAACTGGAGGGTGGCATGTCAGATTGATTTCCCTTCACTCATTCAGAGACATGCCACTCCAATGCCGCACTGGTCTCCTCCCTCGGCGTTTTAAAAATGGCTGTGTTTTTGTCTCTTGTTTTTTTTTCCTTCTCCTTTTCGAACCGAAAGGTGTTATTTACACTCGTGACGAGGCAAACACGGGAGCCGGGAAAAGAATAGAATAGAGCGAGCGGCGGTGGAGGGGGTTAAGAGAGATTCCATCACGACAGAGAGGACGCTGCAAATCCAGCCAACTGACAGGAGGCGGCGCCAAGCTCAGCCCCCCTTGATCATAACTGAAACACTTCATTATCCCCGCAGAAATGCACACACGCCACGCTCTTCTGCGTGTGTGTGTGTGTGTGTGTGTTCGTGCACAATGACAGGAGAGTGTAAGGGCCAGGGTGTAGCATAAACAGACAGAGGAAAGTCAATTAGCCCCTGCCCGGGGATCAATGATGGTAATGTGACTAACCCGCCTGACAACCTGCCCCCTTCTTGTCTGACTGTTTCGTGGCATGTGTGTGCGTCTGCCTCGCAGCGATGCCTGCCAGCGGGTCGGAGGGAGGAGGGGGGTTGTAATTAGTGACTCCCACTCTTGAGATGGAATTGATGAGGCGGTCCGGGGCGGGGAGCGGGAGGAAAACAGGATGCGGGGTTGAGTGAAACCTGGGCATAATAGCAGGTGGCGATACAGGGCCGGGGAGAGGGGTTGTCGTAATTAGGGATCGCAATCGAGATAGGTTTTTGGGCGAGGACCGTTTCTGCTGGATCCGGATCTGTTTTTTTATGTTCATCAATGTCACTCTGACATGTTTTCCGCACCAACGTGATTTGGAACCAGGTAGCGTATTTTGCGGACCATGAGGTGCACCGTGTTAGAAGGCGCGATATCAATGAAGGGGTTTATTTTCATACATAAAACGCACCGCGTTGTAAGGTGCATGATAGTACATACGGTATATAAAGCCAAACAAAGCGGTCAGTTTAGTCGAATATTATTCATCCTATTCATCACGCTTGGTTCTCTTGGAAACTCTGGTCTTCTTTACTTGGCGCGGTTCAACTGCTTGCTTCCTCCACTTCCATACTATTGATTAATTAAAGTTCAATTCTTCCGCAGCGGCTCTATTCACATGATCTGCTGCGTGACCGGTAGCCTTGAGTTTGAATTCCACTTCGTTAGCATGTTTCTTAACAGGTGCCATGTACAATAATATTATGCTGCTGAAGCGCAGTACCTACCGGTATTTCAAAAAGTGTAAGTGAAGAACATGCTGTTCTCTGACTGGTTTAGCGTTGCCAGTGATAGCGGACTTCTGAGGTTGGTGTGAAGTTGGAACAACGCTGTATTCCAGCACTGCATAATTAGTCATCAACAGTTGTCTTAACCCATATTCCACCAAGGACCAACTTAAATACAACGTCCCAACGTCAGGTGGAAATGGTCCGACAACCAATCAAGCGGGGCGGCTTCGTCGTTTACCGAAGTCGCACCAAAACATTTTTGAGCGCAGTGTACCACATAAAACTGGTCGGAGGTCAGTAAGCACTACAAGAATTCATACATAAGGCGCACCAGATTATAGGGCGCACGGCCGATTTAAGGATTTTAAGTGCGCCTTATAGTGCCAAAAGCGAGGCGAGGCTTGATCGACTGCGTAGCGGACACTCGGCGGACCGAGGACAAGTCCCTTCCTCAGAGCTCCGGGGCGACAAGCGGACAATAAGCCGATTTGGAATAACACACAGTATGTGTCAAATTCATGTGCAAACTGCAAGGGTAGAAAACGGCATCGTGTTCCCGCCCTTAAACAAAACTCTGGATGGCTTCGAGCTCAGAAGTCGCAGCGTGGACCGGCGGGTCACGGCCGGCGGTGGGAGAACTGTGACCGAGGATGTAATTGCATCCGCGGCACAGCATGTGTGGCACAGTTGAAGAGGGGTGAATGCATTATTAGCAAGTGGAGCAGCATTTGATGACCACTCCAATCAGCTCTCATTCCCCTTGAGGACAAGACGCTCCAGGCCAAGTGAAATGTTGCTATAATTGCGGATCAATATTAAGCTCTACGTGCGGCAGCAGAATGAATTGGATGCTTTTTTTCTGTGTTTTACACCTTATGCAGTTTAGTAAATCTGTCCCCTTGGGTTTATGGACAATTTTCATTAGGCTTCAGACGAAACTAACAGCAGGAACGCAACTTCGCGGAGGCGCTACCTGATCCAATTCTATTTCTTGTTTACCATAACTTGTTCACAAGGTCGCGCGCACTTTGTTTGGCTAATCACTTCAGTAACTAGGATGTATACATCCAGTCACGCGTCACCCGACGCGTTTAGTGTCATGTGTGCCCTGCGGCGCCCCTCACCGCCAAAAATAGCAGGGAAAAAAATAAAGAAATAAAAAAAAAAATTGCCCTCCGCTGTACGGATGCATCCTCAGCCGTGGCAGCACAATGAGGCGTGGAAGTAGAAAGCGAGCAAAAGCAGGGAAGGCATTGTGGTTTACGAATTGTTATTTGTGGCGGGATCAGACACCGGACAATAAGCCACTACTTTTTTCCACATAAGTTGACCACTTAAACAATGATGCCGCTAATTTATGGATTTTTTTTTGGGGGGGGGGGGATGAAATGGATGGATGGACTTTTCCTTGTTAATTAAAAAAGCATTTCCAGCACATATTTGGGGATGTTAGCGGTATGCATTTACTTAACATATTTTTTTTGTCCAAGTTACAACCTGAACACCCGCGGCTTATAGACGAGTGCGAGCTAATATGTGCACATATATTTATTTAGCTATTTTTAGTCTGTGTGGCTTATATTCAGGTGCGCTCAATATAAAAAAAAATATTGTATGGGGTTAAGAGAGGTGTAAGAGGGGAGCGAGGGTCAAGGTCAAAAGGTTAAGGGGGGGGTGGAAGCGACTTGCTGCACTGAGTGCACGATAGAGCCGAGATTCATCGTCCTCTTTTGACACTGAATCACACGAGCCCGAGCTTTATCACCGCCCCAGAGATGAGAAAGCAGAGTGAACCATCTTGCCGCACATCTGCTCCGTGAACGGTCCGCTCGCAGCGGAGCCGCTATCGACGCGTGCAACTTTTATGATTGGTTACGACAATCGCGGCGGCCCTCCAAAGAGATAAATAACTTACTTGGGATGCGAGAGGAGCTGGTAGAGAGCATGTTTGTTGTCATCCAAGCTGGTCATGGCCACCAGGAAACATTTAATGACTTCCCAGGCCTGCCGTCTGTAGTAGGGCTCTGTGTTGGCACTCTTCAAGCAGTCCAGGGCCGTCTCTATGGCCTGCAGAGGGGCGACACACACACACACACACACACACGCACCTCACTTCAAAATCCAGATGACAACCACATATCTGCTGCAAAACGTCAATACGCTTAAATTATTAATTTGAGAGCCAAGTTATGCTATGAGAGGCTATATTTGCGATTCATTTGCGGGAAGCAACAGAGCGCCATCTGGCCGGACAAAGGTCATTACGATTTGTACGTTATGGGCTGGAAAGCCACGCCAGTCGGGCATTTTTAAGGGAGAAGATGAACCAATTAAAGCCACTCAGAACGGAGGGGAAAAGCGATCAGACGGGGCCGCGGCGTAATTGAATGGTAGACCTGACAGTTTATCGGACTATTGGGAGATTTTGTCGGGGGCCGGGACTGTGAACGGCACTCCGGCACAAGAGCCACGGGGTAAAACTGGAAAAGTATAGAGATTCAATGAAAACGTAACTTTCAATATGGGACACTGAAGTGCATAAACTTGCCGGAGGGGAAATGTTCGGCGCAAAGCTTCACATTTAACGGGAGCCGTGGTTTTACAAGTTGTCTCGGCTGATGCAAATCCGGGTGTTTCAGATCAGTTTCATTTGTTACCCGTCCGCACAGGCGCAACTGAAACTAATCATACGGCTAAAGTACTACTTTGCTGTGCCGTATAAAAAAAGAGTAGCCATTAGTAAGAGTAAATAATGCCGTGGCGGTGCCCGGCACTAGATTGATGATTACTGACTGCGGACGAGGAGGAGAAAAGGGAGATGAATTTAATTACACAGAGGACACACAGCTCTCCTCGCTCTCAGTCTCCCGCTCACAAACAAACTCCTGACAAGGATATATTGCTCTCCGTGGAGAACAATAATGAAGAATATCAGGCCCTCTTACTCTAATTCTGTCTTTCTAATACTAGATTACAAAAGCCAGGAATCTATGAAACCACCCGAAAGCAGTCCTTTTCAATCAACCGCACCAATCCCCTCGCTGGAATCGATAACTAATAGCCGTAGGCCGGTCTTACTTTCTCCATTGGCAGCTGTATGGAGGCCTTGCAGTCGGTGAACTCCGCCTTGATGCTGGGCCCCTGGACCTCGGTCACCACGTAATGCAGTCTCTGGGACTCCTTCAGCATCTTCCTGTTGCTGCCCCCGAACTTTCCCAGGACCCGGTAGGCGACGTGGGAGATGCTCTCGGCCGGGTTGCGGAGGGTACGCCACAAGGCCTGGAGCACAGAGTCCGGCACGGAGGGGAAAATTTTATTTCAGCGTCGAAAAGAACAGCGGGAACGTAAGGATGTTACCCTTCTGAGTAACATCTGATGGCCCCCAGATGACCAAAGTAACAATATCACAACAATAGCACTTTCAACTTGCAAAATACATATTTTATTGCCTGCTTATATATTGTATAGTTATTTTATTGCCTATCTGTATATTTTATATATATTGTCTATTTTATACAGTTTTATTTGTATTGTCCAGGACTACAGATGGAAATTAGCTATGAGCTACAATCTGGTACAAACATCTCTGCCTCTGTGCTTAATGTATTTGTTCACTGTCCTAATAAACTTCTAAACAAACAAAAAACAAACAAACAAACAAACAAACAAACAAGGACTGGCCGTTGCCCGGGTTTGGTGGACTAACTCACCAAAACCAACTGGTGTGACTAGACAAACAAAGCGGAGGGAAATGGTGTGTGAGTGATCCTTGGTTTATGTGTTATGGCTGGGGCTTGAAGGTCAAAAATCAGTGAATGCCGAGCAAAATGCCCAATACTAATCCCTTATTCCCTTAAATGTTCGCTTATTCAAAAGGACCAGAAACGGAAATGGACCCCCCCCCCACGATATAAGGGGAAGCTCTCAATGCGGAATTGCTACTTTACTGGTCACGTTGTCGTGAGAAAAAGAGGGCATTTTGCGTTGGTTGATATTAACAGTGACACCAACTGACCACTAGAGGGCTTTGACCCGACGGATGCGGGTGATTTGTTTGTAATCACAGCCGGGCTGTTCTGGGCAGCTCCCCAGAGGTCAGCAACACTGTGGGGAGTAGTTACTCACCTGCATGAGCTCGGCCCGGACAGGCTGGATGTGGTCGTAGAGGAAGTCGGGCTGCAGGTTGTCCACGCACAGCTCCAGCGTGCGGAGGCCTTGGCTGACCAGCGTCTGGGAGCCGTTGAGTGCCGACACCAGGGGATCCATCAGCATGGGCAGGTAGGGCAGCAGTGAGCTGAGACGCACGGGCACCGTCAGACACAACTCCACGAACAGATCCTTCATGTGCTGCTTGTGAAGGCCGCTCTGCAGCATGTTCAGACCTGACAGCCGGATCATTTGGGGAGGGGGGGCGACAAAAACGAAGAAAGTTTGAGGCGCGTTGCACATTAGCTGCATTTTAAATACTCGACTTCCAAGAAAGAAAGAAAGAAAAAAAAAAAAAGGCAGGAGAAAATTACCTTGCAGCAAGTTTGGCAGAAGGGGCAGGAACTCTTGGTAAAGTAGGTCATGACTACCGCCGCCGATGGAGCGAAAGAGAGCCCTGAGGAGCAGGAAGTAGTTGTAGGGCTCCTTGGCTGACTGTGCCAGCTCCATGGAGCTGTTCACTATCTTGTGGAGGTGAGGCTGCAAAAAAAAAAAAAAAAAAAAAAAATTGGAGCATTTTAAAGTATTATAAGCACAGCAATTCCATTTGCATTTTTATTTGTTACCTACTCATAAGACCTGGAAATATTCTCAACATTACAAAAATTACATTTGTGTTATTACAACTATAAATACATGTCCAGACATTATGACTTACAGCCTTTATACTTCATAATGGGTTGCAAAAAATAAACTTCGACAACTGATTAAAAAACAAATCCTGTTTGTTTTTCTCATTTGTTTTTTCCTGCTGTAAAATTAGAGCGGTGAACGGTCCCTGCCAGAACTGCTGCCGCTAATGAGGACTGGGAAGTTCAAATGGTGTTCGTAATGAGTGAGTAGATTCATTCCAGTCAGCATTGTCACGCAGTCACTAGGCTGCACTGATTTCCCCCCACTTTTGCCGGATGACGGTCTGGACGCGCGTCGCCGTACCTTTAGCATCTGTTCGTTCTCGGCGGCGAACAGCGACACGGATCCAAAGACCAGCTTGAAGAGCTTGAGGTAGAGATTGGAGAGCTCGACATTGGAGCCCATCTCTGGCAACCTTTCCAGCAGATACTCCACCAGGATGGTGGCGAACAGAGCAGATGTTGACAGGTTTGCCAGGAAGGAGTTCGCCACGATCTGTGACAGAAGACATAAAACCATGAAATTGAGCGGCGGGCGACGATTAGAGGGGAAATCTCATCGTTAGTCTGCATGACAAATGAGAAAAGGCTGCATTGCTGCAATATGTCCGCAGGGTCGTGTACCTGCAGGGCGTAGTTCTTAGAGATCCTCTCCACCATGTACGGCACGGTGGTCTGGAAGATCTCCTTGAAGGTGAGAGGGTTCATCATGGTGAAAACCCCAGCAAAGTGCTCCAGAACTTCCTTCTCCTCCTTCATGCGGACAGTCTGGCAGTTGGCCACCCGGATGTACGTTTGCTGGTTATTGGCGACCTGCACCTGGACAGGGGAGACGTGACAGCCTTCACTTTCCGGAGTCGCGGGACCGTTCATTGGAATTCAAGGCCGAAGGCGTAGCAAAACTGACATTCGGGATCTATAGTCTTGATCACATCAACTAATGAGGTTATACAACATAACCGTCAGCCTAGCACTGCACTGTATTCCAGTTTCAGTCCGTGGCGACTCAGAGCTGCGGTTCGCACAAACAGAAGGCGACACCGCTGAAACCAAAAAGAACTGAAGGTTGTAAATATTACAAGGGAAGAAAAAAAACAGTTACATAAACCATATTTTTATATTTGCTTTATGTGGGATAAATTCAATTTCTGCTGCTAATGAAACATTTGAGCTCTTTAAATGGAGGGAACAATGTGTGCAGATCTGAAAATAAACACAATGGAACACAGGGACGACTGATAAAAGAAAAAAAAAAAGTGCAAATCATACTGCATGGTGTTGAATGATGATGCAAATGACAGCAATAGAATTGGGCTTGTTAGTTTCTCATCTTGAGGAGCGAAGAAAGGCAGTTTAAATGTGCAATATCAATAGATCATTGCAGACCACAATCGAAGTGAACGCTTACAATAATGGTGATACTGACGAGAAGGTGCAGTATATCATGCATAGCTAATAACACTTATTAATATGTTCTGCCAATATCGCTCAATCCTACTTGGATGTAAAGATGTAAAAATGCTTTGAGGTAGTACCTGGTAGATGTCCAAGGCTTGCATGGCATATTTCACCAGCTTAATGTAGATTTGTGTTTCCTTTGGCTGGAGCTGCTTGTTGGGGATGAATTGAGCCTCTGGGAGAGTAAAATATACATTGGGATTAAGATTATTATGATTATGGAAACAATAGCACTGATCAAAAACCCGTGTTACAAAAATGCATTACAAACAGAACGATATAAAAAAATTGGAAAGAAAAAAAATTAAGTCGTAAAAATATGATCAAATATGAGACTATTTTAATAGCGAAATTTTTTCTTCCCCCCACCACGATGATGCTCTGACGGCTGCAGAGTGTGCGTCTGTGCCCTCTCACCTCCGGGGGCCTTGCAGGAGGTGATGCCCCAGGTAATGGTCTTCACGCCGCACACCAGAGTCTTGACTAAGCTGCGGCAGTCGGACACCTGAAACGTCTGTTTGTCCTCTTTCTCGCCGGGCCGGTCAAAGGGCGTCGCGGGCGGCTGGGGCGCCCCGCTGACGGGCGTGGGCGGAGCAGGGGGAGGAATGGCGGGGGTGGTGGAAGGCGTGGGTGTGGCCGGCACCCCTGGTAAGGCTCCCGGATCGACCACGCCCAGCTCCGACTGCGGCTTGCACTTTTTGAAGATGGAGACGAGCTGGTAGCGAGCGATGGTGTGGAACTTGAGGACGAACACCTGGGAAGGGACGAGAGGAGGGGAAAATTGACTTCACCATTTCCAAAGCGGATCGCGTCGATCTCTGCGCCGCCGACCTCCAGCATCCTCATCAGGATGTCCCTCCCGTTGCCGTTCTCCTGCTCGGATTTGGAGCGGATGCAGTCCACCAGGTTGAGCAGCAGTTTGCAGGACATGGTCTGAATGTTGCTCGGGAGCGACTCGTCGTCGATGTTCTTGGCGAACAGTTGCACGGCGAGGGACAGATCGGTCAGGGGCAAGTTCTGGCGAACGTGGTGCACCAGGTCGGCGAGCGTGCTGTAGGCTAAGGGTCTGGATGGCGACAAGAGAAGAGGGCACGGTAAATAATACATCAGATGTTATGACTTTCCCGTTCTGAGACGGCGAACGCTGACATTAAAAGAGCAGTAAAGAAGGGTGAAGACAGCGAGTTTCTGATCTCTGCACACGGAGAGGAGAAAGCAAGAGATGAGTTTGGAAGTGACACTGATAGGCCTCCCGGGTCGGACTGTTCCCGGCAATGCTAATGTGGAATGACAACCATTATGCGGGAGAGGTGTGCCCGTTGTTTGGCAACCAAAGGGGGTCAAGAGGGTTTTAAAAAAAAAATCGACCTGCGGGCGGGAGCTGAGAGGGCAGCTGCCCTCTGGAGATCAGGGAGTACATGACAAGTTGACGGTCGTGATCCTCGATGCTGTTCCAGGCAGCCACTCTTGACAATTTCAGCACTGAGTTGTGGCTGATTAATATGCAAAGACACTTAACATGCACCTGGCTGAGCAATCACCCGCTATGAGAGGGTATTGCTGCCAGGGAGATCGAGTGATGATGATGATCATCTCACACACACACACACACAGGCACACACGACTCACCGAAGAGTCTCCCGGGCAGTGTATCCACAGCCAATCAGGATGGATTCATCAAAAAGTTTATCCATGCAAGGTATGAACTCTGAAACACATGGAGAAGGTGCGTTGCCATGTCTTTTCCGTTCAAATGTCGTAATAATCATAACGCGTTGCTTCGGTGGATATTTGTCACATGGATTCTTAAACTTTGTACGGATCCAAATCAGCCACGACGTTCTCAGTTGTTTTAAGGTTTCGCCAATGGAAGGCTGCTCTTTCATTCAATTTATTTCACTCTCGCGTTCTACCGCTCAGCCACCCCTTCAAATCTGGATCGCACAGGCTCAGTCTGACAGCTAATAAAAATGTTATTACAGAAATGTGAACAACAGTGTGACGTGGCGACAAAACCGGCCGCGCTTTTGACCGCGAACACCTTAAATGTCAATTTTTTCGGTAGGGTTTCTCGAGGTCTCTGCGCTGAGAGGACCGAGGCGGCGGCGTGCGTGGACAAAGACGCCGACTCGCGTTCGGATTAAGGATCGGACGGGCCGCCTCGTCGCGTGGGAGCGCGCGTGTACGTACGGCTGCGTAGGTCAGTGGTGAGGATGTGTTTGGCTGCGATGAGCAGCTCTTTGCGGAGGTGCGCGGTCTCAGAGGGGCAGTTGGTCAGCAGCTGCAGCATGCCCTTGACCATCTGCTGGGAGAACTTCCCCACCAGGTCCTGAATGGAAGAACACACACGATTTACAGCACTGGTACATATCTCCCTTAAGTAGAGTTGGAGATTGCAAAGTTGTCTCGCGTGTTTTCAAAGCTTTCTCCTGGATGCACAGGAGACCCGTGGTTTTGACATCGTCGTATTTTCAGTTTGTTCCTTCTCTTTGGGACTTTGAATATTGGTATTACTCGTAGATACCGACCGTTTCGGCCGTCCATCATTCACAGACTGTTTGTGGAATTCAAAAAGGGTTTCGTTTCTGGACCAGGGGACTGAATCTCTCACAGAACATACTAATTAAAATTCTTCCAGGTGGGATTGAAGGTTTTGTTATCTGTGTTTTTCTCATAGCTGTGCCAATCCTGGGGGTGTTTTCTTTTTGTCAGCTGTTCTGCACGTGCAGTTTCGAGACACAGCAGCTCAGCCCATTCATCTACTCTGAGGGTGATAAACTCAAGACAGCTTTAACTCAGGTTTCCATGCGCCTTATTATTATTATTTTTTTTATCTGTATCCGTCACAACTTCAGCGTTGCATATGCAAGCACATTACATCGACTGTCAATCAGCTGAATCCAGCGGAGCACAGAAATAATATATAAAAAAGCACAATTCTTACTCTCGAGAGGTGCTTCTCTTGACAGGTAAAGTTTTATTTTAGCAAACAAAACGCATTTCTTGTTTCACTAATGTATGGATGAGTCAGCTGGTGTGTAGATGAGGTCAAATATAGATATCATTTTTTATAAAAAGAATTGTATTTGTCAGAATCCAGAAATGAATACCGTAATTTTCAGACTATTGAGCGCACCTGAGTATAAGCTGCACCCACTAAATTTGAAGTTAAAGAAAAAAAAATGTGCATATATATAGACCACACTTGTCTATAAGCAACAAGTGTCCATTTGTAGCATGAGATATTTACACAGAAAAGATCTTTTTGACTTTTACTTAAACATGTACCGTAAATGCTTTTCCCCCCCAAAGAGTGCCTGTAACAAGAAGCCTACCAGGAAAAGTAATTGGTCACTATCTTTATCTTTATCCTGCACACATGAGTAAACCACACAAGTGTGTTCTGCGCTGTCTATGTGTCATTTTATTGTGCCGAGGCTAAATATTTTGGCAGCGTGGAGCTCATTAGCCTGTAAATTAGCCGCGTCATTGACGAATCTGTAGTGTTCAAAGCGAAAAGCGTAGCGGCTAATAGTCCAGAAACTACGGTAACTATCTGATTCGCTTCCTGTATTTTTGGGCAGGGGTAATTTAAGTACATTTGAATAGTTTAAATTTAGCTCTCATTCAAAAATAGGGCAATTATCTTGACAAAGGAAGGGAATCAGGAAATCAAAAATCAAGAAGCTATGTATAGGTGTGAGCAAAATTAAGGGGGAAAAAAAAAAAAAAAAAAAAGAGATCAGAAAAATGGAAAATGGCATCACAAATGTAATTATCAAGCCAAGAATAACCACATTCAAACTGAAATACTGAGATGATACATTCAAAGGTCACGAGTGACGTAGCGTCATTTTGCTCACGTGTATCTGACCTGTGCTGCCCATATCCAAAAGAACACACTGTAATTTATATATTAAAACTGAACGGGGTATCGAGATGTTCACGTGACCTCATATCTTCAGCAGCGCTCCATCGTTCGGACGTACCTGGTAGATTCGGATGATGTAGGCCAGGAACGAGAGGGTCTTGATCTGTGCGGCGATGAAGTCCGCATAGAGCTCCTTGTTGTAAAGCTTGTGCTGCCTGCGAGGGACATTTACATACGAGAGGCATCGAGTCCCATCAGAGGCATTAATGACGCAGCGTCTGCAGTAGGCGACGATTAACGACGGTTGAAATGGTGGGTCTTCGTACGGGAGTCGATTCGACGTGGACGACTCGCCGGCCCGCGTCACGGCTAATGCCGCGTCACCGAAACCCAGCCTCCGCACCTGCCAGGGAGGCCTGGGGGTTTGTTCCCCCCCCCCAAATTAACTCTGCCCCATTTCCCTCTTGTTCGGGAAGCTTAACACAGCCCCCGTCCGACTCGCCGGGATTTCACCTCCCGCGAGGCCGGTTCTACAATTTTAACCAACCGGAGACTTCGGTGCTCAGGGAGAAAGGTAAAAGAACAGCTATTCTCTAGAATTGAATGGGCCCAAACTCATTTAGAGAGGCTATAAGGGGAAAATGATGTTAGTTAAAGGCACTCTAAGGCTCCCATTTGACACACTTCCCTGGCTGTGCATGGCTACGCCCACACCACGGTCTCACCTGGCCTGTGGAGACACCTGGAGCATGATGGTGCTCATGATGAGGGGCACGAACTCCGATACCACGTTGTGAATGTTGAGCTTATAGAGCTGCGGGGGACAGAAAACAGAGGATCAGCAGGAGGAAAAAGAAAAAAAACATTCTGGAATGTGGACAACCTGGCATATCAGGAGACTAATTCAAGATTTGAGAGTTTCAGTGGAGACCTTTGTGGGACGCATCCATATGAATGTACAGAGGATAATCAAACAATCGAACATAATATCTCAATAATATCATATTTTTTCCCAGATCTTTACTTGCAATAGCCGTGACAAAAAAAAATGCATTGATTCTTTACTACTGCATTTATCTCTAAATACTGTGCATTCTGTACAAATGCACTTCTGCTTATATGTTAACTACATTACATTACTCTGTATCCTTACATGAGTCATGACAATAAAGTTGAATCTAATCTAATAATATATTTTTACCAACAAATAAATACCTATTAAGCATATTTTACAATAAAAAAAGCGACCAGCCCATTTAGCCATATTGTTATTTCCTATAAATAGACGGTGGGATCCAGTGGCGGTGTGAGGAAGATGCAACACACACCTGATACATCAGCACCACGATGATGGGCAGCTCTGCCAGCACCTTGAGAGACAAGGACCCCCGTGGGATGATGGTGTGCTGGATGAGAGGGAGAACAGTCCAGAGCATGAGGAGGAGTAGGAGGATGATTACCTTTGCAGCACACATTTTAAATGTTGCCATCTCTCTCGGGATCGTCTTCTCCTCTGGCCGGCCGCTCAAAGCAAAGGACAATGAATGGATGAATAAAATAACTTATTTATTCAATTATTGCTGCTTGAGGTTTAAATAATTGATGTAATATTCCGCCTCTGAAGAGGCGGAATATTAAATTCCGCGGAGAAATATTACATTAAAAACAGCATTTTGGCAATTAAATACAGATCGCGAGAAACAGCCAGGCCAATAAAGAGCCGGTTCGTAACAAATTGGTTCAGTTTTAAACAGATTTTGGTTTTGTTTTTCCAAACAAAAGCCTGATGAGGTGTATTTATTTTCTGGTCTTTAACATTTGTGATTAAACTTGTAAAAATATGGCTTAAAAAAAAAGTTTGAATAAAATCTCTGGTTTATATTTTACCACAAATCGAGGTATGTTGAGGCGCACCTATTTTTCTTGTCTGAGTTGATCTCTTGATGCCACAATGAACAAGGTCTAATTGAGTTCATACTGTGATTCAGTTACTATCTTCAGGATGCATTTAAAATTGTACTTTTTTTCCCCGTTATTGCTGAACCTGAATGAATTAATAAACCCCAATTGGTTCGCTGTTACAAACCGGTCATACAGAGTGTTTTTCCAAAACAAAACCATCACATGCTTTGTTTGGGATTTAACAAATGTCAAAAGCTAAATACACCATGAGCCAGTGGCTTCTTATTAAGCCTCATTAGATTTTATCTACTCCCGGTCAAAAGGCTTGTTTAATACTTTTATCATACTAAATGAAAAGGAAAAAAAATGGTCACATAAGCTAAAATGTCTATCTGGGCGTTTTTTGGATTGGGTCTGTGAACAGACACGGCGTGACACTGCCCCCTAGTGGCCAGGGGTGGTAATGCAGATGTTGCATTGATGGTTACAATAGTGGATATTTGGTTTACCGTTCGTGTTTCACTGTCTTCCCTCTCAGGCGCCGTCTTGACCAACACAGAGGTGATCATTCCCACCATGTCCGGGGATGGAACCGTGTTCTCCGCTATCACCTGCGGGTTCTCAAAGTACCTGGCCTGGTTGCAGCACGAGGGGGATCGTTGCAGAAAATAAAGGGTTTAGAATTTGCCAGGAGAGTAAGAATGTACTCAAATCGGACGGAAACACTTGGGAATACTCACGACAACTTTCGGGAGTTCCTTGTAAATTTGTTTCACAAAGTCTAGGAAGTGATGAATCTGAGAGGAAAATTGGGAATAAAACAAACAGGAAAATCAGGGGGAGGTAAAAGTAATATCTGTAAAATAAGAGACTACATCACACCGATGTCTGGATTTCAACTGACATCCCTAAAGGAATTAATCTGCAATTTCAAAGCTATATAGATGGAGAAACTCACCTCCTGAGAGATTGGAGGGCGAAACTGTTTGTGCAGTTCAATAATAATGCGAAGGCATATGAGCACATTCTCCTCGCTTTCGATCTATTAAAAAAAAAAGAACATGGAATGACCATGCACTTGTACGTGCACCTTGGCATCGGCATCAATATTTAACCACTCTTTTCAATAACTAGATGCAAGCCAGCAACAATCTCTCAACATCCAGCCCCAAATACTTGAGTCATTTTATGAGAACTTTCTACACAAAGACAAAACACTATCACTGCCAGGAGGAGGATTTCGCAGCATCTGTCCGGTCGTTTATTTTTATTCCCCAGCACTTTCTAAGAAAATCCCCCCTAAGTGATGATATTACTGAAGTTGACAGAATGAGGCAGAGGAAATGATAGTGCTTCATATAGTTGATGTGATCCTAAAAGCTTAAAACAGACGGAAGACAGAAAGACTCGGTGCCTGAACGGCTTAAACACCAATTTACACGCGACGCGCTTCTTTATGGGTCAGTCGCTGCCAAATAAACAAACAAAATAAGTGCATTTCAGCAGGACAGAGCACTGACCTCTAGGAAGCGAAACATGACCGACAGGATGTTCTTTGTGTGCGGTCGGAGGTGTTCATTCGTTGGGATGCGGTGGATGATTTCCAGGACCAGTTTCCTCAGTTGCTGTATGAGTAGAAGCACTTTTAAAAACACGGGAAGCGTTCGGCATGAATTTCTGCTGTTTGCACATTCTAGCGACGAGCCGTGGGGAAGGTCAGCGACTGATGGACAAAATCTCTTGACAGCCAAACTCTCGAACAGCGTGTAATTGGACATTAGTAAGAAGTATAAGAGAGGCTTTACATATGGTCTGACAACACATACCTGTGTCGGTTTTTCTTGAAGGAACTGCACCTCTCCATCCTGAAGGAATGTGAGGAAGCGAGGGATGATGTGTTCCAGGAAGGTGGAGTATTGAGGCGAGGATGTCACATTCTGGAATGAGCAGGACGCTTCAAATATCCGCGCTGAAGTCCATTGTGTGGCTTGCTTAGCACCTCTTAAAACACATCACATTCACACAGAATGATGTCGTTCTCGGCTCACCTCAAAGTTCTCGCTGACCTCCTGCATCATCTTGAGCTTCGTTTCATCAGCTGAAAGTTGAGAGGACAGACTTTCAAAATGATTTCCGTCAGCTGATGAATATGCATTCCTTGTTCACGGTCGCTCTCTGCGTGCTCAGCTGGGACTCTCAGATCTTATCAGTTTTACTTTCAGTGTCCAGACTGATTCAAAGGTACTATGAGTCACCCTTGCACTCATGCACACACACACAAGCGCGCACGCACGCACACATACATACATACGTACACATGTACCTCTGTCTGGACTAAAGTTCATCGCTCTCATCACATTGCCCACACAAAGCACACAGGTGGCTAATCTGAATATGTCCAAAACATAATTTTATCCATGAATGTACAGTGTTATTATAGCATCCAATGAGAGAGATCTTTTTCCTGCTACAACTAATTGGTTTAAGTCACTTGTAACCAAGTTCACACTTGTCATCCATGCACGTACGAGTGTTGGCGTCCGTGAGGGCTGCAACAAACTGCAGGTACTTCTTCATGAGAGTGGTCTGGTCGACCACCGTCGGGCTCGGTGCCGGTACGAAGGCCATCTCGGCAGCTGGGCAAGGCAAAATCGGGAAGAGTAGTAGAAGGGAGAGGAGGAAGAGGAAACGGCGGAGGAGGAGGCAGACCCCAGTCTGCTCAGGCGGGATCTCACTCACCGCCTCGCTGTGTCAGGGAGAGAAAACACAACCGACTAAAGGGGCGAAATAACTCATCCTTGGAACCGAACGTTCCTGGTTCAATTCCCACATTCCTCTTAGCCTGTCAAAGTGTTGCTGAGCAAGACACTGAACCCTTGACCGCTCCCCTACTGGTACTGGTTCATCCATGATGGGTTAAATGCAGTGGAAAAATTTCAATGTTGTTGTGTTGTATGCATAATTGAACGTGACAAATAATTAATAATAATTATTTCATAAATTAAAAGAAGAATTATTCTTCTATAAGAAGCAATGGACCGATTTCGATCTTCTGGAAAAGTGAAGAAAAGGTAAGCAAATGTCTGCCCTATTTGGAAATGACAGTTATAACGTTTGCATCGGAAAAACAAAAACAACACCAGCCGAAAAAAACAGGACCCAAATACACACACCTGGCGCTTTATTATGACGTCACTTTCCGCGTCAGGCACACTGTTTCGAGCAGTTTTTTAAAATTCCCGAATTAAAATCGTATTCTGCAAGCTCCAAACGTGAATCTTCCCATCATAGATACCAAATGCAAACGTATGCATTGGCAAAAAATATGTAAGCACTGCTTAAGTATGAACATTGACGATTAAATGTGGCTGCTGTTAGCTAGCAAGCTAGCTCGCCTAAGAAAGAATGCGGTCGGAAATCCACCGGTAAGAGGAAATGTTAGAAGTTCAATGTAAGACGGGTAAAAATCTACAGATCTAAACACATCCACAAACTGCAACCCAGTGCGCGGCTGCAGAGAATGTGCATTCCCACCCAAACGCTTCAGAAAAAGTAAGCGATTAGCACTCACCCTGCTCCACAGACAAGAGGGACAACCCTTGCTCTGCATCCGGCGCGGCGCGCTGCTACCAAGGGCTTCCGAATTGAGAGGATGATAATATTCCTCCGCTTTTGGCGGACTCTGCGATACAAACATATGCATGGATGCAGTTTAATGATAAATCCTGCAAAGTGTATCAATAACTAAAATGCATATTAACCCATTAGCATCATATCGGTTTTCTTGTTCGTGAAACGCATTTTGGGGTTCTATTTTCTGAGCGGAAGGATATGTTCCGGAGAAACGGGAGCTCTATGACCATCGTTTTCGACGGTCTTCTGCCTCCGGGAGGGGAGGGGGGGGGGTTAAATGTGCCGGTACCGGAGAACCGGCTCCGGTTCCGGGCACACAACCTACCACGGGAGTCGCCGAATATCCTTTCAACACATGCGACTCCATATGACATCTTTTCCACGTCTTGGGGATTTTTATCTGCCAACTTTTGGAGCAAGTCGAGTCGGTCATTTTGTCATGTGAGGTTCGGGAACACACTTTAACGGTACAAATCATCGATATTTGGTGATAAAAGGTGATCAGAGGTTAAACATTTCAGTCAAATAATTACAAAAGCATTAATACAATGTTTTAAAGGGGTAAACATCTCCCTGATTTGTATATTGCCATTGTCTAATCCAGAGATGGTCCTTAAATTGACAAACTGACTCAATGATAATTGTATTTTTGCCTGAACAGAAGCAGGTGTCAGATGGTTGGTGTCTCCTTGGCGTCCACCACAAGATGGCAGCCCATGGATGGAGGACTGAGACCGCACGGAGATAGTCAGACCTCCAAAACAAGACACTGGATCAAGTGTAAAACACCAAAACACTCTCTTGAATCTGCCGAAATGATCTCCCGGCCCGGGGATGTGACCCCTTGGAGCCTGGCTCGGGAAGACATCGGAAAACATTTCGTCAAAATTGGTCATTCCTGTCAATCACGTATCATATAGAGACATACGACCATTCACTTTGTCATTCATATAATATAGAGACATGCAACCATTCACTCTGTCATTCATGTAATATAGAGACATGCAACCATTCACCCTCTGGTCCATATGTTATATGAATGTCATTCACATGACATATGGAGACTTACAAACATTCAACCCGTCATTCACGCATCATATTGCACCTGCACTTTGTGAGTTGCACACCAAGCTGCACTCAAATGTCTCATTGCACTGTATTCTACTCATTGTTCTATCATATGTTTACATTCATATCTATAATCATATTTATAGCAATGTTTACACTCTTCTACCAGCACATATCCCAATGCACTGCGGACAGCAAAGTAGGAATTTCACTGTATGGGGAAACATGTTTCTACACTGTACGTATGACAATAAACACTTTGAACCTTGAATATTCATATGTAATATAGAGATATGCAACCATTCACCCTGTCATTCACATATAATATGAATGTCATTCACACATCATATGAGACATACAGTTATTCACTCCCTCACGCACATGTCAAATAGACATACTACCATTCACCCTCTCATTCATATGTAATTCAGACATAAAACCTTCCTCTCTGTCATTCACGCATCATATGGATACACACAACACTCACACATCATACAGCCTAACAATCATTTACTCTCTCATTCACACATCATTTTGAGACATGAAACCATTCACCCTGCCATTTATATGTCAAATAGAGACATGCAACATTCACTCATTCATTCACACATATGGAGACATACAACCATTCATATGTCATATAGAGACGCTCCCATTCAGTCTTTCATTTATACTTTCGGACACTTTATGCTTCACTTTCCAGTGAAGCCCCTGCATGTTTGTTGACTGTAGGAGGAAACCATAAACCAGGTGTAATGCCATCAGTCAGAAAGGCAGAGAGGCTAACCACTGCATCACCATCGCCTTCGATGTTTATTGAATTTTTGAAATAAACATTGCACATTAGTCCCATTTCAGTTTCTTCTTCTCGGAGGACCCCGTCCTGACTTTTACCCGGTGTGAGCCCGCAGAGCAAACAGAGTCAACCATGTCAACATTACTCTTCCTTGTCATGGTTTTATCTGGTAGAAAAAGGGGAGAGATATATAGGATACTAGTCTCTTATCTTCATCTTCAGAACTTATATTTTCAATAACCAGGACTTTGGAGAAGTCGCTCTGACTTGAAACAAAGAAAGACAAATGCGCGCCATTTAGAAGAAGGTTGCGAGGAGTTGAGAGTGCAGGATATTGCAGTTTTGTGTGATATCACGGGTCCACGAGGGATTTTCAGACAAATCCAGCGGAGGGCATGTCCTCGTAACCCCTGCCAATGACACAAATAAAAGCAACGGCTTTTACTGTAAGCTATCTTCTCTGGTCCTTTGGGCTCCATTGGACTCTGCACAATTGAGCTTGCTCTCAAAAATCATTCAGAAATCCTGTTTAAACAAAATATGGCATATAGATTGTTTGAATCATGTGTTATATAATGCATATAAAGTGTTGATGATATTATTTCAAAACACAAAGACCTGTGGGATTCAGTCACGTCATTGGAAAACTTGGATGCCATTTTGAGCATCTGGTTGTTTCCTGCTCAATATCAGATGACCTTGTCATGTCTGCAATTGTTAGAAATCTTTTTCACGGCAACTGGACTTGAATATCAAAGAGAGAAAAAAATCTTTCCATTCTTCACGAATGGACCATGGAACTGAAGCAGCCTCTCGCACAAAAGGCGAAATGTCTTCAAGAGAAGAAATTCAAGTCCAGTTGCAACCAAAACATTTTCGACAAGAGAACCTCTTGTCAGAGACCCTCCGCGGATGTCTAATTGTGCTTTTTCTCCCCGTCTGCTTTTTGTCGTTCATTGGTCAACGGATGAAAATATCTCTTGTAGATTATTGATAGTCTTTCTGCCCTTCAGGAGTGTACTCAGGAGATGAGTGGATTTGCAGGGGGAGCCAGAACCGTGATCTTGCCCTTGAGGTTGAACTGACAAGTCAGTCACCAAAGCTTGCCCTCCGGGTGTCTTTTCATTGGCAAAGAAACTGTGATTTATTCCTTCTCATGTATTAGGTGATTCAGAATAGAACCCTCTTTATTGTCGTTGCAGAACACAAGCTGTGCAGTGCAATGACTTTTGGTTTTCTGGCTGTGCAGCATCCACAGTATGAAAAGAAAAACAGTATATACAAGGCATTCACTCATTCATTTTCTATGTCGCTTATCCTTCACTCAAGGTGGCAGGGGACAGGAGCCTATCCCAGCAGCCATGGGGGGGGGAAGGCGGGAACCAGTCACCCGCCAATCACAAGGGCACAAATAGAGACATACAAGCATTCACCCTATCATTCACACGTCATGCAGGGACATACAACCGTTCATGCTGTCGTAGGTCACTGATTGCAACTGATTGCTTTCTCATTTACAGGTCAAATAACCGGCACGTGTGACCCTTAATTGTCATTTTGAAACCTCCTCCGTTTCATTGCCGCCGAATTACACATCTGCCGTGCACAGGTCTGCGATTCACAAACGGACTCGTGTAAATGTAGCAGGCGTGAGATTTTTTTTTTTTTAATTTATTTAATAGCGATGAAAATAATGAAGTCTTGTTGAAAGACGGTCATTATTTAGCTCGCCTAATCTTTCCAGACTGTCTGCTTCCCGCGAGCTTTGTCGATGGCTTTTAATTAATAACTCTCTGCCCGGGAGCGCTCTTCATCCGCGGGAAGACTACGGGGCCACGCATTCTTCTTTGTGAATGTCACATATAATATAAGCGATAATTCGACATACGATGTGACATTCTCGTCCTCTTTTGTACACTCTGTTCTCCGCATTATAATCATCCACTAAAAGATGTTTGTCTCCGGCTCATTGCAGGGTCCTCTTTCTTTCGTTAATGCCCCCTCGCTCTCTGACTGGGGCTTTCTACCGGGGGCGGGGGGTGAAGATGACACGCCGGTTTTCCTTCTTTCAAAAAACACTCATCTGTCCATTAGATTTGTGTTTTCTCATCGCTTGTTGATGCCCTCATGATGCAGGCGGATCACATCGGCATTATTTGTCATACAGAAAGAAGTGCACTCTCCTTGAGATCGGGTATGAATCACCAATACACGGGAAATCTTTTTATGCGGCTGAAGCCGCCGTGCACATTCACTCCAGAGGGCCGGGATCTGCGTAATGAAATGATCTCTGTGAATTAGCCGGATCGATAGTCGCATAAAAGAAGAGAACGTCTTCCCGTTTTGGTTTGGACGGCTAGAAATTAAAATCGTATAATGGATCTTCTCTTCTTGAAGCTGTGTTGCCCGTTTGTACGAGTCGCTCAATCAGCCGTAGATGAGCTCCGACTACTGGGTGCCATTTGTCTTGGTCGCCTGGTGACCAGAAAATAAGTGTGATGGTCGAGTGAAGTATTCCCTTTAACAAGGTAGCCAGAGTCTGCCATCGAGATGGTAATTGGATTGCTGCAGCTTCGCCCCAAATCCAATACCACAGGCTGCAGGTGTCGATGGTTAGTTACTGTCACCGGATGCTGCTGTTTCCTTTCCATCCTTCTCTTCCTTATTTTTTCTTTTCTTTCTTTTTTCTTTCACATATAGCGGCTTTCAAACTCCCTGGATCCATTTTACACAGCATCATTACATCCTATGGCGGGTCGTCAAACTTGTTTTGAGATACGACGGGTAATGTTCAATCATTCATTCATTTATTCACGATCTACACCGCTTATCCCGCACTCAGAGCCACGGGGATGCTGGAGCCTATATGTATATATATCTTTCTTTTTAGAGCACTTTTTGTGTGCTTTTTTTTTTCAAACCTCTATTCAGTTGACTTTTTTTGTCCAGCACCCATCCCTAACTAGGCACCGGATGTGCGTGTTTTTTTTTCTTTTTCTTGGTCTTTGATGCTGTCATTGGGCGGGAGGTCGGTTTAACCAAAGACCGGTTGCCCAGTTGATCACATGTAGGGATGCACAACCATTCACCCTCTCACTCTCGCTTCATAGAGAGAAATAAGACAACTCACTCTCTCTTTGGCACGTCTGGGCAATTTAGGGTCTCCAATTGACCCCCTGCATGTTTTTGAACATGTGAGAGGAAAATGGAAAACCCAGAAGAAACCCACGCTTATGTGTGGAGAACATGGAGACTCCACGCATGATTCCTATTTTATCTATTTTTAAATGTGGTAAGAAACACAGCACCAACATTTCTTTGAATAGTGCATGCTGTTGAAGCATACAGGCATCACAAAAATATTTTTTGCACTACCCCACTACCTCCATCTCTACCTACCACTCTCACCCATGCAATATTTATATTATATTTTTATATTCTCCAGGACACCTTACTTATCATTTCATTTTTCATACCCACCTGTTATTTCCATAACCATTCCCCGCATAAGGCATTTATTTTATTTATAGATTTTGTATTCTGCTGTATATATTTTACATAGTCTTGTTTATTTGCATCTATTTCCTTTATTGCGTATTCTTTCCGTCATTACAATGTTTCTACTCTATAATGCTGCTGTGACAATTGAATTTCCCCGTTGTGGGAGCAATGCCGGTCTTGTCTTATCTTAATATAACAGAACCTAAAAAAGATTTGTCGCTATGATCAGCAAGAACAAAAATGTCCATTTATGAGGAAGTTGAGATGATGAAAGTACAATGTCCTCATTTGAGGAAGCAGTAACCTCTAGACCGGTGCTGGATGCCCTACATCTTGCTGTCCTCTCCCAGAGTGGAGATGGTCTATGTGTTGTCTGAACTGAATCTGATGGGAAAACCTGCGGTGTTTCGGAGCTCCTCTGGTGCCGCGGGTTAGTGGGTCACCACAGCCGTCGTTGATTGACTGCATGATTGGTGGCGTAGCGGGAAGCCCCGTTTCAAGCACAGTGGTGAGCCTTCCAGTCTGCGCTCCAGGCTCTATTGACCTTTCGGTGCCAGGCAGGCAGCTGCTGCTAATTGTTTACCACCACATCCTGATTCTGCACGGCTTATTTCACCGACGACTCTCATCTGCATTCAGAAGGAGGCGTCACTTTGGCCTCGATTTCAATGATAAAAATGCATTAAGAGTTTGATATTATACCAAACTGCTGGTCCCTTTTTAGGGTGTATTTTTCCTCTTATTGATCCTCACGCCTGTGTTCAAGTTACACAAAGCGACTGCTGTCCAGGATTGTAAAAGGACACATATGTTACATCGCAGCGTCTTCTATTAAATAAAAATGAACTGGTCGAAACCTATTCGAAGCACATTGTACTGCACATTTCAGCCACCTGATTCTGTGCAAAGCCGCCTCATCTCACATCACATTGGGCTAAAATTGAAATTGAAATTTAGTGCGGTAAACATTGCATTCAAGGGCCAGACAAATGTCTGCTTTTTGTCGTCAGCCCGCTAAAGCGTCAGCTGACAACATTTGGTGTTGGTAAAAAAAAATAGTTTTTGGATGATTTTGCAATTTTATTTGAAATGTTTATTTATGTTCAAATCATTATATATATGTTTACGTTGCAAAGGTCAAAATTAACAAATTAAAGAAAGAAATGGACAAACAGACAGTGCACTCTGAACTTTCTTTGTGTATTATTTCAATTATTTTCTTTATTTCCAAATGGGTTGATGTAAGAGGGGATAATAAGACAACCGGACACCTTTTTCGGCACAGTTGATTTTGATTTTTACTGCTTTGTTGTTTTTATGTTTATTTAGGTTTAAATTTTGTGCTTTATATTATCACTTATTTACGTCGAAAAGATTCACTCTGCACTTTGTATTGCGTATATTGTCCATTTCGGACATCTCCATACAAACAGTGCTCTTTTTGTGCGTAAAACTTACGAAAATAGTAGTGTTTCGCGCAGGCGTACTTCACCGACAGGTGAATCCGAGGGTTGCGGGTGACGTAATGGCGTGTCTCCAATCAGCTCCCTTGATTAATTAAGGATCCGGTGACGTCAGCCTACTACAGCCAATCAGCGGCCTCCTCTCGGACACCTTTTTCTGGGGGTAATCCTCTGTCTTAAGAGGAGCCCGTCTGACAGCCCGGAATAGTGGCATTAACCGGAAACGCGTGGACGGGATCACTCCCACGGGCTGTTTAGAAAAGATAAAAATAAACGAATAAATAGTTATATATTCCGGATTACATAGCGATAATCTAAGACCTCATGAAAAGTTAAATTAGGGTCGCGTCGGAGCGCCAGAAGGTTGCGTCGGAGCGCTCCGGTCCGTAAGCTCCTTAGCCATGCTCTCCTCCCTGCTGCCGCTTCTGCTGTGCGTCTGCGGCCGCACGGCGAGCGGCCAGGAGGACGACGGCAAACGCTACATCTGCCGGGCGGTGCCACTCACCGGCGACGCCAGCTGCCCGGTGACGCTGCTGCCGGAGCTCAACGCCGGCGGCCAGGAAGAGGAGCTCCGCAACACCGTCATGCAGCTGCGGGAGACCATCCTGCAGCAGAAGGAGACCATCTCCAAGCAGGTGGGCACCATCAACGAGCTCACCACCAAGCTGTCCCTGTGCGTCTCAACCGCCGACGATAAGAAGTACGAGAAGGGCCCCCCGTGGGGGAAGGAGAAGCAGAACACCATGGGGGACGTGCCCAGGGACCCCAACGACACCATCGACAGCCTGGGGAAAACCATGCAGGGGCTGAAGGACCGCCTGGAGAACCTGGAGGTAAGAGAGCCGTGCGTAAAAGCGCGGGGAACAAAAAGCAAAAGCTTTTTGTTTATGGCATGAATTTTCATCCCAAAAATCCTGTTAATATTTTTTGAAAAGGGTTGCGTAGTAACAGGTCTGTTTATAATTTGTATTCTCAAAGAAAAATAGTTGTAACTACTTATTCATAACAATTACATAGGTTCTGGTCGCATTAACATGTTTTAAAAAGGATGCTTAACTGGTCTTTTTATATTTTGTATTTTCAAAAAAAAAAACAGTTTTAATGTAACCACACCCTCATAACAATTGCATAGGCTCTGATCATATTGATGCATTTTAAAAAGTAGGCGTATCAACAGGTCTGATACGCCTACGCTCTGTTTATGTTTTATATTCTTAAAGAAAAATAGCTGTAATGTAACTACTCATTCATAACAATTGCATAAGTTCCGATCGTATTAACATATTTTAAAAAGGATGCTTAAATGGTCTTTTTATATTTTGTATGTTTAAAAAACTGTTGTAACTACTCATTCATAACAATTGCATTGGTTCTGGTCATATTAATGCATTTTAAAAAGGATGCTTATAAACTTGTTTGTTTATATTTTGAATTCTCTAAAAAACATCTTTTCTAACGTAACTGCTCATTAATAAAAATGGCATAGATGATGATCTTGCTGATGCATTTCACAAAGGATTGTTATTAACAGGTTTGTTTATCAAAAGTTAACCTCATCGTCAATTCTGACATATGTTTCACACATACAGAGGACTGAAAAAGTATTTCTCTAATACCCACAGTGGAAAAGTAAAAAAAAAAAAAAGAAGGATAAATAATATCACGCATCATCTGTATATTTATATCTGAATATTTTTAATTCTCAAAATTTAATACGTAATGTAACTGCTCAATAATGGTTCTGCTCTTATGAATGCACCTTAAAAGCAGGATGTGTAGCAACAGGTTTGTTTACATCATGAATTCCCCAAATAATAGTTGTAACTACTCATAAATAACAAAGGCGTATATTCTGCTCTTATAATGCGTTTTAAAAACAGGATGCTTATCAATAGGTGTGACGGCTGAGGATGGAAATAGTTTAATTGTGGAAACAAGTTTGTTTGTAATGACGATGATGTAACACCACCTTAAGTCGCTCTCCCAAATGGCTCATGGTCACCCTTTTGTACTTCCTGCTCACGACCGTAGCAACAACAACTACGGGCCAACATCTCCGGCGCCGTGTTCCCCACCGAGCTCAGGAACCTGCTGCAGCGGCGCCTCGGGGAGTTGGAGAAGCAGCTCCTGAAGAAAGTCAACAACCTTGAAGAGGAGAAGAGCATGCTGTCCAACGCCACGGCGGAATACAGGTTGAAGACCGAGAGCACGCTGAACGCCCTGGTGGAGAGGATCAGCGAGCTGGAGAAAGGTGAGAAGAAAATCTGATTTCCATCGCCGTGACGGCACTGATGAAATAATTTCTGGAGTGTAGAGAGGGAGACGGGCAGAGGGAATAAAGAGATTTAGAGGATCTATTGCATAGGTGTCAAATTCTGGCCCGCGGGCCAAATTTGGCCCGCACTGTAATTATATTTGGTCC
Organism: Fistularia commersonii; assembly: GCF_037954325.1. Lineage (NCBI taxonomy): Eukaryota > Metazoa > Chordata > Actinopteri > Syngnathiformes > Fistulariidae > Fistularia > Fistularia commersonii. The sequence continues at coordinate 7,426,342 of NC_141316.1, forward strand.
GCAAAGCCATACCAAATGACTATTAGAGCTGGCCAACCAGTATAGTCTACAGTGCATGTATCGCTAATTCTACAAATCCCAGAATTTTCTGCTGGTGTTTTGGCATGAAAATCCCAACAGGACCCATAAACACCCTCTCCTCTGTGTACAGTAGTCATAGCGACCTTATGCTAATACTGGCAGCCTGCTACTTAGGCAGAAAACAAGATTTTGCATGCGGGCAATATTAAGTTATATATTGTATAGTATTAAACTATGCTTGTTCCATATTTGTTTTTTAAGCCAAACTTGTTTGGGTCCGTATGAAAAGGTTCATTGTTATATCTGGAGGAAGATTTTTTTCATTACATATCAATGTTGGCCCACGACTTTGTCCCAGTTTGGAAATTTGGCCCACTGTGTATTTGAGTTTGACACCCCTGATCTATTCAATCACAGTACATTTGCAGACAGTTTCAGATAAAAAATGCTTCCATCCGTAATCTCCACCATCTTCTGCCCTCTCCTTTTCAGGAGGCGGCGATTTCAAGTCCCCCGAGCAGTTTAAGCTCTCCCTCCCGCAGCGCACCAACTACCTGTACGGCCGCATCACCAAGAGCCTGCCGGAGATGTACGCCTTCACGCTTTGCATGTGGATCAAGTCCAGCGCCAGCCCCGGCATCGGCACGCCGTTCTCCTACGGCGTCCCGGGGCAGGCCAATGAGATCGTGCTGATCGAGTGGGGGAACAACCCCATCGAGCTGCTCATCAACGACAAGGTGCGGAGCGATCTGCCGCTTGCGAGCGATTATCGGGAAAAAAAATAAGATTAAGTCGGAGTGTGTTTCGGACCCCAGGTGGCCCAGCTGCCGCTGGAGGTGCGCGACGGGCGGTGGCACCACATCTGCATCTCCTGGACCACACGGGACGGCCAGTGGGAAGCTTACCAGGACGGGGAGAAGCAGGGGACCGGAGATAACCTGGCGGCCTGGCACCCCATCAAACCGGGGGGCGTCATCATCCTGGGGCAGGAGCAGGTAGGAGACTGCCGGAGGAAATCGGCTAATGCACAAGCACAAGCGTGCGGGTCGGTTAATTCAATTTGCCCATTTTTACCACACACACACACAGACACACACCAGGCCACCGGTGTCTCGCACAAGTGCACTTATGCAAACGGGAGGAGCCGGGGATCCCAGCGCCAACCCTCTAGATGCAGGGGACTAAAATACATGTCATTTTTATCACACTCACGCTAAACGTACTTATTCATTTGTTATTTATCACGCCTGTCCTGCAGTCAGGGTTGCTGCAGCCTTTCCCTGCTGTCATTGGGCAAAAGACGGGGTTCACCCTTGGCCGGTCGCCTGTCAATCACTAAGCCACTGACAGATATCCCTGTCTCACTGTATCTCAGATTTTTAACTTCATCTGATTTTATATCACAGATTTTTTTCCCAGGATAAATGTATTTTGGTATCTTTATTGTCAATTATTTTGATTGTAAAATAAGCATTTTCTTGGGTGGCGACCAACCAAATCCTGGGCTCTGATTGGCTCAGCGACTGTAGCATCATTCCCCGCATCTCCTGCCCATAGCAAGCATTCAGCATCTCGCTGAATCGTATTTGTGTGAATTATTTAGTCTGTGTCTAAAGGAGTGTGGGAAAGGTTAATAAGAGTGTGGGGAGAGTCATGAAGCCTTAAAATAAAAATGATAATTTAAAAAATAGGGTTGCTGTTGTTGAAATTTTTGTAAGCAAGACTCAGTGAGCGTTCAACTTCCCAGCAGAGCATTTTCATAATTTTGGCCGCATGAACTGGGTCTCCCTGATCCTTTGCAGCGTTTGTCGTTTATACAGGAAGACCTGCATCACAGTCGGCATTGGTATTGCGTAAGAAATCACAAAAGTATACAAAGTAAATAAACATTAAAGTGGATGAAATCTATGATCTATCCATGATCCCATGAAGTGGGATGCAATGTTCTATAGCCTATGTGTCAAACGCAAGGCACGCGGGCCAAATGTGGGCCGCCACGTCACTTCATGTGGCCAATGAGAACATCTTAAAAGGTCTGATTGTCTTAAAATTAATAAGTCAGATGTGTGCATTGGTGGCGTCCCCCCATCAGATGCAGTGTATCTACATCGATGCCATTTTCAACAATTGGAACTGAGAAATACAAATGATCCCTAAATGCGAATGGAAGGCTGTTTCAAGAAAGATGGGAAGGTGAATACATGTTTGTGTGTCAAGGAGAAAAAAACAGTGTCAATGTCTTTTGTGTTATGACACAATCTCGGTTGTCAAAGCATTTTGACACCAAACACGGAGCTAAGTATGCCGAAGTTAGCCTTTTAGAAAAACAACAAATTGTCCAAGATTTAAAAGCCAAACGACAAAAGCAGCAGAATATGTTCACAAAAGCTGCATCCAAAAACACTGCAGCAGTGAAAGCTAGTAAACATCCCTTTTTTTACATCCATGCAAATGCATATGTAACATTTTGGATTTGAATGAGTAAAAATTCAGAGTTATTTCACATTAAGGTGTAGTTCCATTTATTTTAAAGCACATTTAGTTACATTTATACTGTTACTGTTATATGTGTTACCATTATGCTTATGTGGCTCCTCTGTGAAAATGAGTTTGACACCCCTGATCTGTTTTGCATGGACAATAACAGTTTTGCAGAAAAGAGATAGATCATGCCGCGCGAGAAGTCATAGGCACATTAAAATTGTCTATAACATACATTTCCATTCCAGCTACTCCGCGGATTTTCACTTATGAAAATCCTGGTACGCTGGTTCTGGAACAAACGCGTAGAACAAATAGAAACATACAACCATTCACCCTTTCATTCACACATCTGGACAATTTAGGGTCTTCAATGAACCTCCTGCTGGAGAACATGGGAACCCCCCCCCCCAACCCCTCACGTCAGAATCCAACAAGTTAGTTAATTATTTTGAAAATGCTAATCCTTTAATCCAGTTATCAGCGATTTCGAAGTACCAGTCGAGTACATTTACTTTGAAACTGTCGAGGAAACCCCAATGAGTTGTCGTCGGGTCCGAACGGAGCGAAGCAACAGGAACCCGTCTCTGCCCGCGGGCATGGGGGGGGGTTCTGGATCAATCGCTGAATTATTTAAAGCCCCAGCATGCAGCCAGGAGACCCACCACTCCTGTCAGAGGGCGATAAACAGTCGGGCAATAATTAATGGGTGGGATTAACCCCATGGCGGAAAACAAGGACGTGGTATTAATGAACCCCAGCTAATGAAAGTTGCCCCTTTTGCAATATTTAACCAAAAGCAACTACGAGGGGGAACTTTTCTCTTTGGAGATGAAGCGCGTGGTCACGCATCGTGAGGATCCCCAAGGGTTCAAATCCGCCTCCAGGCTGAATCCTGACGACGTCATCCATCCCCTCCGGCGGGTTTCCGTCCAAGCGTCTTTAGTTTCACGCCGGCGCTGGATGTTGATCACATTTTCGTCTCTAATGGAAAGATCGCTCAGAGGCCCCGGCTAACGATCCACATCCTAACCAGAATAGATTCACGCCATCGGACGATTTAGGGTTTCGCTTTCAAACCCATTAAATCAACTATGAAAATGATTGATTGGCGAATCAAGAGTTGATAATCAATCTTTTCATCTGTGATGTTTTAGACTATTCTTAAACACAAACAAGTCAAGAGATACTCAGAATGAACCTCATCTGTAAGAGCTGACGGGACATTTCGTATCCAGGGCTGATCTGTGTTTATTTATTAGCTTTTCTATTTTAAGTTTAAAGAAATTAATAAGAAATGAGAATGTTTATGCAGCGCTCAAGTGTTTTGCCTCACAGCAACAAGCTTGGAAGGTGGTTTTACGCGTCTTTATGGTGAAATTCTCATTCTGGGTGAATGGAAATATGACATGATAAATAGATAAATAGATGAATGGATGGATGGATGGATTGATGCTATATCATAGTTGTACGACCATGGGGTGACATTGGGGTGAGTTATGTGGGGTTTGAGTTATTGTCCGTGTCGTTTTTGGTTATTTATTATTTAACTTTTTAAAGTTAAATAAACCGTAGCACTTACTCTTTATGTCGCTGTGTGGTTCTTTAGCTTGAATAGTGACGCCAATCATGTCGATCCCGTCCGTTTGAAGGTCGCAATCCAAACAATTAGGGGGGCGGAGACGTCACTTATTAGGGTAAATACGACCAAATGCAGCAGGTGGCACCAAAGCCTCCCCAAGACCGTCTGACTGAACGTATTAAACGCCGAATACGGCAAGAGCAAGTATTACTCGAACTACTACAAGTACTACTAACCACTTGGAAATCAGCAAGAAATGAATATATAAGCGAGAGAGATATTTACTTAAAGTCCCTGTGCAGAAAAAGAAAAATTAGCCAAATATCATTGACATTGTTACCTCTGGGGGTTGATTTAATTGACGCCTCACCTTTTTTATGGCTCTTGCAGGATGTTGTGGGCGGACGGTTTGATGCCGGGCAGGCCTTCGTGGGCGAGCTGAGTCAGGTGAACATTTGGGATCGTGTCCTGAAGCCGCTGGAGATCCAGTCCATGGCCAACTGCACGTCCTACACGCCCGGCAACATCGTATCGTGGCTCGCCAGCAATGTGGAGGTCTTCGGGAGGGGTGCGTTCAAACGTCCCCTGGAGATGTGTCAGGAGCGGCTGCCCAACGCTTAAAGTCCTCTCCTCGATGTCAAGGATATCTCCAGGATGACTTTCGCACGTCTCGACACCATGTCCGCCTGTAACTGTGAAACCTTCACCCGAAAACATTAGTCCGGTTCAAAATCCTCACCCCAAACAGGCTCATGCTGAAATTAATTTCCTTTTCTATATTTCCGAATCCACAAAACGCTAAACCGTCAATGGTTTGCCTCAAATCGGATGGTCAATTTAGACTGTCTCACGGTAACCAGAAGCAGCATGAGACACAAATAGAGATTATATCAATTCTCTGTAAAGATTTTGACCTTCCGCACACCATTACTGTTTATTCAAGTCGCAACTCACACCCACCCTGGCGATAAGGTGCCCTCAGGTATTAACACCGCCCACTCTCAAAGCCTTTTAAGTAATGAAAATCCGCACTAGTCCTGCACAGACGCACGCAGGCACAGCGGTTGCGTGGAAAGCCCAGACACTCTCTGGGCTTGGGCTGACATGTGAGCCGCGGTTGCGTGTCGCGGCGCCGGACTGTGTAGGTGGAAAGATTATCCCGGAGGTCTGGCTAATGTTATGTCTATTCCTTAACTTGGGAATAGGCTTAGAGCCAAAATCAATCAAGCCTCCGATCCTGACGTGTCCTGATCATTTTAAGGGGGAACACCCCGGAAACACCAGAAACACCTTACCTTTGCTAGCATACGCGTTTGAATCTAGACTCGCACCTTACAGCTGCTCAGAATTATTCGAAAGCGTGATACCGGTGATACTTTTAGTCCGTCACAGTGCTTTCCCCTTTGCCTTTTCCATTTTGCATTCATTTTTACCCGTCATTCGTGTCGCTGTTGCCGTTGATCGTCTTTGCGCCGAACGGTCGTCAGTGAAACTCTACGGACCCCCAGCGTGTTTGCTGTGAACCCTCATCTGTGGCCCCCCTGTGGTACTCTAGCGTCTCCGTCAAGGAAAGCTCGGTATCTGCTCGTCATCTCTGCGCAGTTGAAACCCGGACATCGGAGACGGCGTTCACGTGGTCATGTGGCCTTGCAATGGAGACTCAAGTGCCACCCAAGTGATTTCTAAGTGTTGAAAATGATTTGTTTTTTTTTTGCCAATAAATAAAGCTACAGCTGAAAGGAACTCCCAAGGCGGATCAGTTCGTCTGTTGACGTCCGTTCGTTGCGGTTGACGTCGGCGCCGCCGTCACCCGGTAACTTGATGGCTCCGAGCGGCGAGTAGCGACATGAGGGGTGAGTAACAGGATGATCCCAACCTTTGACTCGGGCGGCGAGAGTCAAGCACCGACAGGTGTCCTGAGTGGTATTAGCGCCGCTTAACAGATGAGCGAGGCCAAAAGGGCAGCAGTGGAAACACACAAACCCACTCCTTCACGCTCCGCCTAAACAACCTGCTGCTAACCTTCACTCTGCGGGTATCGCTGGGTTTCTGTACGGCATCGGCAAAACATTCAGGTCACGTCGAGACACGCGCTGTTCCTATGGTGTGGTTAGAACACAATGAGAATGAGCTAAAGGCCGACGGTGGTGGGTTTCTGTGCAAGGTGTCGGCTCTCGATAAGCAAAAAGAGCGCTTATCTAAAGAAGTTGAACTGACTTTAGAGATAAACAGGAGATTAGTTGATTATGTGGCTCTGTGGGGAGAAATAAAAAGAAGGGGTATTAGCAAAGGCTCAAAATGCTACAAAAGTTTACACTGTTTGCTTTGAGAAAAGCCGTGAAGGGAAAAAAGAAGAAAACACGGCAGTTGGATCCTGTGCAGAGGAGGGTGCGTGATAGCGGCTTCACGCCAGGACGCCTACGAAACTCATCCCGTCCCGTCCAAGTCGTCTCATCCCTCTTAACTCCCGTCTCTGCGGAGAGAGCGTTCTGTGGTCTCAAGGTCAACCAAGGCGATCAGTTTATCAGCCGCGGCTTCGCCTCGGGACCCTCTCCATTAATAACGCTGCCTGATGCTGCACAAACTGTCACAAACTGAGGTTCTCTGACCCACCGCCTCACAGCAGAGGAACACAAGACAGGGAATAAGTCAGGTTTTGTATTTTACCAGTGTGCTATTTGGCTTTTTCGCAAATTTTAGCACCCTTGCGTCCGAGCGGGGCCACAAACAGGCTGTTTACCGAAGGCTCATTACTGGTACGAGTGGTTACGTCTCTAGAGTGCTGCTCATCTCCAGGAAACTCTCCGGAGGTGACCGTGGTAACCAATGACAACGCTCCCTCGTGTTTTGTCCGCACTGCTGCGTATTGTGTTGTGCGTAGTTTGCAGTGTACAACAAACATCAGGAATTGGTTTTCTCAAACTCACCCCAGCCAACGGTAACAATGATGAAGGTTATGTAGTTATTACACTGCTTTTAGTTATCACACCCACCCTGGACCCCGAGTGCAGGATAAGTGGTTCAGATCATGAATGAATGAATAAAGAGGAGACAAGAGAAAATAAATAAGGAATGGGCTCCGCTCTCATCCAGTTTAAATTTAATATAGGACTTTGAAACTTTCCTTTTTGCCCGTAGTGCTCTTCGGCTGAAATGTTCTGGTTTGAGTTAAAATCTAGTGGGGAGCAAAGATGACCGAAGATATAACTCCAACTCTGCAGGGAGCATGGACGCCCAGGCGAGCTGAGATCTCAGCCAATCACAGCATCATATGACGATTACATCGCAGGTCACTACCCCAAATTACAATCTTACTGTGTGCATTTGAGGCAGAAGACCTCCTGAAAATCACATTCTTTTTTTTCCCCCCAGTAACTCCTTTACATAAGAATTTAACAGTAGAAAATGAATCGTGCATGTATCATATTAGATAAGTTACTGTGAATTATTATAAGTTACACATAAGTCCGTGTGTCATCTAAGTCAGTGGTCACAAACCCTGATCTGCGGGTCATTTGGTGCAAGGAAAATCTTTTTTGGTACAAATGATAGTTTTTTAATTTCGACCTTCCGGATCTTGTTTTGAAAAATTACTGTTTCCACCTTCGCCTTACTGCCGCGCTCAATATTTGTAATTGCCTGATATAAAGTGTAATGGCTGTATTTGGATTAAATACTGCGAACTGACAAACGTTTTTATTATTTGAACCCCCGCGCCTTTAACCTGCAGAAACATTTTCATGCATAAAACCGATCCCTGGTACAAAAAAGGTTGGGGATGCTGATCTAAAAGTTATCTACTGATGCAGATCGCCTCAAAAAGAGAAAACGCATGAAGTATTTTACTTGCTAGCCTACTGAGCAGATATCTGAGGCTTGCAGGCATATATTTATATATACTGTACATACTTCTAAAAGCACTGCTTATAAATAGAATTTGGATTATTACAGCAGCTGCATGCGCATTGAAAATAATCCACTTTAGTTATATACTCCGACAGCGCGGTGAGATCACAGAGTGGATCAGTCTATCGTCGCGGGAACGGCAGAGTTCCACATCGTCATCTGCAGCGTGGTGTTTAGGAGTAGTACTGCGTCCTGTACTGCAAGACCAGAGGGGCCCTCTCGTCTCTCTCCAGGCTGGAGAAGTTGAAGAGGATTCTGCTCGGGGCTCCGGTCTCCTCGTGGCTCCTCAGGAACAAGGCGTTATCTGATGACGCAACCTGCAGAATAAGGTGGAAAAAGTTCTTCGGAGTTCCATTCCTAAACTCACGGAGCCTCCCTGTGGTCACGGGTTGCACAGGAGACACTCAGCGAGGTGTCATGGTCCATATCTTGCTGATATGACCCAGATGATGCATGAGCCTGCATTGAACTCGGGTTGACGCGTTACACTTATTATCCTTTTAAAAAGAAAATATGACAGAAAGAAACACTCGTACCTGGGATCTGTTGTGATGCTTCGGGCGGCAGGCGATGACCGCGATGAAAGAGAAGGTGGCAGCCAGAACCGCCGCACAGGACAGGATGAAGACCATGTGGACGTTATCTGGAATTAGCAGAAATGTCACATTATCACTTTGAATCCGGTGCTTCTTTGGGTCGAATCAGATATTACAAAAGCAACGGTATTATCAGGCCGGACGCGGATTTTAAATCCAGTCGGGGGGGGGGGGGGGGCGGGGGGGGGGGGCACTATAGAAGATATAAAACGTCGCATCCCTGAATTAAAGAAATAAAGTGACATTAGAATCTTGTTTATCAGCGCCACTTTACCATAAGTTCACTTTGCTCACAGCGAATCAATTGAGCTCAGCAGCCCGAGATCCAATCGCATCCATCTCTCCTGACATGCCTGGATTCTTCCATTTCCACTCTTCCCCCTTTGCTCTGTGGAACTAATGCAGCTAAATGGGAACAGGGAGCGATTTTCTCTGTGGAGAAAAACCTCATGACACTGCACAGCCGCTGATAACTTCACAAATTCCTTTAATTGTGTCAGTATTCGAAAAGGGACAGCGGCCCACGGAAAATATACACGGGAAAATATCAACCTTTGTCCGATAGTTATCATTTTTGATAATTCATGTGTAAATAACGGTAATCAATTCAAAGTTTTTATTACTGAAAGGATGAAAAAAGCATTTGATTGGTGTCTGCTTTTCTGATTCTAACCCATAATAATTGATAAATCATCATTTAATTCTTCTTTAAGTCCTAAACCCTCCCTTTCAATGCATCGAAAATAATCTTTAAATATGTACAATGAAAAAATAATAATATATATTAATTATATCACATTGTTTTGCTTTAGTACCCTTGTCTTTTGAGAGCACTATTCTTTATATTCCATGTCAGAGTCATGCTTTTTTCGACAGCATTGCATACGGAAATAAATGGAGAAAATATCTTAATGTACCCCAAAATATCAGACAGTGATACTCTATTTTTTTTCTCTCGAATGACCACATCGAAAAGCTATTATCGTCCGAAAACTCGGAGGAGGGTCAATGGATGGACAGATGGATCGAAATACAATGATTTATGTCAAATATGGTGGATTAAAGAGCATCATCATCGTCATATATACAGTTTTTGAATTTGCTCATGGGATAGTTTTAAAGACAGTTCTAGATGGACAGCTATTTGTATACATGCACATATTATATCAGAGCTGTTAAACTCATTTTAATGTTAAAAATAAATGTAAATACTCCTTCATGTTAACTCTGAATGCATTACTCATTAAAATCCAAAATGTTACATTTGTATTCGCGTCTTTCTTGAAACAGCCTTGCATCTGCATCAACTTTTCTCATATAGGGATTTATTTCTCAATTCCACCTGTTGGAAAGCGCACATATGTGGATACACTGCAATCTAATGGCGAGGTGCCGTCACTTGGCGGCTGACATGAATTTTGGGAAAAGTAGTTTATGCACTTCAATGCACGTGTTTGACTTATTTATTTTAAGACAATCAGACTTGTTTTTTTTTGTTTTTTTACAATCAGACTTGTTTTTTTTTGTTTTTTTACTGTTTATACAATTTCCTACTTTATTTATCACTGTTATGTTTTACTTGAAACTCTGGCACAACGATTTCCTTTGGGATAAATAAAGTTGTTCTTATTCTTATTCTTATTCTTTTAAGATGTTCTCGCGGGCCTGGAGTTTAACACTTGTGATCTTGAAACAGTGACAATGACGAAAGGACAGGAGGGAGAGATGAAGATATTAAGGTTCACAGATGCCAGGCGGAGATGGTTGGGTCATGTACAGAGAGGGAGAGTGAATATATTGGTTGACGGATGCTGGAATTGGAGGTCTAGACGAAGACCGACGAGAAGATTTATGGACGTCGTGAGAGAGGATATGAAGGTAGTTGGTGTGAGAGAGGAGGACACAGAGAATAGGGTTAGATGGAGATGGTTGATTTGCTGTGGCGACCCCTGAAGGGAAAAGCCCGAAAGGAAAAGAAGGAGAGATGTACAGTTTATTTAGATATTTTAGGATCTTCGGATGCTTGTCACCCCTCCGTTTGGCCCTCAGGGACAAGTTAAAAGACTCTGATTCTGATTATCATCGTCATAATCAGGGTCCTGCTGGATCCAATTCCCACTGAAGAACATATTTCCTACTAAATGATGCAAGAAGTATAAAGTGAAAAAAATCACAATTGTACTCAAGTGCATTGCTTGAGTACGTGCGTGCGTGTGTGTGTGTTTGACTTACTGTTTTTCTTGACGTAGAGGCTGAAGGAGGTCTCCATCCTGCTGACATCGTTGCGCACGCTGATCTCCAGGCAGTGGACGCCGGCTGAGGTGAAGGTGTGGTTGAGGCGCAGGGTGTTTTCGTACAGCATGGTCAGCGTGCAGCCGCCCGCGGCGTCCGGCTCGCAGTTGGGCAAGAAGCGCCAGCACACCCACATGGGAGGACTGGCGCGCACGAACATGTTTGTTACACTTTCTTCAAAAAAATATATTTATCTCCGCAGCTCACCTTCCATCCACGTGAAACGCCAGGCCGCTGTTTTGAGACACTTCGTACTCGGAGGGTCCCGTCAACACGATGTGCTTGATGATGTCTGCAATCCACATAGATGGAGGATTAAAAGTGGGAAAACAATAAAAATCATTAAAAAAAAAAAAAAAAAAAACCCTCATGTCAAACGGCTTATGAATTTTAAATTTGATGCCACTGTATTGTGGATTATTGTGCGTTAGGCATGCACAAGTACAAGGTTCGCATATAATCACAGGTGCAATAGACAGGACATGCAGGATACGGTGTCTGCAACATAAAGTATGTAAATATAAATAGCAGTTTCATTTATACCTGAATTTAAGGGCCTTTAACAAGGCAAAGTATTTTGAGAACAACCGATTGACCAAATCCAGACAATTCATAGTCAATTCGCCTTATATAGGAATTAAAAAACAAAAAATCGCTTGATTTATAAGCCTGTATGATCGCAATTCTATCTGAAATATGGGGCCACATTTACAGAAATAGCGCTCGGTCCAACCGAGAGGACTGAAACGTAGTGGTCGTATTTTCGTCCGACCGTGACATCGCGCCGCGTGACCGTACAAACCGAGCACTTGGACGTCCGTGGAGTAGACGCCGGTGATCGGCGGCGTGTAGTTGGTGGCGCTGACGCCCACTCTCAACCGCAGCGTGTAGTTTCCGGATGCAGAGTAGTGATACCGGACCACCGGCTCGGTCCCCTCGATCACCTCTCTGCGGAAGGACAAACCCTGAAGACGCGCTCGTACCAAAGCCGATATCAATTATTCGCTCATAATCCGCATCGGGGTGTGCGTCGCATATTGGCCGTCGGGGAAACAACATCCGATTTACGGTGGTTTTGAGCTTTTAGCATGCACTTACATTCCCAAATTTGTAAAGTATGAATGAATGTGATGCATTCCTCCAAGCACCTCGGGACATCTTGCGCAGTTAATTCTAGCACTGGACCCGTGGAATAAAAGTAAACAATAAGATAAGACAAACTTTACTGATCGCCATAGGGGGAATCCTTTTGTCGCAGCAGCATAACAGTTATAGGATCAATAAATATGAATAGAAATATAAATAGAGACAAAAAAATAGACAGCAACAACAAGAAGGATAAGAACATTAAAATAAAGAAACAAAAAGAAGCAGGATGCGAATGGGCTGAGATCAACAAGAAATATATCGCCTACCCGTTCCCTAAATCCCAGGTGTAGCTGAAACTCGCCGTGCTGAAATTCTTTTGGGGATCGAACAGTTCGAACATGGTCTCGGTCGGAACCTCCGAGGCCAGTTCCCTGGTGTCCCTCACGTAGGTTGCGTTCCCCTGCATTTGATAGAAAACCAGCTTCCCGGCGATAGTTTCTATTCAAAAGAGACAACTGGGGGTAAGAGTCTTTTTTTTTTTATTAGTGGAAAAAAGTAACAAAAAGGATTGCAAATACCTAAATCTGTCAAGGGGTCTGCGGTCTCTGCCCCACCCAGGAGGAGCGCCGGCAGAAGCATCGCAACCAGCGTGACCCCTGACCTGCGAACGCACCGCCGAAAGTTTTTACACGCCGTCCGAGAAACGCGAGAGGTCCGAGGAGAACGGCTCAGACTCACCTCGCCATCTCTGCCGCTCCTCAGACGGGGGGGGGAACCTTCGAGGAAAAGAGGGGATCCTGGAAGCGAGGCGGACGGGAGAGGCGAGGCGAGGCTGCCGCTGACCTCCTGCCAGAATCCCCGGGATGCGGATGACAGGCCTGAAATCGTCACCACGCGTTTCAGTCATGTGCCTGCCGGACAACAATCCGCTTTTTGATGAGGAGGCTCTCGGTCCACGGTCACATTCCTGCCGGAGGTGGAGCCTCTTTCGTGGTGGCGTAACTTCTTCTCCACGGGCTTCATATGCACCGACTCCAAATCCTATATGATATATAAGTAGTGCGTGTAGTTTGGTGCAATTACAGGGCAGGAAACAGCCACATGGTGGCGCTAATAACTCAGGAATTGCACAGATACCTGCGGTTCACGTCAAATGTGAGGAATATTTGCTTTACATGTGAAAAATATAACTTACATTTAGGTCATCGGGACCGATTCGCACAGCGGTTGCGTTAGATCGATTTCCCCGCAGCCCCCCCCACCCCCCCCCCACCCCCCACTTTTACAGAGAAGGTTATAATTCATTTCCCCGCCAATGAGGGTTGACAGGAGTGAACTTTAGTGTTGTTTGGAGGCCGGCTTGTTGAGTGCAGGGCTGGCAGGACACGCTCAACACACCGCACTAATGAAATCACCATAAAAGCTGGAAACGCCCTGATAAGATAAAAGCTGAATACATAAGCGAAGGTTGGGGAGGCCGGGTGTCCGAAGCGAGCCGGCAAAGGAGGCCGGAAATGACTTTTGAGCCTTTTTCGCCACCGATAGTTTGAAGATGAAGACAAATCTGTTTTTTTATTTCTGAAACTTGTTCAGATGATGAAACTTGTTTTCTTAAATGCACAGAAAGGACCAGAATATCTGGAATAATAGGCATTTTCCAAATTCAATATCATCAGGGCCGAATTAAGACGGGATGGGGCCACCGGTTGCTGCTTAGCTGATTTTATTTATTTTATTTTATTTTTTTTACTGATTATTGAATAATGTTAAGCTATTTTTGGTGGACTGTAAGAATTTATGTTTTTTTTTTAGATTTTCAAAAGTATTTTTAAACCTATAGGAATGACTTCTCTGCCTGTGGGAAAAAAAGCATTCAGATGCATTTTTCAGTGATTGTAAAGGTTTAATCTGATTTTTTTTCCCAACTAATATGAAGTCTAACGTGCTTTAAAACCCCGTCTGATTTGTTGTTAAATCTAAACCTACTGGTGTGTCCTCCTGCCACTTGTAGTCTTTATGACCTCCCGGGGAAGGGGCTCAAAGTGGAACAGCCCGCCATGCATCTGTGCACAGGAGTGTCATTTATTCATAAATAAATACTGGTGAAATGGGTGTAATATTTTCCACAAGCACAGTCTGTGAATTATGATGTTTGCAGATGATGGTGTGCTCTGCATTGAGAGCGGGATGTGACAAAACTATATGAAAGGAAAGGCGGAGGAGGCTGAGGTGAGAGCAGCGGCTGGTTTGGAAACACCGAGGAGAAGCAAGATTGTCATCATGCAAGCTTAAAATTTTGGAAGCAATTATCAGAAAAAAAGAAGCAAAAACAAAATTTGACGGACAAAGTATGTACACAGTAGAATAAAAATAGATAGAAAATAGATGATAGCAGCAAGAAATTGTTACATGTGCATTCCCATGTTTCTTGAAACCAGCAATCTATCCGCATCAACTTTCTGAACATTTAGTGATCATTTGTATTTCTCAATTCCACTTTTTGAAAATGGTATTTATGTGGATATACAGCAATCTAACGGTTGGGCAGTCGGCATGAATTGCGCAAAATGTAGTTTATGGTCAATGCACGTGTATGACTTATTTATTTTAAGACAATCAGACCTTTTAAGACGTTCTCGCTGGCCACATAAAATGATGTGGTGGGCCACATTTTGGCCGCAGGCCTTGAGTTTGACACTTCTGGTCTAGAAACAGTGGAACAATGATGAGAACGGACAGTATCAGGAATGAGTCCATCAGAGGGACAGCACAGAAAAACAGATGGTTTGGAGAGGAGGTCAGAGATTGTTTTGGGTCATATACAGAGGAGGGAGAGTGAATATATTGGTGGACGGATGCTGGAATTGGAGGTCGACAGGAAGACCAAATTAGGCCACATATGATGACGTAACGAGCCACATTTTGTCCACGGGCCACAAGTTTGACACATGTGCGTTAGATGTTCTGGAGATAAAGACTGAGATGGTTTGGACGCTGAGAAGAAATGTGAGAGGAGAGGAGCATGATTGCTACTTTTTTGCAAACATTTTGAAAAAAAAATAAAAAAAATAAAAAAAGAAAAGCGGGGCGACGGGCGTCGTCGTGACTTTATCACGACGTCTACCGAAACAAAACAAAAGAAAACAAAACAAAACAAAATAAAAAATACAAAACATAAACAGGAAGTTCGGTGCGTTTCTAACTTCCAACCAGGAACCGCCTCCTCCTCCTCACCTCCGTGACGTCACGGCCCCGCCCCCTCCGGGTCCCGCCGCCGGCGCGCGTCCGCTCGCGCGCAGCGGGGGGGAAAGCAGCCGCAGCTGTCCGAGCGCGAGCCGCCGCACCATGTCTCGAGCTCCGGAGCACGTGAGCAGGCTCACCGAGAGCACCTACAAGGTGAGATATTATTAATATTATTATTAATTTTTTTTATTATAATTATTATGAGATGTACGCGCTTCGCACAGACACTTTGGTTCACTTTTATTGTTTTAATTTTATATCTGTATTTTCCGTGTACGCGTATGTCGAGGAAGGCGCCTCAAATAAAACATTATTATTATTACTATTATTATTATTATAATTATTATTATTATTATTATCGCGTTTTTTTAACTTTCTGATTATCGATCCGCCGGACCAATAAATTCTTTTATAAAAAAAAAAAAACAACTTGTGTATCAATCGCAAATCCGTCCTGTGACGTCAGAGACCGAGTGTCAAGTGAGGAGGGAAAGTGGCTGTCAGGATGACAGGGGATCATCCTGCAGGAACACGTGGCCTGAGAGATCTGATCAATAGGCTTGTGATTGATTACCTTTAATCCAATCTCGTCCTGATTAATCCAATCAGCGTGACAACCCCCCACCCCCGCCCTTGATTCCTGTCTGTGACAGTATGTACTTCGAGGACGCGGTACAAATATGAAATAATATTTTAACAGCTGGATTTTCTTTGATTCGGTATCATAGACACTCCCTGTGTGTGTGTGTGTGTGTGTGTGTGTCTGTGTGTGTGTGTGTGTGTTCACAGTTTGCCTCAGTATCAGCCGGAAAAGCGAAAGACAAGGAAACCTGTTTGTTTTTTTCTCGGTTCCACGGTCATACCTTACCCCCATTGTTCCGTGGAGGGTGTGCCGTTGGGGGGCAGAGACCGGGAGGTGGGGCGGCGCTTGATTGTTGAGTTATTTCAATAGGGAGTGGAAAAGCGAGGCGGGTGGGGTTGTTGTGGCGGCGTGGTCCGTGTTGGGACTTTGCTCCCCGGCAGGAGCTGTCAAGTTAAAGATTGAACCTTTTATTGTTCTCGGATGACTCTATTTATAGTGTTTTTTTCACGTGTCTCCCCGCACCCGCCCCTGTGAGAAAAAAAAAAAATGTCGATGTTTGGTGTGACTTTTCCCATTCGACTCCCCCCAGAATGTTATGGAGCAGTTCAACCCGGGCCTGAGGAATCTGGTCAACCTCGGGAAGAGCTATGAGAAATCCGTCACAGGTACAAAGCACAGCACCCCAAAACACATCACGTGAATCCCTATCAATTATCAATAACATCCGATCATCGTGTATCCCCCCCCCCCTCCCCCGCCTGCAGCGATGACCGTTGCTGGGAAGCTGTATTTCGACGCCGTCTATAAGATCGGAGAGAACGCAGCCGTGTCTCCAGTGTCCAGGGAACTGGGTGAGTACGGTTCGAATCGAACACCTGCGAAGGGTCAACTTCCCGTGCAGTGGGTTTTTAAAAGCCACTTATATGGTTTCATCACGTTGCGGTTTCAACACTCGCACACATACTGGCGTGCCAAGCGCTGAGTGGGCCGTCTGGACCCGCCCGAGGGGTTCGCTGTCCTGCCCGAGGACACTTTGGCGTCAACCTAAGTACCATTGACCTCCATTGGAGGGCATAAGTCTGGGTTTACACCTCCAGAATTTGGAAAAGACTCGCTCATTTCACTCCAGATCACATCTGAAGACTAGTTTAAGTCTCTGTCTGGTCGCAGACTAAAGACTGAGCAACTTCCATCTAAAGACTTTGCACAGATTTTGAAAACACTCGTGGAAAACTAGAACTCCACTCTTTTCCCAGGAGGTTTCCTGTTTCCGGCTTTGTGGGAATTCATCTATCGGTTGCTGATTTAGTCTTTACAGCGCAAAGACTTGCAATAATATCACATTTGATAGTCGTAAACCCAAGACAGGGCAAAGACTGAGCTACCACTGCGCTAAGACTGTAAGACTACCAGCTGACACTTAAGACTCCCCTATGACTCTAAAAATTTCCTTCTGACTTCCAGTTTTAAGTCTGCGACTGGCATAAACTGCGCCCCCCTCCAAAAAAAGAAAATTACTGAGAAATCCAGCAGCGTGCAAAACTAATGCAAGATTCTGACGTTCGTATGAAACAGATTTAATGTTTTTTGTCTTCGGATAAGGCGCCTTGGCAGATCACGGCACGCTACAAAAAGAGAGAAAGAACCGAGCAAATTCCGCCGCTTGTGATTGTGACCTCAAAACCATCAAGGTGTGTTTCTGCACCACTTTGGCAAACCAGGAATAGCAGTGCTAAACCCCGACATCAGTCAGGATGAGCTGTCATGTGTCTGACAGCTCAAAAGGAATTCACATTGAATTCAACGCCGGCATGAAATGAAATTCCCACAACGTGAAACCAGGTCATTTTTTTTATATAAAAGAAATGTTAAGAAATGCGTATTTTGAATGAGAAACATTGAATTCTTCTGGTTTTCTTGACTTGACGGGTGTTGCATTTTCTTCTCAAACACGCCCACCCATCCCTGTCATTTCTATTGCGATGTTTTTAAAGAAATTGATTTTTTTTTTTTTGTTTGGCAAGATTTGGATCCCAAAAAAAAAAAAAAAAAAAATCAATACCACTTGTGTATTTGTTGGTTACAGGTCAGTTTACAGAAGGATAAAAACTGCCAAAGGCTGGTTTGGCTTGAACTGAGGGAATAAAATACACAAAATAAGGTGGTAAAGTTTCCTAAAAGTTACATAATAAAAAAAAAGTATCACAAGCAAAAACAGAGCAGCTTTGGAGATGCCTTTATGCTAAGCTAATCCGCTACAGGTGTCTGCTTGAAATTTATCACGCTCACAAGAGAGATGGATCAGATGTGAGCGGCGCTGGTGTTTACATCAACACGTGCTAGCAATTCTACAAATCGCAAAAGCCGGGGTGGCTGGTGACGCAAACATCTGGAAACAACATGAACGGAAGGCCGTCTGGCGGTGAAATGTTATTGTTTCGCGCCGTCCGGCTCGCGCCGATCGCACGGCTTCCTCCTCGCTGTCCGGCTGCCGCCAAGACCGTGAAGGTTGCTTTCCATCCATCCTGTGACTCATCCCCCAATTATTCTATTACAGCTAAAATTCCGAGCTGACCCACTTTGTCCGCAGGGGGAAGGGGTGGGGGAGAGGCGGGGCAGGGGTTAAATTCATGCTGTGTCACGCTGTAATGCAGGTGTGTGTGTGTGTGTGTGTGTGTGCTTTCACTTTTAGAAAGGAAACATCTGAATGATGGAAAATCTGTCGTATCTCCCATGCATTCATTATCCATACAGGTTGCAGCTGATAACCATTCACATGCAACACATTCACATGCAACCGTTCATCCTCTCATTCACAAGACGTATAGATTTACAACCATTCACGTGTTTCGCAAATTCGGACTCTTCCGTGAAGTCCGCCACGCTAATCACTGCGTCTGCCTTCGGCTGATACCGGTCCTCTATAAATAAGACCCTCTTCCACAGATGGCGGTCGCAGATGTTGACGGCAGAGAGGGATTTATGAGAAATTATTTGTCAGTATTTTTTGTTTTGCTCTCAAAAAGTTGGCACGTGGGAATCGATAAACATGAAGGCAAAGTAAGACATAAAAAAACAGCGGTAATTGTGAATTGTCCATTGATGAAACTGACATTATATACATTTATCCCCACTAGAAGTTCCAAATTCCTACCTCGGATGGATAAATGAGTTAGACCGAAGCCCTACACTCTGAGCTTTCACTCAAAATGACTATCCTACACATACATCATTAAAAAAAAAGCGACAATCAATCTTGTGCGTCGGAAAAATCTCATCTGCAACCCCGGACGCCACTCGTAACTCGCCGGTAATAAACCGCAATATGACGGCCGTAACAGTTGACGACTCGCAAGCCACTTTTGCGGGTCAGTCGTTTGGCGAGATGATGGCGTAACGTGACATTTGCACTGCGGGGCGAGGTGTCGCATTTTATGTTTACGGCATTAACAAGCCTTGTAAATACAAATTGGATGGCGTCATGCCTGGCCTCGGGAGCGGATCACCTCGCCCGGCAGGAAAAGCATTCAAACCGAAGCGTCAACAAGGACGGGAATCTTTCCCGTAACCGTGATGCAAGGGGTTTTGAAATAGTCATTTTAAGCTGCGTGCCCTGACGTGGAAATGAATGGGATGAATGTTCTCATGTCGCAAGGTCTAAAAAAGAAAAAAAGTCCGGTAGGACAAAAGGCACAAGGAGACGCGGTCATTCTTCGACAGCCCGGACTAGTTGACGTCGAGACGGCGTGCGGAAAAAGCACAGGGCAAACACGCCGAATAAACAGACGGAGCCCAGAAGGACCGTCTTCCCAGCAGTGGTTCCCTCATCCTCGTCCTCCGCCTGCTTTATTAAAACCCACTGCCTGCCAGGCTCCCGCTGAACTGTAATTACAGATTTATAAGACGTTTTTTTTTCTTCTTTGAACTGAATCCGCCGTTCTACGCGGGATCCGCGGCCAATAATATTCCTTAAAAAAAAAAAAAAAACAAAACGTCAGGAATTATAGTCTGATTAGATTAAAACGCCGTTACGCCTCGTCTGCTCCAAGCTCTCGCGTCACTGCGGTCGACAGATATTTGCAGAAAGCCACCGCAGGCTCTCGCTGCTTTTCCGAAATCAACAAGTTTTAGTTGTTGAAACAAAGAATACATCCGGGATAAAAGAATATTCCTCGATGAGCCCAGGATTTAGAGGTTTATATATCGTAAATATCGCCGACTGAATATCACAGATCAGTTTCCGGCTGATTTTATGGCTGTTTTCTTTGTTTATTGAAGGAGCTGTTTCTTGCTAATACACTGATTCAGAATCCCCATGATTCATCATGAGTTGGCTTCGGCAAAGTCGATATTTTGTTAATATCCGGCCCGCCCATGGGAACGGGTCGAAAAAGAAATAATTCCAACCAAAATGGTGTATTTGTTGCTGCAACCTTTGGGGTAAATAAAACTTGCGTTTGTTTTAGTAGTATTTTTATATTTTAGTATTTTCTTTCAGTTTCAAGTTGCTTTGTGCACGTCGCTCCATGATAATCACTCTGAATTGTTATTTTCTGGATTGACTTAACGATAAGCTGCGCTCTTTGGAATTGCGAAGTGAAGAAACACGTGCAAACAGGTCAGAACGGGTGGAGAAAAGTGTATCAGCAAGAATGCAAAGAAAAGGTGGAGGAGATGAGAAGACATTGACACGGAGCTCGGGGCCGCAGAGATGAAGATGTGAAGCTTCTCTCTGGTGTTCGACGGACGGAGACGACAAGGGTTGAGTCCGATAAAGTCCGACCGAGATGGTTTGGACAGAGGAGAGATAGTGAAGATCTGTGTAGAAGGATGCTGAGGTTGGAGGAAGACCAGAGAGGAGATGAATGAATGGAGGGAAAGAGGACATGAAGCTGGGAGAAGATAAAGATGGTTTTGCTGACGGCAGATGATTGGCTGCAGGGACCCCCGATGGGTGTAGCCTAAAGGAGAAAAACAATTTAAGGGCAAATTGTTTTGCCATTGTGTTCTGAATATATCCTGCCATCTGTAAATAGAGGTTTTGTTGCAGCAGCAGGTCAAACAGCTTTATATATATCTATGTGTGTGTGTGTGTGTGTGTATTATATATAAATCTCATTTCTAAGAGTGGGAGCATTCAGAAACTTCCTGTGCATAAGTGGACTCCACAGGGAGCTGCTATTTTACTCTGAAAAGCAGCGGGTATTTAAAGACTGAAAATGTTGCAGTAGAAAGAATAGCGCGGCCCCACACCTCTTCCCCCTTTTCTCTCGTCCAGCTTCGGCAGAAATTGTTTTTTTTTTTTTCATATTGAGGCAAACAGTCGGCATGAGAAAATACCGTAATTTCCAGACTATAGGCCGCTGTTTTTTTCACACGCTTTGAACACTGCTGCTTAAACACTGACGCGTCCAATTTATGGATTTTTTAGGGGGGGGGGCTTACGAGCTTCATGCCGCCAAAACGTTTATCCTCGTCACATCGGACCAATGAAATTCTGAGGCCGTTCGATTCCAACACCGAAGAAGACGACTTTAACGGTTTTAGTGCGCGGGAGGAAGACCGAGATAGCGATGGGCTGGAGTAGGACAAAGCGGGGATAGAAAATGGATTGACTTTTCTTTGTGTAAATTATTGTAAATGTTTTTCATCAGCCGTGTTACAGGCACCTTTCAGGAAAAAAAAAAAAAAAAAAAGCATTTCCGGTTCGTATTTGTGGATGTTACCGCTATATATTCAAATAAAAGTAAAAAAAAATGTTTAAGTGTAACATCTTTCAGTGTAAATATCTCACTTTACAACGTGGACACCTGCAGCTTACAGACAAGCGCGGCCTATAAATGTCCATATTTATTTCGATGGTTATTTTATATTATATTCAGGTTGGCTCAATAGTCCGGAAATTACGGTAAATGTAGCGTCAGCCGAAGCTCCCCCCTCTAAGAGATTGAATAGAGGCGACCCCGAGAGTTTTTTCCGTTTGTCCAGAAAGCGTCAGTAACAGGTCGCTTGTGTCGACTTGGATGAGCTTGACGTTCATCAAAATGAGCGGGCTGCTGCTGCGACGACGCAAAGATCCAATACGGTTCTTCAAGAAGTCCTTCCTTCGACCTCAGCGTTGTTTATCTCAGAGCAAGAATGACGCTAAAAGTCGAGCAACCAGTTGACGTTTGCGGCTTCCGATGAGGAGCTCAAGTTTTGATAGGCGTCTTGTAAGAATTAATTAGCACGTCTTCTTTAAGTCTTCTTGATAGATTGGAAAAACACAACGGCTTTACTTGTTTACATGACGTGTCTCTTGGGATCCGTCCCAGGTTTCTTAGCGGTTCGGTGCAGCGTTTCCTCTCCTTGCTCACGGGGAATGTCGGCGTTTTTTCTGCAGATCGTCTGGAAAGGGCGAGGAGCCGCTCTACATGCAAAAATGTCACGGGACAGCTCTGCTGTGATTTGGCGCCGTGTAAATAACATCTGACGTGATGTGACTTGACGTATCATCAAAATACCTTTGCTCTTGCTGTCACCGCGCGTCGCAGCAGGCAGGAGCTCAGGCGGACTCGGAGGCCAAAGCCAGACCCCGGAGCTAAAAAACAACGGTTGACTTTCTCGCCATTGAAGTGACTCCGTGCATCAGAAATGATCACAATGCATCTTCATTATGTGTTTTATGCACGGACGGCTGGGATGCGACGAGCCAGCCATGTCACCCACGGCGACAACGGCGAAACTTTTTATGGTGAACTCGATAGACAGGTCGGTCATAACCGTTCCTCCAGAATGTGGGGTTGTCCGCGCACTTTGCATGCCATCTACGTTGCCTCCTTTATCGCCTCTATCGTGCGTTTTATCACAAAATTGACAAAATTGTCATGTTGATTACTTATGACACGCAGCCGTCTAAGCTCTGTGCGGTCTGGGATGTCTGGCATCCTCGGACAAATTGTACATAATTGCTTTAACAAAGCATGCAATTGTCTATTTCAATATGTTGTTCAAGAGCATCCGGCCCTGTTTATGATGTGAATTCATGATTTATAGTCACTATATGTAAAGGTCGTATCTATTGCTATTTTTAGTTCTTAATATGTATGTAATGTAATCTAAAACAACGATCTAGTGCAAAAAAAATGCAATAAATACACACAACGTCTACATATGCAACGTACTCGGTCCGAATATTTTGAAACGAGCCTTACTGAGTTTAGGTGTTGCTGTCGGGAAAGTGAACTTGTGCCTTTTTGGAACAAACCAAAAGCCTTCTGACAGTTTTACTGTCAAACTTTCAAATCCTCTCAAACAGGATTTGATAAAGGGGACTCGTGTTCCCCCAATACGACACTCACTTTGGCTGAAAACTTTTTTCAAAACGCATTTGCAGAGCTGGGGCAGAAAATCCCATGCTGGGCCACCATTGTTTGGCTCCATGCAAACATTGCGGAATATGTATTAATCTACCCTCTCGGGTCGGGTGCCGGGAAAAAATTATTTTTCTTTGTGGATTGAGTAACATGTCAGCCAAAGGGCCAACGGTATGCGAAACTTATTTTACCATTAAAAAATGAGTTGGCAGAGTTTTTGCTTAGCTATGCTAACAGTTTCTCCTGGCTACGGCTCCAATTTACTGAGCTGACATCGGACCACTATTCATTTTCATATCTGGACAGGTACACGGGGAAGTACATTTCTCAAAATGACTGGCTCATTTTTGCACATGACCTGTTTTTTCATCTTAGCGGCGCAAGCATTTTGTCGCAGGACCGTGAAGTGTAGAGTTACCTATCAGGTCACCGCACAGGCACGTCTTGTTTCACAAAAGCAGTCCCGGAAAATAAAGACACTGAGCCGGGCGGAGGTTTGCTTTCAGCGGCTCCGCTCATTGTTCGTTCAGTTTTGACTCTTGTGTCGTCACACCCCGCTTCTCTTTGAATGACCCCTGCAGACGGCGGTCACTCGCATTTTTGCATCCGGCACTGAACCAAGAGCTCTCCAGTACACCGGGACCTCTGCGGACTCACCGCTCAATAAACCGTGACACCAGACCATCTAAAATCCCGTCACACTCGCAAATACGCCATGATTCTACCCGCCTCTTCCTTTGCTCGCTAAGCAGTCCGAACAGTTTCGAAATCACTGTAAACTGAACCAAAACCTTATAATTTGAATAATTTTTTTTTCA
This sequence comes from Fistularia commersonii, assembly GCF_037954325.1. Lineage (NCBI taxonomy): Eukaryota > Metazoa > Chordata > Actinopteri > Syngnathiformes > Fistulariidae > Fistularia > Fistularia commersonii. Next base: position 7,450,308 of record NC_141316.1, read on the forward strand.
ATACCAAACAGTGATCCGTTGGCAACACCTTGCGCGGACCTCTGCTTGTCCTTTCAGAAAAAAATGAGACGTTCTGTGCGCGATGGCAGCCCATCATTCTAAGTTAGAGGCGCTGTCACAACTATTGATCTGCAGGGCACACAGTAAAACTCGCTGAATGACAGTAGCGGCTCATATCACCGAACAATTAGAAAAGTCATTAAGACCACAAAAGGCATCTTTAAATCATTGTTAGTGCGATATATGGATCATCAATTCTCCAGCGGGCAAATTTGATTGCCGCCGATAATTGCCGTCCAAAGTTTACCCCGAACTATTGTCAAGTCAGACTTTATTTATATGGCGCCAAATCACACACAGCTGTGGAGCAAGTCTGGAGCAACGTCTTTGAGATAAATCACAGAAACCCAACATCTACCCAGTGAGCGAGCATTTGGCAACAAAGAAACTTTGCCTTTTACAGAGCAGAAACGCCTTCCGCCTCGACCCAACGGGCACAGATGATCTCTTACTAATAATAGCAGTAGCGCAAACATACAATATGCACAGTCCTTCACGCACTTGGTTCGATTTGCAGGTTTCGTAACATTTGTATCGCACGGCTGTGATGAAAATGTGTTTTGTCCGAAGTTCAGCTTTTTTAGCGGTCGGACAGCTCAGCACTTTGTGGAGTTTGTGCGAAGAAATCAGTGTTTTTTCACCAAACGATTGAATCTCAGGGCTTATTTGTATGTTTTCTCACCTGCCCGGTTAAGACCGGGGGAATCGAACGTCGATGTGTTTTTCTTCCCCCCGCGCACTGTATATTTGGGCAGGTGTGGAAAAAAAAAAAAAAGAGCAGACGGGAACAACCAGATCGAGGACTAGTTGAAATTGTGTTCTTGTTAGTTTGCGACGTGAACGCGATGTACCGCTTCGAACCCGATCCAACCGGTAGGAACTTCCGTCGCCGATCGGCCCCTGCAAACACCAAGTGTGATATTAACTTGTGAAGAACATCCAGTCTGTCGCACCTACTAATTGGCGTAAAGTTTTCAACCGATACCAACTCAGCTATTGCCGTTCAGCAGCCTCTTCTTTAATTTCAGTCACAGAAAGTTCTCCTGAGCAGTCGCTGGTTGCCTCAGTCCACGCTAGGCGATGAACTAACCAATCATTGAGATCCGCATCCTGTTGGAAGTCACTTAGTCGTCACTTGTTTGAGGGAAGTCTAGTCACCATTCGTCAGAGCGTTGGGTCCTGACTCACCATTTCTCTCGTTTCCGTCACCCGCAACGCTTGCTTTGACAAGCCCGTCGATGCATGTCATCCCAAAAAAACGAGAGAAAACTTGAAGCGTAGGAAGGATTATCAGCGGTGGTGGTGGTAACATTTACCCCAACAGCGTTATCTCCCACTGCAGTCTCCTTATCTGATACTAAACAGGCATCAGCTGCAGTTGCACGGGGCATTTCAGCCATAAATGATGTCACCTGTGAAGAATGTGAAAGGTGTTGTTCTGTTTCTATAAACAATCCTCTAAAATCGAGCAGAATCTTGAAAAGCAAAGGCCGATAGCAAAAAAAAAACAAAACAAAACAAAAAAAAAAAAGCCAAGGGTATTATCTATTTAATTCTATTATTTACACTTTACTATCAATCTGGCACTTGTACAAGCGCATCGTGGCAAAAAGGGGTCAAAGTTCTTGTTTATTCGATGAGTCCGTCTGCATGCGTGCTGAACTCGACGTCAGCCGGGCGTGTGCGGGATCGGCCAATGTATGAGTAAATAGCCGAACTATTTACAATAATGAATCATAAACCGTGAGATGAATCAAAGATGTTCGCGTCGGGCCGGTATCTCGCACGCGGTCCGCGCCTAACGACACTAACATCCCCGTCACCCTTTTGTTTTCCATTTAAAGTCGCTCTGGTGCGATTAGATTATCGCGGAAAGCCTCGTATTTGAGCGACAAATACATCGCAGATAAGATCCCAAGTGATAAAGTCCAGCTCGATCCTGCGGATGCTAAAAGTTCTTCCCCCGTCACTTGAACTTGCGCTAAAGAGGATCTCGCGAGCTTCTCGGGCGTCTTTCCACGATGTGCGTGATTTACCCTCCTCCGATTCATGCGACACATTCACGCTCCGGACCCAGAATAACAAGTTGCCTTATCTCGCTGTGGCATTTACTCTCCCTCAAGAAGCAAGTTTTCACACCTTGTTAACACCCAAAGTGAAACCTGCAGGTGCACAACGGCCTCTTTGAACCCCCCCCGCCCCCGGTCCTCTCCCGGCCTGCGCGCAGGCTGTTGTTGGGGCTGTACAAACAGCCCGGCGCCCGGCGCCGCCCCTCCCTTTCCGAGCACAAAGGCAGCATTTACCAGTACGTTCTGGTGACCTTCAGAGGGCAATGTTGTTGTAGCTGCCCGTTGGATCGCAGAAGTACAGCTCTGTATCAGCAGGTCATTACGTTTGTTTGCTTAGAGTACGGGGGGGGCGAGGGGGGGGGGGATGTCAGGTGTCGGCTCAGACGTGCGCGCTCATTTCCCATTTATGGCTATTCATGTAGGGGGGGGGGGGGGTTGACTTCCAGAGGTCCCGAAAAAATTCGATACTTTGGCGTTCTCTCTGGCGTTAAGGTGATCAACTTCTTGCCGGCAGCTTCGCTGTGGCTATTTTCCGTGATTGTGAAATCGTCCGTCGTAAGTTTCCCCGGGTTTTCAGCGGGCCGCGTTGTCCTATAGTAAACCTTGAGTCTAGATTTCGCCCCATTGTGATAGAGGTAGCGCTATAAACTGCTTAGCTACGATTGTCCACTACTGTTTACAGTATTGACTGACTGCCATTGTCTCATGTCATACGCCGCTCTGTTGTCTGTGAATGGAGACTGTTCTGTATCCGACCGCACAATACCAGAACCTTTCATAGAGATTACTTATTGACAGCTGTTCAAATACTGAAAGGAGATAAGTCATCTCTTTATAAAGATGCGGGTCCCGTTAAAAACTAAAAAAAACACGTGAATTTCGTTGCTGGTCTTTCATATAAATATGCTTTTTGCATCATGTCGAGTTTCCTCTCCAACGTTAAGTCAAAAATGTCTTTATCTACTGTCGTAATTACCGCCTTGATTTACTAAAGACCGGTCGTGGTTTCTGTCTAGGTGTGGTCTTGATGGAGATCGCGGAGGCCCACAGGAACGTCCACATCGAACTGGAGGAAAACGTGAGTTGCCGTGAAATCCCGAAAACGACGCTCGGGGCTCGACCTCGGGGTCCAGCGCTAAACTCAAAAATAGCACAGTATGTACCAAGGTGAGCAGAGCGGCTTAGCGGAAAAGAGGATTCCTTGGCCTCAGCATATCTGTAATCAATCATGAGTTTCCAAATTCGGGGTCAGCGGGGTTATTCGTTCATTAACATTCTGAGAATATCCCGCGGGGACTTCTTAACTCACACTTAAAACTATTCCAGCGAGGTGTTTTCGTTCTTGGAGTCACTGGAAGAACGTTCTCGGTGCCGCTCGAGGAAATGTTCAAAAGCATGAGCAAAAAAAAAACATCCGCGCTAACTCGGGAGGTGTCGATCTTGTTGATGGGTGTTACTCTTTCCCGTCGAGGGTGCGATCGGCCGATCCCGCAAAATAAATGAGTAATAACTGGCTCTTAGAGATAAGGGACTTTCAGTAAAAAAAACTGACAGGGCAATCAATGCGGCCGGTCTCAGTATTAACTCTCTCTTCGTGCATGGCGTAATAATGAAATAATACCAGATGCACGTTGAAAACAGCTGCATCTAGAACAAGATGGACTGAAAGCATCCCTGCAGCATCTGATGGATATTTCTATTCATTCACTGCCATTCTGTGACTCCAGGATATTTCACCTTCGGAGAGACCCCATCTCCCTTTTTGATAACGGCTCTGAAATAACTTTGAAATCTCTTTACCGCAACCTACTTTTAAATTCAAGGGGGAAAAAAAAAGATTTATCCCAAATATTGAGACATTTTCAAGAATGCCACCGGGAGAACCTGCAGCTAAATAAGAAGCGATACGGGTTTTAATCAGGGCGCTAAGGAGCACGACGAACCGGCTCCTTAGATAATCACCACTGCAATCAGCTGATATTTTTTTGGCTAATATAGGAAGTGCGTTCACCAGATACAGGGATGAGAAACGGGCATGTTCAATCAGTGCTACGAGTGCGCGGCGAACGGGCGCAGCGCGCTTAGGCGTGATCAAGCCCACCGGGGTGGAATTGAACGAGAAACGTTGAAATAGCAGAGCGTTAAATATTAAATAAGATTTAATAACTCGCTGTTTACCAGGAAGGAGGTGCAGCACCTAAAAACTGGAGATGACTCAGTGCTACATCATGGGAGTCACTGCTTATGATTATGGCGTTGTGCAACTCACCCACGAGCCATGCGTCAATAAATCAGATAAAAAAAATAGATATTAAAATGAGAAATAAAAGCACGACTCTGAAGTTAACTGGCGAAGTGTTATGAATTGTATGATTTTTTTTATTTTTTTTTGGAGAAAAAGTTAAATCTTCCAGGGTTAACATGCAAATAATAGAGCACCACGCTGTCTTCACGACCTTTTAAACCTCTATTTTACAAGTTTAAAAATATGGTATTACAACATCATTCTTGCTCCTTGTTGCCCCGGAGTAAAATACCACAAATACCTGCAAAGTGACCCGTGGCACGGCGGAGGCCGTGACTGAAATGCAGAACGCCGGATTCTGAAAGCAATGTGTAAGCCACCGGCTGCGCGTGTTACAGCGTCACCGCTGCGATCCTGCACTGACGGCAGAGAGGAAACTTGTAAATCTTTAACTTTCAAAAGGCCGATAACGGCTCCCTGTCGCGTAGCTCTCAAAAACCCATTATGGTGTGTGCCATCGGGTCTCTCGCGATGCAGCCCATGAGAATTAAGCGGCAGCGTGTGCAGAACATCTAACTCATGCTGTAGAGCATCTGATGCTGCGACCGTTGTGATGAGTGCATTTTCCCCTTTCCTGCAGTTCAAGAGGTTCCACAAAGAGGTTATTACCGAACTGGAGAAGAAGACGGAACAGGATGTTAAATACATGACCGTAAGTGGTTCCATCTATCTGTTGATTCTTTTTATGATGATAATCATAATAATTATATAATAAATCATAATGATTGTTATGAATTATTAGCATTGTTATTATTATTATTATTATCATTATCATTGATAGTTATAATAATTATAAATAATCATTTATTATAATTTAATAATTATCATTATAAAAAGAATAATGTTTGTTATGAATTATTAGATCATTATTATTTGTATTATTATTATGGATAGTTATAATAACAACAATTATTATTATTATAAATTATTATTATTGATAGTCATGATAATAATAATCATAATGAAAATAAATATTTTATGATCTGTATAATAATTATTATTATACAAACAGTGTTGTTATGACTTATTATTATTATTATTATTAGATTGTTGTTATTATCATTGATAGTAAAAATAATAATTATTATTATTATAAATTATTATTATTATCATTATTATTATTATTTTATTATCATTATTATTATTATAAATTATTATTATATTATTATTATTATTGTTGTTTGTTTGCATATTTTAAGGACAAAGCACTTATTTACAACAACATTTTAGTAAGTTATTTTTCATATATGAAATTATATTACATGACATATGATATGAAAAAAGGCGAACACAGGTTCATTCTTCGATCATTTGAGTGATTTATGAGCACACCTTCTGCTACTACTTTTTGCACTCGGGTATGGAGCAAAATAATCCATTTTTAAACAACTTGCAATCAAACTCGGATTTGAGCAGGTGGATTGTCAGCCGAGATCGTTTCCGCTAATGGTGACGCGATCCTGTTTGACAGTTTAGATGTGGTGTCACTAGGGAAAGCTCTTTCTCAGTGCTAAAAAAAAACAAAAAACCTAGTTTTGGTGCAGTTTCCACAAACGAAGCTGCACCGGTGCCAAATATTAGCGGGTATTTTGGAGTCAGCGTGTATCTAATCTGACTAGCGTCACGTCGCTTCGTGTCGTCACCTGACGCTTTGTGCTCGTGGACCGCAGGCCACCTTCAAGCGCTATCAGTCGGAGCACAAGCTGAAGCAGGACTCGCTGGAGCGCTCGCAGACCGACCTGAAGAAGCTCAGGAGGAAAAGCCAAGGCAAACACTCGTCCAAGTACGAGGTCAAAGAGAACGAGGTGAGACGAAGTGCACGCCTGCGTCCGTCTGATTCTTTCCATCTTCTCAGACGTGTCTTTTGTAAAGTATAATCCATTTTAAAAAAGTACCATGAAAATCCCTTCACCTTGGGGAAGTTTATAGGCCTTAGAATAAACCTATTTTTATTGTGTACAAGCTATTTCACTGAAAGTGTAAATTTACGCTGTTAAGTCAGATGTGGACTCGGTCGGTGACTTTCATGGGACAGATAAGACTGGTTGTCACGGAAATGCAGATGATACATACTTTTATGTTTTCCACACACCATGCGGGCTTCCTAAATTAAATTAAATTAAATTAAACCTGCTTCTAGTCAGGTTTAATTTAGGCACCCATTTTGACCGAGGTTATCCGTGTAGAAATTAGGTTATTTAATCCAAATCTCGAGCAAGTATAAAACTATTTTAGTCCATGCCTGAGAAATAAATGTGATTTAGTCACCTTTAGAGCTCAAAGAGCCATTTGGAGCCGTTTCCCAACAGAACGCAACCCTTTTGAAATCTAAAATGAATTATCAAGGCATATAATGTTAATGTTTTTTGCCTTTACGCAACGTATACACAAAATATGTATTGCATTTATTTAAAATCAATGAACAACTGCAAAGAAAACGAGATGACATTTCCGCATGCAACAAAACATTTTGAACAAAATACTCGATGTCTATTTGAGTTCTTATATTTATAAAAAAAAAAAAAAAAAAAAAGGCCGAACTTGAACCAAAAATGTCATCCTCTCTCTTTTACCAGCAGGTCCAGTCGCTTATTAAGATCGACAAAAAAAAACAAAAACAAAACACGTTTTATATAGATGTTACAAGATGATATTCAAATTTAAAATGAACCAACTAAAATAAAATGCATTTTAATTAAATACTCACAGGGAGCTGCATCAAAGGGATCAAAGAGCCGCGGGTTTTCGACCCCTGGGCTAGAAATAGGGCGTAAACCCTGAACACGAACCAAAACCTCGACGATAACCATCTGAAAGCCCACATTTAAATCACAAACGCCGCAAAACCACAAACATTCCCACCTGAGTGAGCAGCCATGACCTTTCCGTGACTTTGAATTTTATCCGTCGTGCCTTTGCTTTGGTAAATTTCAGCTCAATGGAGCTGAGTTTTAAGGTTTACAACATCGAGTGTATTTCCAGATCGCCGTAACAAACTGCGTACTCGCCGTCCAACAACACGGACTGTGATTTGTTTTGCAAATCGATGCGGCGAGATGAGCGCGGTAAAGGAGGGGCCGGGCAATAAATCCTCGGCGTCTGTCGTTTTTTTTGTTTATCGATCGCCTTCGTGGCTTTCGCTTTCGACGACGGGTCAGATCGGGGACTTGCGTTAAGAGGATTAAGACATGAAACTGAAAAGTCAAGAGGCGATTCCGGGCCGTAAAAAAAGCGCAGGAGGATTTTTTTATGGGGTCGATTTCCAAGTTTTCGCTGCGTGCCAGAACTTTCCGGCCACACCTGGTATCGGTACGATTATAATTGCCTCTGGAGGGAACCCGTTAAAAGTCACTCACGGAAAAAAAAAACAAAAAAACGTCTTTTTATCAGAGCGGCGCTTTAATGGAGAGCACTTTCTAATAATCATACTGCTCAACGCTGTTTTCTGCTCCCCCGCCTCTTGGTCGAGAGTCTTGCTAAATTGAAAATGCCGTGAAAATGAAGAGCTCTGATTCAGCGTCTGACAGACTATCGAAGAGGGAGAGCGTGTGTGTGTGTGTGTGTGTGTGTGTGTGTGTGAGAGAAAATGGGGCCAGGCAGTCGAAGAGGGTCTTTGACAGAGCTCTCGGAGAGAGGCTGCTTTCACGTCACCATGACAGCCCGGGGAAGATGGAAAGGAAAAGCCGAGTGTGGGCGCTGAAGAAAGGACAGAGGGGAGGCTGCAAAGTCATTTAAAGTTTGATTTGCCTGGTATTAAATCCGGCCTATCGTCTCCGCTTCATGAAAAGTGGAATCCTTCTCGCCCCATCCTGAGCTAATTTGACCCGATCGCGAAGATGATATTAGCCTCCCCTCCCCCACCGACGTTACGCCTCGTGTAAATTCACTTTTTTTATAATAGCAACCTTTCATTTTGTCAAAGTTGAGCCGCCGCCCGATTACAACCATTCATTTTATTGCTCTTTGAAACTCAACTTCTGACCTCCTCGCTGACCTTGGTGTCACTCCCTCCGCAGTGCATGGAGACCATCTCGTCCCGTCAGATGGACATGCAGAAGTTCATCGCCGACGGCTGCAGAGAGGCTCTGCTGGAAGAAAAGCGACGCTTCTGCTTCCTGGCAGACAAGCACTGCATGTTTTCCTACCAAATAAGCAACTACCATGAAAAGGTAAGGAACGCGATGAAATAGGGTTCTTTGTTTCACAGATAGGGCGCAAAGCAAAAGCAATACAAGTGTGGGTTAGATCAGGGGTCGGCAACCTTTAACACCCAAAGAGCCATTTGGACGCGGTTTCCTCGAAAAAAAAAAACACTGGGAGCCGCAATTACTTTTTGACGTCTAAAATAAAGGTACCGCTGTATATATTGCTTTTTATTACCTTTACACTTTGTATAAACAAGCGTGTCGTGTGTTGCTTCTGAAATTCACAAAGCATTACGGAGAAAATTAAATTTTATTTATGTAATGAACTCATTTTGAGCTTTGGGCTTTCAGAGCGTGCAGCGGAGCCTTGACCTGAATTTTAAAAATAAATCGGGAAAAAAAATCACTGTGTCGGTAAACAATAAAAAATAAGTATTTGCAAAATATCTTCATAAATATTTATTTTACCTGGTTTATGGGACTTCTGATCCTGAACTTCTGCGCACAGCATCCGCAAATCGGGACTTTACCGACTTTACCGGGTCTACCGGCTTCCGCGAGTGTGACGTTATTTTGAGCGGCGGAAAATAATAAATATAATTTATTTAATATGTCAAGATCACAATAATCTTCCAACTTAGAACTAAAAGTTAAAAAAAGGAATTAACACAAATGAAATAAACTCAAATTAAATATTCCAAATCTATTTTCCCAAGCCAACTGATTTGTTTTTGACCTGCGAAGGCACCGTTCCGGACGTCATGATTGTTGATCGCGAATTAATGGAAAACGTCGTTCTTGATCTCGCTAAGGCAGAAATCCTTTCGATATTCGTTGTCATTGTCTAATGCAGCTGCTGAAATGTAGCTTCGAGCTCATCAGAATTACAGATTTTTACTTTATTTCTTCCGGACTTGAATGGAAGTGTGGCTCGATTGTCCACCATCGTCTCCGATACTTCTTGTCAAGGACTGCGATCGCAATACGACACTGTACCGCCGTGTCTTTTCTGTGTAGCTGAGGTAAAACAATTTTTCATTAGCAGTCAGAGCATAAAAGGGCCTGTCAGTACATCCCAAACAGGAAGAATTATATGAATCGGTTTAGCGCTGCGCCTGAAAAAAAAAAAAAAAAAAAAAACCCCACTCACTTCGGTCCATCCAGCTGAATAGCAAAGTCAACCGTGTCAAAGTGACATCGAGGAAAACCGAAACAAAAGTTTCGTCGAAGTGGTTGTCTAAGCGCTGCGTTGGAAAAATTGCTCCGAATCAAGAAGACGCGAAATCGCCGAAAGAAAACCTTTTGTTAAACGGACAGCGGCTGGGGGCGGTAATCCAGCATAACCTGACTCATATAGATGAGTGACATGATTTGCGGTATCTTTCTCCCCCTGGTGTTTCCAGGCCAAAGAGATGCTGGCAGTGAAGCTCCCAAGCTGGCAGGAAAAGTGCTGCGACATCACCAAGGTGCCGGACAGGGTGATGACCATGATAGATGAGCTCTCCACCACGCCGGAACAATCGCCGCGTATCGAACGCTACAACACGGTGAGAGTCGGGCGTTCGCGTGGTTGCTCGATCGGACGACAGCTGGCGCAGAAACGCGTCTCGAGCGCGAGATAAGGTCGCGTATCGGACGGTTGTCGTGCGGGTTTATCTTATCTTGTTTCCAGCTGTTTTTCTCAGTGCAACTTCAAGATAAACAGAAAAAAAAAACCTGGTGCGGATAGACATTTGTAAACTGTTTGATGGCTTTCACCGAACGCTAAGTTGTTTACATATTTGAGGGATGCTGATTTAAATACTGATTTTCACGTCACCCCTATGTGCTTAAGCCAGTTGGGCAAACTACGGCCTGCGGGCCACATCCGACCCGTTTGGCTTTTTAATCCGGCCCGCCAAAGATCGGTGCAGAATTCATACTTGGCGTAAATGATTGGATCAATGAAGAGGAGATTATTTCATTTTTGGAGCTACTTGAGAACACTTGAGACTTTTCTTGAACTGTATGGCACAGATTTGCTTTGTGATTTAGCCTTTACTGTGGAAACACTGACACACATGAACCAGCTGGACGTGAAGCTACTAGGGAAAAAATGGACGCGACCGTCAGAGCCTTCGAAACCAAGCCGGTTTCATTTTCAAAGCAAATGTCAGATGTCTGATATGTACTGTTAACAAATGCATTTTTTTTTTTTTTAATATTATTGTATCTTGTCGTGACCTGGCCTGTCTGTCAAATTTTAAGTCAATGCCCCTGAGCCAGAAAGTGCGCCCACCCCTGGCTTAAGCACTTGTTGATCTGAAACGCTTCGGCATTGTATTTAGCGCCACTCACTTTAGCGCGCGCTCATCAAGTTTTTTGCGTCTCGTCAGAACAACCTGGAGTCTGGGGTCCCGCCGCCAGCGCCGCCGCTCAAGGCCCAGATCAGTCCGCTGGCTAATATGTTCAACCCAGAGCTCAGATCTCCGCTAACCTCCTCTTCAGATCACAACTCCGGTAAGTCTGGCTTTCCGAGACACGCGTTTCTTGAGAAACCGCATCGCCCCGTACAGGCTAAGCTCAAAAAAGTGAATATGGATCAACAAGAGAATGAGTTTACGCCTCGCCTTCATTGGAAACCCAAACACCTCGCGCTTAGTTTACACCGTCTATTAGACATTATATCCATAACATGTGTAATCTGTGATCTCTATTTGGGGTATCCGTCGTTCTCAGACCGGGGCAGCCTCGGAGAGGGCAGCCTGTCCAGGTCCACCTCCCAGTCGTCGGGTCTCAACGTGGTCAGGAAGTCTCGCGTTCGGACAATCTTTCCCCACACGGCGGGCAACAACGACACGCTCCTCAGCTTCGACGACGGCGACATCATCACCCTGTTTGTTCACGAGGAAAAAGATGGCTGGCTTTACGGAGAGCTGGAGAGGACACGGCAGTGAGTGACGATTACATAAACCTAAATTCCAGAACTAATCCTTGTTTACGTCTTCAGGTTGGGATGAATTGGCAACAGACAGACAGTTTCTATCTTTTCACGCTATAGATATCTTATCAGTCCGTCAGACATTTGAAAAAATATACTAGAAATAAAAGGTACTTTTGCCTGAGGTGCGAGAGATCCGCCTTCAAGGAGTTGTAGGTGATTCATGTTTTACTTCTGGCTCTCCGCACCAGTGGAAATGTACCTTTGTACCGGCATGCAGCGGCACATACTTACGTTTTTCACATTTCTGAGGTGGCTATACAAGTTTTTGTTTTCATAATATTTCGTCTTGCTGATACAACGTGCTTTGAAATCCAGAAGCATGTCGAGCGTGTTCAACATGACGCTTGCAAAAGCCCGACCCTTCTCGCTCTGCTGCACCATCAAGGTGTATCCAAACAAGGAATCTCTGTCTTTCATTAGCCGTTCGCTCGCTGCCTCCGCGTTACCTGCGCGAATCGGCCAATGAAATTCACGCGTTTCACGACATAAAATCATGCGTATGAAAGCTGGTGTGTCTCGGCAGTTAAAACGCATCGAGTCTGCATCTGCGATCATCCCCTGGAGAGCTCAGCCTGGACTGATTCTGCAGGCAAAAATATTGCAAAATGACGCGTCTGGTCTTGCCTTATTATTTAATTCCCATCTGTGCAGCCCCCCCGAACCCCCCATTAATGCACGCTTCTTTATTCACTGATCCCCATTAACACCCACTAATTTAAGAGCCATAAAAATCCAGAAATAAGACATAGAAAACTTGTTAATTTTGTGTGTGTGTGTGTGTGTGTTATTTCCATTTTGCATTTGAGGAGCTGTAATGCATTCAGTTTCTCGAGAAGAGAACACGTTGTGATCCATCACAGGACACTGTTTCTTAGCAACAAATCCATTGCGATGGCCCGACCGGCAATCTTTTTCTCCGAAAACGTGACTCGGAGACGACGTCAGAGTCTTACGGAGCAAAATCTCTCTGTCAGTCATGGATTTAACATCGGCTACGCGCATCGCAGGCGAGCACGGTGTCAACAGCGGCGGTTCTTGACTAATAACAGGTTTCCCTTTTGTCCGGAAGAGACTCTGAAGAGGTTTCACACGAGGTGAAGAGCAAACCATCAGTCACCGCATGCCTGAACTGAATAACGCCACCGCTGACATTTCTGCTCCACGTTCTTGCTTTTCTTTCGATGCCGAATCGAGCTATCAGCTCTGAAAAAGCCCACGTCGAACGTCACGCTACTTTTATCGTAGTATCATGCGAAGACCGGCGGCTTTCGGAAGCATCTCCTCCACCTTGGCATTTTCTGTCTTCCTTGAGACGTCATAACACAAAGGGCGAAGTTGTGTGTGACGGTAACCATGGTGGAGTTTCCTTAAATGGTTCCCAAGAACAAAAGCGTTCTGTGCTGGCGTGACAAATCAAATGTCTTTCGTGAAATGGGTGTGTTGGCTGTTGACTTTGGTTTTTAATGGTATTTCGTTAAACAAACAACCATAAATGAGAAGACGACAGAACAACGAAAGCTACTTTATCATTCGTTTTCAAGCAGTCTAATTTTGAGAATTAAAAGTACATCTGAAAATAAGTAGATGAATAAAGTGCGGTGATTATTTATTTGTGAGGTAACATATTATTTACCTTTTTTTTTTACAGCACCCTCCTCACAGCTACATTACATATCGCGATCAATGATGAGCCTCTGTTTGCAAAATGCTGATTCAAATATCGGTTTGTTGAAGTTTAAATGTCATAACATCATGAAATTTTACACATGACTATGTGTTAAGGTTAGTTGTGTTCACGGGAACGGAACAGTTACGCGCAACAGTTTCCACTTCCGAGTCGATCAACTAATCTCTCTCTCTCTCTCTTGCGTCAGGCGGGGCTGGTTTCCCTCGTCATACTGCAGACCTTATGAGTCTGCGTTATCAAATAGGTAAGAAAAGATGGCAGCGCACCAGGTAATAAGCCCCGTTGTCTTGTGCCGCCACTCAAACTCCGTATCGTGCTTTGCAGCAGCAACGTTGGCACGCCGGTGCGCAGCCGGAGCGTGGTCAGCCTGCCCGAGCAGGAGGAGGAGGAGCCGGTCTTGCTGCCGCCGGCGGACTACTGCGATGACGTCCCCTCCGGCACAGCGGCCCCGTCGCCTCAAAACACAGTCAGTACCAGAACCTTGTTTACCGACACGCCGGCCGATTTCCGAGATCTAACCGGCCCGAAATACAAAGACGAAGCCCTTCGTATACGTTAAAAAAAAAAAAAAAAAAAATCTTTTGACGCGTCCATTTATGGGCTTGGAGACAGACGACAGAATAAAATAGCGCCTTCGATATAAACATCGGCGATTACAGATGGAGACGAGATAAGCGGCCTCCGGTTAAATGATCTGTTATTGTACGTTTTGAAACGCCTCCCCTCCCTTCCAAGGACATTTGCAAAACGGGAGGTCAAAAAATTAGGTTTTGGAAAGCAAAAAGACAAAAAAACGATCAAAAGGCAAAAAAAAAAAAAAAAAAAAAAAAAGGAAAGGATGTTTAAAACGGGAATAATCGGTGAACGGGCGAATTTTTTTCCCCTCTCAGTGCAGGTTATTGGCTTTCCTGCAGTAACCTATTGCTCGAGGCATAAAGTCCCCTCTGTGGAAGCTTTTCACATTTTCTTTTACAGACGCTTTAAATCATATTCATAGCTTGGAAATACAGTCGAATAACTGCCTAGCGGTTATCCTTTACATTTTAAAACTGGTACGCGGCACACTGAATAGAACAGATGCACAGAGATACACCACAGCCATTAGTTCGGTTCGATGCCACATTAAGTTTAAATACTGAACTTGAAGTTTTTTTGCTGTTTCAGTAGACATATTTAACATAGAGTACTTTTGAGATATTTCTCCTAAATTGGCTGAGCGTCTACAAAGTCCCACATGCCTTGTATTGGTATCTTTATTGCTTTATTTGTTGCATACGTCATACCAACTCCGCGAAGAGGCCGTAATTCTGACTAAAATGTTTATTTTTTTTCACGCTTCATCATTCGTGCCAAGAAAACAGACGCTCTTAATTCCTCTAACTAGTCATGTGAAAAAAGCTCCCGCTCGGCTTTTGCAAAATGAAAAAGAGTGATCTGACGATGAGGAGGACATTAAACCAGGAAACCGAGGACAAGAGGTTACACACACAATTTCAGTTTGTGGTGCGTCAGCTGATCCGGAGCGCAGTCACTCCCCCCCCATCGCTTTCCTCTCCGCTGCCTTCGCACTGCGTGTCCTCCCGAGTTGCCCTTCCAGGGTTTCGCCGTGAAATACAACGTCGGGGAAGCACGCCGTAGGAATGGCGGTGCTTCCCGGATTTCCTTTTTTTTTCCCCCCTCATTTCATCCTCGCACATCCCGAGGTCTATTTCTTCGGGCTTCAGCAATCATTAGCCTGCGGGTCAAAGGTTAACCATAGGTTTCTTAACAGGACGGAAAAGAGGACCTTGTCCCGGTTTGTTTACCAGACTTCCTATTAAACCCTGCGTTTTTTGACTACTACTTGTTACGGGGTATCTCACATTCAGATATGCGCCTATATTTTAGAATAATGTTTTCACATCTCTTTCATTAGGCTGATGTTAAAGACAATTTTTAATATCATTATCCCCCGGGATGCTTTCCACAACTAATGGCATGGACGAGCACTGAGTTTTAATGCGATTTTCCGGGGAGGACTAAGTAGCATTATAGATTTTACATTGATTTATGCAAAAGCGGTGAATGTGGAAAAAGTGGCCGGGTAAAGTCGCAGCTGCCTCTTGAGTTAAGGGCGGATTCGTTTTGACGAGCGCCGCCCGGCTCTGCACGAAAATTATAACGCGCATTTCCTCTCATTGAGTAATAAACGGGTGATACTGCGCTGTAACTGGGACGGCCGCTATATGTTAGCAGATGCTCAGGAGACGCAGATGCAAAGCCGAACCTTACGATTCACTTGGTCGCGAGCCGTAACTCCGGCCCATCGCTGCAGATTGTATCCATTGTTTTTGAATTGATGAAATTCTCTTGTTCTTTGCGGAGAGTGGGGGATGCAAAAAGTGTGAAACTGCCAATCAGAGAATTGGAGAGTTAAGGCTCAAATAGGAAGCTATGTTACAATGCCTTCATGCATTTAATATGCAAACTATGTTACATTCTGCTGAAATAAAAGTTAGATATTTTATAATTCGATTCAACTGCTTAGTATTTTTTGTAAGTCACACTTCATCTCTGACTCTTAAGAGATATTTATAAGAACTTGGTCACCTAAGTTGCCCTCAAGGCACGCAGCTCAGGTATTTATGTTCCTCTTTATCATCCTGAGAATCACTTTTCTCGGCTAAGGGAATAAGCATAGTGTCCTCTCGCAGGCCTTTCTGGATTATCTAGATTCCAGACTTGGTAAGATTGAGTCTGCATGTCAACACACTAACTATTCATGGGGAGCGGGGATAATAAAGTTGATGACAAATCTAATCTAACCAGTTGAACCACACAAGATCCCTAAGGGTTTTTCCTGTCTTTTTTTTTTTTTTTTTTATCATCACAGCAGGTTTCTTTAGTCAACGGGATTGGAAAAGCTCCTTTTCTTGGGTGAGTAACCAAAAAAAAAAAAAAAAAAAAGCTCTCACACAGATTCTATCATATGTTGGCTGGTTGAAATACGTTTGGGGAGTTCACGTGAGCGTTATCAACCCCGCAGCGGAGGAAATCCATTTGCCACGGTGAAGCTGAGACCCACTGTCACAAATGATAGATCTGCACCGGTCATCTAAGCGAGAGCGGGAGGAGGAGGAGGACGCACAGCTGCCGAGCCTCCGTGGGCATCGTGCAACTTGGGACCCTTGCAACTCAGCCGATACCACACCGACCCGACGTCTCACCAGCCTGCATGCATTTCTGTCTGTCTGTGTTTTACTATACCAGTGTTTAGTGTAGCATCTAGGGCTGGGCCATATGGGAAAAAAAAAAAAACAGGAGTATTACGTTTCACAATTAGAAGCCCCTTCATAGCTTTTGATATTCCACATACCCGCTATGGGTTAGAAAAATCACATCTCAGCTACAGAGTGTGTCTCAAGTACTTTAATATACCTATATTTGAATACTGTTGAAATGCTGCATTCCGCAACCAACTAGCGTTTAGACAAACGGCATCACTAATCTGTGGAAAATGAGATTTAAATCACGAAAAACTACAAATCAACAAATCTTTTGGTACATTGTTATTTCCATGCAACTCCTTTTCATTTCAAGCTGATTTTAATGCAATTTTGTAGCAATTGATAAAGTTTCCTCATGATTTTCAGTCACTTTCTTCCTGAATGCACACACACGATACTCTATTCCAGCCACATTATATTTGATATATTACCCAGCAGTAGTGGATCACAGAAACAACTCCACAGTGAGCAAACATTTTGAATTTCAAATCAAATGTTTGGGCTTTTTCACGAATGTGTGTTGAATTCAAAAGTAATATGTATATATAACTCTTAGGTGATTCCCCTTAATATTCTCATCAACACCACCAAGCCTTTTGTCAAACAACTGAATGTGTAGAGGAGAAAATAGAAGCCTTAAAAAGTAGATAATTATAAACCTGATCTGTAGGTGTATTGGGTCAGAGGTGCCTTCAGCTAAAAGCTAACCATGACACGCTAACCTGCGCCCATTCACATTGCTAATTGAACAAAAGATAGCTTGCAGTTGCCTTAGCAGGTTTAGCATGTTAGCATGCTAACAACACAGAATGTTGATAGAAGCCAAAGTATTGGATCGTTCTATAATCAATACATGTATTACCCAGACCAATGCAAGCTATTTGTAAGCATTAAAAGAAACAGTGAGAAAAATCTGAATTATTCGGAAGTTTCTGCCAAACCATTTCGTACACGTAGCCTATCTTGTGTTAGCTTAGCTTAAATGTATCCTACCGTAGCAGAGTAAAGTGTTAAGTCCATTTGTTAAGATCAGCTTTGCTGATTTAAGGATATAAAACTGCCTTCAACTCATATCCATTTATTCAGGATTAGAACAAGATAGCCAGTCATGTCGGAGTGTCAAATAAAATGATGCAAAACAAAATCAAACTAAATCCCAATGACTGTCAGGTGGAATAGTGTCATAAATATATTTTCCAGCTTCCTTGTGCTGCAGTCGGTGCAGTGGTTTAATGAAGATTGAAATAACATTCGCCCGGTACTGTTGAGACTCACCAGTACTCCGGCTGTCTTCCTGACTTGCCAAAACACAGCATATTGCTATTTCTATTTTTAATATCATAATTTTTTTTTTTTTTTTTGTCTTTCTTTTTAAGAGGCTTTGTGTTATGGAGAGGCTGTGAGAATGAAGGGAGAGTGCCGTGTTGGGAAAAGGGTTTGTCATTTTAATGATGGCAAAACAGTTCGTCACTGTCGATAACAAGGATATATATTTATACTCAGTAAGTTTGTATGAGATATTTAAATAAAATGTGTGTACAAATGTCCAGTCTGTGAAGGTGGCCCTTTGAATACAATGCTCAACCTTTAGCCCAGGACCCCACGCTGATTTTTGACTTGACTGCAAGTACTGTGCTTCAAATGGGTTCCATCTGATGAGGGACGACTTTACACTCCTCGTGGTTTCACTGTTGTGTAGTGCGGATTGTGCACAATGCAGAGATGATGCAAAAATGGATACATACCTTCTTTGACGTTTGCATCGTACGTGGATATGTTGTCAACGTTTGAAATATTGCATATCTTGTGAGGAAATTGAGGTTTTTGCCATGTTTTTGCTTTACAGAATGTGTATTGTATGACGAGGAACTGACCATCATGACATAGTTATCAACATGCTTCCTTCAGTGCGTAACCCTGCCACTGTGTTGATGGTGTAGTCTCTTTTTTTTTCCTCAATAAAACACAATACAGTCTGTATTCGTGCCTTGAGTTTAATCCTCTCTCTCACGTTTTCACACTTTCCATTACTACAGATGGTTATAAAGAAAGCAATTATACAAGTTTAACTTCCTGTTTACACAACGCAGACTGTCATTGTAGCAGTCAAATGTGACAAAAACAAGCTCAAGTCATGATATGGTACACCACAATGTAAAAACGAAAGCAGATATTCCAATAAGAATGAGGAAGCTTCAGGAAAAGGCAGCCTAACACTACAGAAAGAAATAACCAGGATCAGCTGCACACTGACAGACACAGAATCATTGATCAGTGAAAAATTCATTTCCTGTAAAGACCACAGATGAAAAGAAAATCTATAATACCCACAATCATCATGCTTATAATTTTAATAACCACTCTGTATTTGTCACTGTATTATGTCCTTGCAAAGCTAAAAATACCAAAGGTCCCATTGCAAACCTACATCGCCTTCTAATGGACAAAACAGGCAACTGCATGATATTATATTTTTGCAAAGCCTTACATACAGACGCACATGTTTTACACAAAATATATGCCTCAAGTCATTAAAATTCTATGAGTGACAGATCAAATTTGAGGATGCAAACGCCAGCAAAATAACAAATCATCCTCTATGTAAGCAGTGAAGCGGGTCAACTTCTGCAAAGATGGACGGACGTTTGAAAGCTGCCGGTGCGTGGGATATCCCATGACATCATATTACTGCAAACCGGTCCCTCATGGTAACCCCCGTTTTTGTGCAAAAAGGTAATTTGTGTTTTGCACGCGGTCTTTCACATTTTCATTGTTTCTCAATAGTATGTCAGTTTAAAACATTATTGCGATTTGGTTTGTTGGTTTATATTTGGAGCTCTGCGACCAAAGCCCCCCGACACAGTATGATAGGAGGGGACTTGCTTTTCAGAAAAATAACAACAAAAAATATACATGGGGGACTACATGGCTTGCATTATGCGGTTGGGCATTATTCTCTTTCACATCAGTCACTTATTAGAAACTGTGTTATTGTGTCAATAAAAATTTTAAACCGTTTCTGATGATAATAAACTATTGATTATTACTATCATTATTAGAAACTGTAAATGACAAGGCATGTTTGTACTCACAGCAGTCCTGACAGCAACCAAGAAAGTCTGTTTTCCACTTTGCTTCCACATGTGAGTGAGACGGAGGGAACCATAGGCGCTGGCTGTGTCCTTTCCCTGATCTGAAAAAAAAGATTGTAAAAATAACCGTTACAAGTGCAATGACTTTCTACTGAGCTCCAAATATCTGTCCAAACGTTGTTTAATTTGTAACAGGTGGAATTTGTGGTGCTGAGAAAACAAAGAGCTGATGCGGATCCATAGTTTCTACAGCAGACTTGGCCAATGGCGTGTCCCGATAACATCATCCCTCTGTCCAGAATGCACTTCAGACACCAAAAAGATTATAACATCCACCATCACTGACACTGTTAGTTTTACATAACGGGTGCTGCAATCACAAACCCTCCAAATTCTACTGAAACTAACCCCCCATATACAGGATAACAACTTAACAACAAAATACGCTGAAGAGACGAACTCCCCCTTCACTCCCATAAGGCTGTGAAAGCGCCTAATTTACCTCTTCCATCAGGATATGGTGTAAGCAGGAATTCTGGAACTTCCTAGCAGGGCACTCTGTATGGAAGCAGAAAACTTGAAGTGCATTAGAAGTAGATTCAGACAACATCCTTCCTAATGCTAGGAATGTAAGCGCTGTGAGCAATATCAAATATGTGGACACAGTAGAAGTGGATGGGATAGAAACTAGAATACTGATTTATTACAGTTTAGGAGAAAACTGGAAAAATCTCAGTTGGCAAACCCTAAAGCTACCCTTTTCTATCAACTCCCTGTTTCAGGAGCTGGGACATGCAATGGCGGCTGAGGAGTACCTTGTGAAATGCTATGGGGTCAACACAGCTGCGATATGCAACAGCATAATCATGTGCCACCATCTGCTGTGGATCTCCAAGTTAAAACCTATCAAAAATAAAATAAGCTTTATTGATCGGCATAACAGTTATAGTGTCAATGAATATAAACAGAGAGACAATTAGAATACAGCAAAAGACAAATAAATAGAAAGCAGAGGATACAACAACAACAAGGATAAGAATGGACAACAGAATGGGGGGAAAAAAAAAAGAACAGTAAGGGTCAAATTAGGCAACCAAATGACAACAAGAACATAAACAGAGTGACAATAGCAATAACAAAAATAAACAGGATGCGAATGGCCCGAGACCAATGAGGATAAAAATAGACACCGGAGCCTGGCTATGACAATGAGGTAGTGATAATAAACATAGAAGCATTCATAATTAATCAACCTTCCGTCCCCCGCTCCTAGAGTACACCTGCTGCTCTCCCCTTGCTGCAGAACTCCTTGGAGTTCCTCGAGGCACATCTCGGCTGTGCAGAGGCAAAGAATCGGCAGGTTTCCGAAGGCTCAAAGGGCCCGACACAGTCCTGCACTGACAAAGAGTCCAGACAGAATTGTGAAGGCTGCTGTCAACCCTGCCCCCAATGATCAAATTGTCATTCAGGCCCTGTGACCACTGCAGCTGTAAAGATTGGCATGTGGCACTTCAGCAAATAAATCTAACACGTTTGCTCTGGGAAGGCAGCAGCTCATTTAGACTCACCCTCTTCAACAGGTGACGCCAATGCCCGAGTCATCGAGTCACAGCAGCATCAAGCAATGAAGGTTTGAATTGGAAAACCCATGTTTGATTCAATAAGAATATTTACATTTCCAATCATTCCTCAGCCATTTGTCGCAGACGTTGTCATTTCTAAAGCTATCCATTACATTTTGCATATTTACCCAAATTGCATTTATTCGTCATCTACCCACAAAGATCTGTTTTACTAAAATGCGCATTCCATGGCTATCCACCTTGCATTACTTTATCTACTCATGTTATTGCTCTGTGCACTGCTTTCTAGGTATATTCTTCCATTTTTTACATTGTTTTGTTGTTTAATCACCCCACCAGCCCTTTGCTTTGCATCTCACTTGTTTAAAATATTTAACCACGTTAACTCCGACTTAATTGTTTATCGACTGCCTTTTTTGACGATTTCAAGGTTTTCCTGTAGTCTAAGTACACCTCACTGGGTTGTTGAAAACAACTTTGGCTGGAAGTAAAGTAGGTGGAAAAGTAGCTCATCTTGAAGTTAATATTCGCTGATTCTCTGTTGCCAGACGACAGAAGTAAAACGGGGCTCATTTCTGACAACCAGTTAACCGTATTTATCTCGATGCTGACATTTTTTTCTTGTTGTCACTTGTTGAGTTTCTACCAGGTGTTTTCTTTCGGCAATAAATGAAGTACTTCCTTACCGGTGTCTGAAAAGTCAAATGGCAATTTTGATTGGCTGGTGGAATCACGTGGGCCGGGGCGCCGGCTGATTGGTGAAGCGCATTTATAACAGCGTCAATGCAAACACGCATGCGCAGAACTCCCCCCCCTCCCCCCCCGGATTCATTCACAAGGTAGAATCCGCAAAAACTTAGTCCCCGAAGAACGATTGGGGGTCACATGGAGAAACACCATCAAATCCTGAACATCAAACATCGTAAATTAATTAAATGCATTGATATATATAGATAACTTACTGAATAGAATTGTGCAAATTGTAAGTAAGCTCACTCTGCATTTTTCCAATAGATATAAATATAGATATAATGAGCAGCATTACACTCTGCGGGGGTGGGAGGGATTGTAAGGCGATGAGGTTTGCAAGATTGTTGGGAATTAAGGAGCTGGCCTTCTCCTCTGGGTTTTGCAGGCAGGGAAGCGGAGTCTTCCACTTGAAGGCCGGGTGTAAGATGTGGGACTGATTTGCGAAGATCTTTTTGGCAGTTTTTAATATTTGAGTTTTATGGTAGCGGGAGAGAGGTGTGAGGTATCTGCCAATTATTTTGGAGCAGACCAAGGCAGTGCGCTCAAGGCGATTCCCGTCGCGTCGGGTGACGGAATGGAACCAGCAGGTGAAGAAGGTCATTACGTTCTCAATGAAGGCGTCATAGAACATGGTTAGGATTTTGCTGCTAATCTCAAATGACCTCAGCTTCCTGAGCAGATACTGCCGCTGGTGATGATCTCAGTGTTAAGAGGATAACTTCAGGTTGTCAAAGACTGTACTCCCTTCACCGTTTCTACTGGCTCCCCTTGTAAGGTGGTGGTGAGAACGTGACGATCATGTCCTTAGTCTCGTTCACATTCAGTTTCAGGCAGGAGGCTTCACGCCAGAACTCATAATCCCTTTGGATTCATTCACAAGACAGAGCAGAAGGGAGACCGGCTTTCCAGAACTTGAACTTTTCAACCCCCTCGTTTTCTATGAATTGATCATTTTCGAGGTTTGCCAGGACACGTGGGAATCCCATTTTGGAGCTTTGTATACTTTTGTCTGCTTCAAGCACTCTTTCAATGTTTTTATTAATTATGTCTCGCACCGTTCACGTGCGATTTAATTCTTTTGTCCAATTACACACGATAGCCGGTGATACATCTGAATTATCTTTTGCTTAACACGTTAAGATTCAACAAAAATTCATGTTTGCTAAAACATCTCATTATGCAGGTCGGTTTTATTGGTATTTGCTTGTAGTTTATTCAAAAACTGTAAGATATTGTCATTATTTGTCAGTGGTATTAAATGATGACTAGTAGCCTTTTTTTTTTTCTAACTCCAATTTTAATTAAGAACATTTTCTCCTAAAATGTACTCGTGATCTACAAATCAATAGCAAACCAGTAACGTATTTTCAAAAGCAATTCATCGAGCGAAACGATTCAGTAGAAGGAGGAGATATTTAGAAAGGAGGGGTGAAGACCATGAGGTCACTCGGACAGACAGACTGACGTATGCGGTCCTTCGGGTTTGGAGTGAAGAGAAACAGCGACGACTCTGCTGTCTCCGTCTGCAAGAAAAAAAAAAAAGTACAATTCGGGATGTTAAGCACTGACCAGGCTGCCAGAAATAAATGTTAAGGGTCGATCGGTGTCAGTGTGGGTGAAAATAGTCGAAAAAAGTGAAGGGAGGAAAAAACAACCTGTGATGAGTGCTGAGCTAACACCGAAGACACCGCTGGCAGGGCTGTAGTGACAGACAGATGAGTAAAACGTGACAAGCACAAGTTAGCAGACGATACAGTGCGGTCACTCCCATGTAAGTAGGCAATCGGATTGTATTCAAAATGCAGCAAGCAGTCTCGGGTGCTGTTCTAAAACTGCACAAGTTCGAATGTTTAGAGCTCATTCAGTTCCAAAACTAAATAAATGGCATTAAAACTAAGAATGAACTTCATTGTTGCCTCATTATCTGCCAATTTAAGACACAAAGCCCAGGTGTGCAGCACGCGAGCTTGGACTGCAGTCATACCTGTGTCTTGCTGAGCTTGACCTCTGGGACTCTCCATTTCAGCATCAACTTCCATGGGTGACAACATCTCCATGGCAACGTTCCCCTTGGGTGACAGACTGCTTCTCTGTGAAGGCTGCAGGTAACGCTCGAAATCCAAGCCCGGGATTTCCTGAAAACGAAACGGAAATCTAAATACAAAACAAACAGAGTTCTTCTTTCCCCCCCCCCCCAAACAAAAGAAACAAATTCCCGTGAACCCCTGGAACTTGGTTTACCTCAACTGCTGCGCCGTCTGGCGTGCAACACATGGAGTTTGGAGACTCCGGCTGGGTTTGCATCGCGGGAGAGGAGAAGGGGGGCTGGCAGG
Source organism: Fistularia commersonii (assembly GCF_037954325.1). Lineage (NCBI taxonomy): Eukaryota > Metazoa > Chordata > Actinopteri > Syngnathiformes > Fistulariidae > Fistularia > Fistularia commersonii. The sequence continues at coordinate 7,474,581 of NC_141316.1, forward strand.
GAGTTCCACAGGGTGACAGCGTGAAGCTAAAGCCTGACGTGGGTTCAGCGGCGGCGCTTAATTTGCAAGGAGAGTGAGTGAGGTCGGACTCGAAGGCTGCCGGATCCTCCGCCCGAACTACAGAAACGGAGGGCCGAGAACGCAGGGGTGTTTCTGATTCGGAGGTGGCGCTGTCCGCCGTTAGCTGCTCCGTGTGCTGCGCCGGGGTTCCTCGAGGTCGGTCGCTGTCCGAAAGAACTTCCGCGACGGGCGAGAAGCACATGTTTTCGACTTCCTCCCCTCTCTCGGGCTGAGTGCCATGCTGAGACTTGGGTGCTTTTCCCGGGGTTTGGCTGAAGGCGAGGCGGAGGTGAGCGGGAGTGTGGGTAGGCTGGGCGGGAAACGGCAGGGTCTGAACGGGAGTTGCTGCCTGTGCGAGGGACCTTCGGGTTACTCCTCTAGGGGAGAGGTATTTGGAGCAGGGAGAGGCCTTGGGTAACACGGCGGCGCTCAGACGGCTGGATCTTCTGAGAGGAGCTGCAGATGATCATATAGATGAAACAGCCACGATCTAGCAAAATGTAGCTATTGAAAAACTGGTAACGGATCCTGGGTGAGACCGTTGATTGTGAGGAAAAGCTCTCTCACCTGGCGCTTTGGCTGGACTCTCAACCTGGAAGAAACCTCCGTCAAAAACCACGGCGCCGGTTTGCGGAGCCTGCGTTAGGGCTTGTGGTTCCTCCACACCCGGGCCCGGCTCGTCCTCGGCGGCCTTCGCAGCTCTCTCGGCCTCGGCCGCCAGCTGCATGGCTTTCATGGCCGCTTTAACGGCAGCCAAGCGGGACTTGGCTGCCGCTTTGCCTCCCGTTGGCTTGGCTGGCCCGGCAGCGGGCTTCTGTTTAGACAACAATATGAGGCTAAGATGTCTCGGTTTGTGTGATTATCACACAGACAGTCAAAGACGCTTTAACAAAATAAACCAGCATTAAACTGTTAAGAGTAATTGCTGCGGAATCCTTCAACTTTTTTTTTTCTGAACTCCCCCCGCCCCCCCAGATAATTTTTAATCAGTTTCTACAGCTTTTTCCTTTGAAAATAACACAACCCCCCCCTGCACAAAAAAGGCTGAAAATGTTTTTTCTTTTTTTTTTCCAAAGTCAGTAGTTACCTTGACAACTTTCTTCTGCCGCTGTGGACGCTTGTCCTCCTCCACCCAGCCTCGGGCCTCGGCTTCTTTGAGAGCACCGAACTTCTTGTTTACATCTTCTACCTGATTACAGCGGACAACGTTTCAAGGCAAGCCCGATGCTTTCGTAAAAACACCAATTTACATCCTGGGACGGCATTACGTCCTGTGCATCGTGTATCTGCAAGTGTATTTGCAGTCCCTATGTCCTCTATTGTTAGTCGCTTTGGATAAAAGCGTCTGCCAAATGCAATGTAATGTAATGTGTTTATAAACGGATCACAGAACCAGTAACGCCGTTGTCCACTGCTTTGCATCCGGGACAAAGTCTTTGCGGGATAGTGTAGCTCGTGTCTTGTTTCAGGGACTCACCTGGAAATAGACCATGTCCCAGAATCCCTGCAAGTCACTGCAAGTGGTGATCTTCTCCCCGCGCTGCAGCTCGCAGTCGTCCACCAGACCGCTGAACTGTTTAAAGCGTTCTTTCATGAGCAGCCTGGCCTGGCCGACAGCCGTCCGCATACGATCCCTCACTAGAGCCAAAGAACAGCAGGCGGCTGAATTACGGCGGCGCTCCTGTGGAACGCTGGCGTCGAGGGCGCCGCTGTCAAAAAGATGGTACACTCACTTTCTTCTGGAATCGACTCGTCTTCCACCCGGCTCTCCCACTGGGCGCAAAGAGAAGTCAGTCTCTCCGTCTCTGTTGCAATTTCCTTTCTGAGAGGGAGAAGAGTGTGCGCACATTTTAATGAGACACCAACTGCAAGCGGCGGAGCCACGTTCATCGTAGTCAAAAACCGTTTACAGAAAAATGCAACGTAAATGATCACCTGAAGTACGGCACGTCGTGCTTTGCCTCCCGGGGGCTCTCGGGAAGCGGAGCAGCCACAGCGGGGCATAAACGGGGAGGAGAGCTTTGAGGAGACGGCTCGCTCCTTGCAGACTCAAAATTGAGCGAATGAACAGGGGCAAGATTGAAGCTGGATAGGAAGAGGTATGGAATAGTTTCATTTTGTCAAATATAGAACGACACAAGGAACACGAAAGAAAATAATTCTGAACGAAGCAAGTATTAAAACGCAAAAAAAAAAACAAAAAACAAAAAAACGCCTAACCTTGGTGTAAGGAAGGCGTCTACCGAGCGAGGAGTCATGGGCTCGAACTTGAAGGATGACAAACCGACAGGAGCTTGGAACACAAAACCTTCTGGCGCAAATGAAGACGCGGTGGGAGGACCAACGTCCGCGTCAGCCGGAGTTTCATCCACCTCCACGCGCTCCTCCTCGGAGCAGGACGAGGGAGGACAAGGCTCGTCGGCCTTCGTCGGCTCAGGTGCCTTCACAGAAACAGCAAAGTGACTTGTCGACAAAGTCCCCCCCCGTCTGAACGGCTGTCCGTCTCAAAACAGAATGTGTGTGACTTCCAGCGGCGCGCTTACCTCGGGCGCAGCGGGACAAACGACGGGTTCAACGATTGCTGCGCCTTTTCGGGTGAGATGCCAAAAAGATGAGTGAATTCAAACATTTGTGATGGCGTTGGAAAAGCAAAATGGATGAACGTCAATATTCAATCATACCTTGACAGTTTCTTCCTCTGTCAAAGGACGGGGGCACAGAGTTAACATTTGCTCTGTTTCTTGTGGTTCTCACGTCTTAAAGATGAGAAATATAGAAAGAATTTTCTATTTCTGCTTTAATGGTGGTATCTGTCAATTTTTGCCATTTTTTTTTTTGTTTCAGAACTATTCAAAAAAAAAAAAAAAAAAAAAAAAAGCTTTCTTAACCGAGGTTTTTGGCATATCGTGTACCTGCAGCTGTTTCCTTAGTTTTTTGTTTCCCAACCGGAGCCGCGACCGAAGGAGCCTTGCTGGTAGACCTGGTGGACAAAGCTCGCACAACTGGCGCCACTAAATAAAGAATAACATAAAACACACATGAGCGCTGCTTTCAGCTCTGGCTGTGCAAGTTTTTTCTTTTCCTTTTGTTCGTCACCTGCACAGACGCTGATCTGGGTAAGTGTTGTGGCAGACTTGTCAAGAGCTGCACGGCTCCTGGTTGAGCGCTGCACAGCAGGGGGAGCTTTAGATTTGAAGATAGAGAAGCCACATTATGCAAGAGTAATTTGGATTATTGTAAAAAAAAAAAAAAAACAGAGAGAGAGACGTGCAATTCATTTACCTCTTTTTGTAGCCACATTTGGATTTTTCGCCTTCAGAGGCTGTTGAGATTGAGACAACATTAGTGTCAACTTTTCTTTCAGCGAAATGCTGGCGTAAATAAACAGATTTTAAAGTGAATACCTCCTTCTGTGGTTGCTGCGCCTGCTGCTTCATCGAACGGGTGACTCTGCCACTCTGTGATGGTGCTATGTTCACTTTTGTCTTGAAAAGAAATAAAATAAATAGTAGATTACTTGTTATAGGGAGCCTCAACCCACTCTAAGTGTAACCAGCAACACATAACAAGCTCACAGCTGAGAATGGGAGTTAGTGTCATTTTTTTAATTCAGATTTTCAGTCGTGCAAATTCAGATGTCACAGCTAAAAAAGCAATTACCGTGCACGCTCATTTGCCACGTTCTCACTCACCTCCTTTGCTCTGGTTGAAGCTTGGACAGGAGGCAGCGGTATCAGCATTTTGGTGTCCTTGGGATGATACAGGCCTGTTTTAAATATCCCCTTTCGCTCCCGCTCTCTCTTTTCTTTCTCCTTCTGAAGAGCCTTGCGCTCTTTCCAGTTCTTAAGTTGTTTCAGCCTCTCCTCGACAGCTTTGTCTGTCGAGGAGACGGTTTGAACAGAGGAGAGGAATTAGGTATTGTATTTGTGAATGACAAATATATTGATAAAAACCTTTCTGTCTTAGAGCTGCAATCAGTGAAGTGGGCACACCTAATGTCTGTTTTCCTCCATATAAAAGTATTTCTTTCAGTCACGACATGCGGGGAATAAAATACAAAATACTACTCTACCTTTAGCTGCGTTTGCTTTGTTGATTGTTTTCTCCTGGATGGTGGACATGTTGGTCACTGCCATGGAGGCATCCAGAGTAGACATTTCCAGCTCTGCCACCTTGTCCAGCTGCCTACGCATATTTACAGTCTTCTCTCGATTCTCCTTCTGGGATTGAGACCTTCTTCGGGACATTTTCACCCTCAGCATGGACACACTTGTGTCCCGCTGACGAAGACTGGCAAATCGGGAGTCCATGATCCGAGACTAGCTGGAGAGACAATGAAAAACATAATCAGTGTCAATAGATATCTCCTTTTGGGGCTGATCTGATTTTATTTTTTGGTGTGGTCAACTCATAGAAACAATTCAAGCTTAAAAAAAAGGAGCATAACAAAAGCTTTTGTTTTGTCAAAAGTAAAATTTTACGTTCATATACAATGCACAATTCATATTTCAAATATTGTGTTGTAAAGTTAAATAACTGACAGTTCAGGCTGAAGCAGCGAATTATATTCGCCTTTGCAAATAAGCAATGTAAACAGAGTAAAATGGTGTAAAGTTCAATCTTTCACATTTTAAATTGTATGTTGCTTTAGTAGCGTCACTTTTGAAATAGAGTATTCGTATTATTTAGGTTTATGTCTTGACTTTGTTTAGATGCTCCTGATCATTAGCTTCCGGTGTTAATAACAAGGACGCGAAGTTTTAATTGACGTTTACCGCTAAGGAAGCCAACGCAGGTCTACCTTAAACGAAAACAAATCAGCAGAAAATATTCTTACCTTTCACAGGAAAAAAAAATAAATTCACAAAAAGTATGGTTGACTTTATAAAAACACCGAACACACAACGGACAGATCAGTCGTATCCCAAACAAGCAGCCATCATGGCGGGCAATTTTTTTTGAAAGTTGTACTTGACAACTCTGATTGGCTGCAAACGAAACGAAATCCTTGGTTTTGATTGGTTATTCAATGTCTTCTTCGTCTTGTCAATGTCTTCAATGTCTTATTCCATTAATAGCGCCGCCTGTCGGTGACGGGCTGTAGTTTCCCTGCAGCACCTCTGCTCATATTTCATTTAACAGAGCCAACAAAGTTTGTTTCCGTCAAGGACATCCGTCGTTTATGTTTTTTCAATTGAGTATGTCACTGTTTTTTACTTTATTGAAAGACTACTATATAATATATTGAGAACAAAATATGCAACTTTTATTTTTCAGTAAAATGAAAATTTGAATCTCTTCTAACTGCATTTTCTCAATTTTTCTGTCTGTGGAAAATGTTTCAGCTATTTTGAAGGGACATGCAGGAACCCCTAACAGTATCTCACTTTCTTTTTCCTTCCACAGGCGAAGGCTTGTTTCAGGTTGTAAGAGCGTTTCCTTGTTTGATTCCTCAGCTCCGATTCTTGACAGATAACAATGCAAAGATCTCCCGCAAGAGATTTCTAAAGTGTTGGTAATTGAACACCTGGGCCAGGCTTATAGAGATACTTTCAGTTTCATTATAAACACTTTCCTTTCAAAACCGCACAGGAAAAGGCCTTCAAGTTTTCCAAAAGTGGGGCTACACATCGCCAGACACTTACTGCGCCTCCTTTTTTCAGCTAAGTTTTACGAGGAAAGCTGTTTAACTCGAAGCCCATTCCTGTTTTGGAGCCCAACTGATATGAGACAGCATTTCCTAAATCCTTTATTCATCTTACATCTTGAAAAGAAAAAAAGGGAGAAATTGCTTAACGTAGGGAAAATTACGTCTCGATTTATTCAAAGTTAGCAGAGTTGATTACAAACTGCAATACATTTGACATGACATCTTATTTCAATCTTATCGCTGATCATCAAAGTAACCCTACGTAAACGGCTCTGAGTGTCTCGGCTTTTAAATTAATTGAAACAATGCCATGTGCTCAGTGAAATGCATGAACAATTTGCAATCTATAAGAAATCATTTAACCAAACACTTATTATGTACAAAGAAAATAAGTCAAAATAATGTACAGTAAGAATCTAGATTTGTACACTTAATTACAAAAGAAAATTACATTTTTTTTTTGTAGATTAAATTAAGAAAAACTTTGTGTGAGACATTTTTTTTTTTTAGTTCATTTAGTTATTTATTTTTAGAATGCAATTATTGCATTACGCTGATGCTGTCAAAATACCCTGCGACACTGTTGACAGTTTTTAGTGTTGAAACAGTCTCAGTTTGTTTCCACTTCATCAGTCCAGGAAAAATATGTTGTTGAACTGGGTTGCACAAAGTCTCTTCACTTCCTCTGCGGGAGAGAAAAGAGAGTCGTGAAGGGGGTAAAGCGAGTAACGGAGGAAAAGGGGCACATTTTTGATTTCGGGGAACACGTACCGTTGACTTCGATCAGATTGGCATTCTTCTGATTCAAGATCACGTAGAGTTCTCTCTGGTCTGACTTCTTGCCGACTACCCAGTAGTCTGTCATTGCCTTGACGATGATTTCCTCATCTTCATCAACTCTAGGAGACAGAAAGGGCTTCGATTATAATCCCATCCAGTGAATAAACAGCTCCTAGGATTTTCGAGAAACCCACGATGCCTGAAAATCAAATCAAAAGCTGGTAGCCGGTATTTGCGGCCTTGAGGTCAGAGAAAGGTTTCTGATAGACCAGTTATTAAAAGAATGCAGGTTCAGTCCACTCGTCTGACCGGCACATTCAAGGCAGGTGAGATGAAAACTCAGCAACAAATATAATCCCGAAACTGCACTCCTGTTCCGACAGCTCGCCCACTGGGAACCTATGAATCCAGAGGTTACGTGCACATCTGCTGGAATTGGATGAATTGCAGACCATTAATAAAATCACGGAAATAATCTATATTACAGGTAACCAATAAAACAACTCTCACTATGTTTGCCCAAAATAAAATGCAGAAAAAGAACTAAGCAGCAGTAAACAGAACGTAAATGCGAATATATTTTTCATAGAATGAAAATGAGACTCAACATCTGTGGTCCCCGGATGTTTGTGATATTAGCGGTGAACATGATGATCTGTAGGAAAAGAGCTGCGCATAATTTCTTCATGAAATCTCAGGCCTTGAATAAACTGCCACTGTTGGATACTGAAGGAAATGAAAACAGCCCTCTCCTTGTTCTCCTCGTGAGGTTTATAGTTGGTTACATTAAAATGAACTAAAGCTCTCTGCACGAATCTCTTGGTTTCTGGTGTGACTGGCGTGACAGAATTCCCCCAAACTCAACTGGCCAGTTTTAAGAGACGCCTTGAATGAAATAGGAGTGGCCGTACCTGGCAAAGTCACAGTTGATGTCGCCCAGGATCTTCATGAGGTCTGGGTGGACTGAGGTGAGGCAAACACTTGCGGTCTTTCTCATGTGTATAGTGCTCTTCTCCGCCAGGTTCATATGGTTGAAGTAGATGAACTTGAACTGGGGCTCCTTCTCTGGCCTGAATTAAGACACAAAAATTGAGAGAAAAACATGTAAAACTGTTTAGGATAACTACGGAAGTAAGCGGTTTTCCTCTTAATTCTTCAGCTGACACAGAGGATTTGTGTATTTAGAGCTGAAACTGTAGTTCCGGTTTAAAGCAGGGAGATACTGCAGACGGCAGTATATATATAGTTTATTTTAATGCTAAATAACTCCAGGGGACAAAAATCACTGAAATATTTGGTATTTTGATTATTGATTTTTATTTTCTCCTACTTTCAGTAGAGGAAGGTATGAAACTTAATTTCATCTATGCTGTAAAGTAATTTACAGTTCCACCAGGACACATGCCTGAATGCCAACAAATGCTTTTGGGACTTTGTTATTTATTCCATGGATTCTTCACTGGACTGATTAAAAGGGAGCCTGTTTAATAGCTGCAGTCGAGAATACACCGAGAAAACACTCCTATCTGTAAATCCCGAAAGGACGGCATCAGACATCGGATTCCAATAAAGACTGCAGGCACAGCCACTTGCGATTTATCAACAGACCCTGATATCCTGCGGTTGATGGTGAATTGTTCACATATATCAGACGCCAACAGAGTGAGTTGGGGCCCAACCAAGCCGTCCAGTTGCTCGCAGAATTCCCTGCTTAGCTCCACGGACGCTGCAAACAAATGCAGAAAAGGAGGAAGTCAGTTGCTATAGTAGCAAAACATTTGTTTTGAGTTCACACTGTCATAATGCAAGCAAAATAAAAGATTTGACTAAACAACCCAGAAATTAAAGTTGATGGCGTTCTATCAGGAGGTGATTGGGTATTTACCATCTATCATAAAACAAGCCGCTGCACTCATCGCCTGCGGAGGGGAAAAAAAAAAAAAAAAGAAGAGCGGATCAGAGTAGATGCCAGGCAGAATCGAGGTCACACAGGTTGGTAATCAAATAAATGCGACATCGTCGGACATCATCATTTTAAGTTTTGGATGTCTGAGTCCTAAACTCCATATCATTTGACGGGACGGCGCAGTATTTCATCCTGAATATACAGCTCAAAAATGAAAAGTCAAATCCCTGTGAGACAACTGATGAAAGTCATCCTAAACTATGAAGCACTTCCTCTCTTTTAATAAATAACAGGAAGTCCGCTTGCATGACTGCTTGGAGAGATGAACTCAATAAACTCTTGTGGAAAATGTGATAATATTTACACTGCAGTACCTTGTAAACTATCAGATGCAGTTCCTCGTAACCACCGTCTACGCTGACAAATATCTTGGGGAACCGGAATTTGGCCTCTGGATCTTTAAGATTGGCGGGTCCAGTCAAAAACCTAGGAAGGACAGACGAAAGCGGGCGACATTGTTTACTTTCGGCATCACGAGCAGAAATGCTGAACATGTTGAATTAGCTTTGAGGGCTTGTTAGCGTTAACCCCGTGATGTCAGGGAGTATCAGTTTCTCCTGCAGGGTGAATTCGTGCAAGCTACACTTCATAAAAAGGACACAAAAACCTTTATGCTATAATACAGGGGTAAAAAACAAACTTTTAGGCACAAATTCATAAATGCTCCTCGAACTCACAACCTTTCTTACCCACGGACCTAATCACTAATAACTATAACAACCAAAAATGCATGAACAGAAATATAATGGAAAAAATAAAGTACAACATACTGGCAAATTAAAGTCTTACTTCTTCTATTATTTCTCCTAATTCAGTTAAAATGTCTATTTTGGACCACTGTCACTTTCTTCCGGGATCAATTAAATACTTCTGATAGTGATTCTGAAATGCTGTCCGCCAAGTTTAGAGCCGCAGCGATAGAAAATACAATCCGGGCTTTGTTAAATAACTTTTCTGGAGTCAAAGAGCAGCCTCATCGAAACAGAAAGGGGTTTCCTTCCCTCCGGACGGGAAGGCACACATGCAAACAAAACGCTCAGTGTTGAACATGTAACATGCTGGATTCCCGCGATGCCACTAAAGATATGATTGTGTCACGTGTCTAAACTGTGCCGGCGTCAGTCTCACTGACACCGTTGCAACTTGTTTTGAATTCAAGACATTCTATCAATGACCTTTTTTTGTATTCCGGTTTCATTCTGTCATCGGAGATAATGAAGATTAATGTCATTGTTTATTTAGTAACTTCAACTGACGTTACATCCTTAGCCTGAATCCGCGACTGCAGCTGCTCCACATCGGCCTCAAGTTTAGTTTGCAAACAGAACGGGAAAAGCACCTATGCCAACTTTATAGTTGCAAAATGAGTACAGAGAAACCGAAGACGAGTTTCTGCAGAAGAGGCGAGATAAGCCTGCCCTCGGCAGTATTGTTTGGCCCAGATAGGTTGGTCTAAGGAGTCACCTACTTGTTCTCTGCTAACGGAGCTCATCGCTGCTAAAAAAGCAGATAGTGCTGACACAGATGAGCAGGTGTATGTCAACAGTCAGGTTGCTAGGATGATTTAGTGTGTAGATCCTTTGCGTTAAACCTCGTTCCTAAGTGACAGTGTGCCCCATGCAGACCGAAACGCAAACGTTTTTAAACCAATCGCAAACCCAACCCTTCGGGATGTTTGTTTAAGGACGTACCTCCCATAGTGCAAAAGATTCCCTGCACCCTCCGGTCTCAGTGGAGAGTCCCTGCCAGCCAGCTAGTTTGGAGAGAGCAGAAGCTATTTAGCTTAAAAGTAGCAGACGTGTGGAGGACATATTTCAACGATCGAAAACCAACGTCGGGAGGTCATCGGGTATCATCGAACACACCACTCGTCCCTCTCACCTCAGGTTCTGAGTGTCTGGGGAACAGGGACGTGGTCAGGTACTTGTACAGGATCCTCATGTCATCTTGTTCCAGTCCGCTCCTTCGGACACAAAAAAAACAAGCACATTTACAGGCATGCATGACTGAACAGCATCTTTCCACATGGTCCGAGTCAAGGCTGCATGCTAGACATGATGACTGATGCACTAAAATGTTACAAACCTATTTTTTTTTGATGACTGCTAAAAAGAAAGAAAAAAAGATCAGAGAAAAATGATTTTCTCTGCATCCCTTCACATGGCTGCAAATGCTGAGGCTAAGCCTACAATCTGTCTGGTTGCAAATGTGCAAGATAAAGGAACATGTTAAAAGTTCACACATGAAACCCATCAATATTGTTCCAAGTAAGTTTCTAAAATCCTTTAGAGCTTGGCTATATCTATCTTGTTTATCTTACATTGCGTGCTTTATACCAAATTTGTGATTTTTTTGTTTTTAGAGTCTACATCGACAAAAGATTAACTTTTTGATTTTCTAAGTCATGATTGATTACGATAAATAAAAGCGTTCAGAATATCGTGGTATTTCTTCAAAAAGGCTTTTTTCAGTACCAGATAAGCTGGTCATTATACAGGAAGGCTGTGTATTTGACCAGGCTCAGACTCTCCTCCACCCGGTTGACAAAGGACTGGATCTTCAGGTACGTCATCTTGTCCAGTGGGAAGAAGCTGATGCCTCCAAAAACATCCAGGAGGTCGCAAGACTGCAAGTGGAGAGTTTGCAGATACTGGAAATAACCCCCCGTACGAACGCACACACATAAACAGGAGATGCCCCACAGACACAAGAGAAGGAAAGGAGAAAGGGATTAGTTTACCTGCCAACACGGGCATTCTTACATTGCCATGAGATCCAGAGCTACGCGTGTCTCTGCAGAGATGCTCGGTCTCAGGCAGACGTACCAGTGCTCCCTAATTACAAATGAATCTTTTATTCCAATTGCATAAGTGGCAGTGAAGAGCTGCCGACACAGCGACGGCAGCAAGAAGACAGGACATCCGGCACGTATGCATCTTTGCACAGGGTTTTTGGGACGGGTATTTCAAAAAACAACACCACATACATATATATATATATATATATATATATATATATATATATATATATATATATATATATATATATATATATATATATATATATATGTACCTCGTCAGGGCCGAAATTGTCCCCTGTATCCAAGATTTTTCAAAAGAAACCATACAATTTTCAGCACCCAGCCACATTCATATCCGGTTGAACAATTAATCTCATTTTATCGTGTCTACTTCTATCAAACGGCTTTCAGATTATACATTCATTGCTGATTTTAAACATGAATAATAATAATTAGAAAAATGGGTAAATGTTTACCCTGTAGAAGAACTTTTCAAGCTTCTGAATGAGCAGCTCAACTCCTCCGGCCTCCATGGCTCGGCCAAACGTACCGTTGAAAAGCTAAAACATAAATCAAATAATCATAAAAAAAATATTGCATCATCTCATTTGACTAGTATGAAACATCAAATGAACTAATTCACTGGACCAGTTGTAAAGACTCACCTTGTACATACTGTAGCACTGCCTTACCACCGCACCGTAAACAGTGTCCTGCAGAAGGGGGGTACAGCAAGTTCAATTTCATGATAAAAATATTTAATTGAAGAAATAAACATGTGGAAGAGCTGCTCCAGAGTACCCACCAGGATTTCCTCCTCCTGATATTCTATCGTGGGAGGCTTGCCATCTTTGTTCGGTTTCTCAATCATTGGGTTTCGAACCACCTGGGGAACAGTTTGAAACGTAAAAGCAGGTGCAATAAAAAGTCTGGAAAATACAGACATGAAAGATGCAACGACTGTCCAAGCCATAACGTACCATGACAATCCAGAAGTTGTGCTCGGGCTCAAAGAAAAACTGACGGTTCTTTTGTGTGTGTAGAGATTTAGCTGGTTTTGTTGGACAGAATGTTCTGCACAAATGGATATGAGGAAAAAAGACCAATAATTAAGTCAGTGGATCAGGCAATTGTGAAGTTTTACACATGGTAGATATGCTTTTGAAGCAAACCACTATTCGCTATAGATTTCCCCATCTGATACACAGCCAGGTCATGGAATTGAAATTTGTTTCGGAAAGTGAGTAAAGCTCAGTGCTTTAAATTAGCAGGACAATGGTAGGCTAAATAACTGGCTTACACACACATGAAAGAAGGGACACTGTCTCTCTACCTGGTGAACTGTACAATTGCTTCACAGAGGCCAACATTTCGGATTTTCTCATTCTTCTCCACGTCAACGGGGTGGTAAAACAAAATTTTCTTCTCCTCCTAAAACAAAAAGGAAAACAATTACAATATCACATTATGTATCATTATAGGTATGGAACATAAAGTCAACACACACCTAGAAAACACAAAGAGGTCAAGCTCACCTCTCCTTCCCGGGGTCCAAATGTAGGGTTATAAATGAAAAAATTAAGAAGAGATGGTGTGTACTGCTTCTCTTGCATTCCTGAGGCCATTCTGGGACTGTAAACACAGCAAGAGAGATTAAATTATGAGGAAAAACAATTGAAGCTGCTCAGAATTCCAGACAGCTACAACTTCATATGATAAGATCTGCTTTACCTAATCATCAGCATCAGTGTCACTTGTGTCTGGATTTCCTCTGCTGCAAAGACAGTTTGGTTAGCATGCCGTGGCCCTGCAGAGCGAAGACAGTTACATTACATGTGATGTGGTGATTTCAAATAATCAAAAACATCTGTAACACATTACGATGACTGTCATCCATGCCTCTGACATGGATGTCACTTGTAACTGCACATATGGGCAATGCAAACTGGCTGAGGATTTAACAGATATAGTTTTCTATTTCATTTTTGTGCACGTGAAGCTACTCCATCTCCCTGATAAGCAGAAAGTAAATCACCTACTTCTTGTATTAATGATGACAATAAAGTTATTTACTAGCACATGCTATTAACTGCGAAAGGAAAAGGCGGACATGGCAGTGAAGCAAATCTAATTTGGGTAGATTTGGGTGCAGTTTTCATAACATTTTGCTCGTCTAATTCCGATATGCACTTTCGAAAAATTTGCTAGGACTTGAGTTTAATTCCAAACCCAGGGGGATTTATGACTAGATTAGATTATGTATCAAGACAATCTACTACTCACATTAGCACCTTTCCTTGCTAACGTTATACAATAACAAGATACACTTTGTCACTGCTTAGTAACTCTGTCGCTGTTACGTTACAAGGGAAAGGACAAACCTTCCTGACGTAAAGCAGACAGAAGGACGAAAAGGCGAGGAAAAAGCCCTTCTTGAAAATATACTTAAAAAATACGTATATGGAAGTAAAAACTCAACACACACCGTGGCGTCTGTGGCTTTCTCCGTGTCAGCGACTCCGTCTCATTTACGCGGAGTCCATCTGGGGAGCTAGCTGGCTCGGCTAGCAGGAGTTTAGTGTTTGCACAGATCCAAGCGGAGATAAACTCACCAAACTGCCGGTGTAACCGAACAACACGACGGCAGGATTAACCTTACAGAGCATGAATCCGACGCCTTCGCGGTCGAGTCGCTCGGAATGGAAATAAAATAAAAAGCAGAAAAAAATGAGACTGGCGAGATGATATGCCGCATTATACTTCACATTCTTAACTTCCTGCTTTTGACAGCGGGGTGTTACACCTTTATCTGTCCGGGTGAAACAAATGACTGACAAAAGAAAGGTTCCTAGTCCCAACAGAGAACACGCCGTATAATTCACAGAACATGAACAAAAGGTATAAAACAACCAGAATGTTTTCCCCTTGATTATATACTAATATCTATGTATATATATTTATATATAATTTTGTTTTACGTCATGGTGGTCAGACTGTAAAACCAACATACCACTACATGTCAGATTGGGTCAAATCATCAAAGGCGGATTAAAAATGCGTTTTCATATGCTGTAAAATGAATTAGTGGAAAATCTGCACGGTCCCATCACACATTATTTTACACATGTTTTTATCTGTTTCAGGTGAATATGCACAAAAAAATAAATCCATAGAGGTCATTAATGTTTCCATTTTTTTATTCATCTCTTTAAATAGCAGAGGTTTGCACAGATAAGACGGCAAGGACTTGTAACAAATTTAAAGTGTTATTGTTCCAACTGATAAAAGGTCATCTGAGTTGATTCAAAAGAGAGAACTAAATAAAAAAAAAAAAAATAGTGGAAATGGGCTGTAGAATCAGAAAATTCCAATGGTGAGGAGACTCCGCTTCGTCTGCAAAACTCAGGAAAGGACCATAGACTGGAACTCTGTCGGGAAACAAAGCATGTCAAACTGCATGAAATGAAGCTCTGACCGCAGCCAGAGGAATTAATGCCTCTGACATTCAAGACCACCCAAATCAAGAATCTGCACACATATCACCGGGCCCCCAGCCAATACTAGAAATGTCATAACAGGAATAAATAAAGACTTTATGGCTTTTCCAAATTTATATTGTGGTTCAAATTAAATGACTGGTGTTGCCACACTGTACTACGACTGTATGGTACAACAAAAATATAACACAGGAGGAAAAACATTCAGTAGATTTATGAAAATGGTTTTGGGGGGGAAATTGAGGCAAGAATTTCTGACATGCCATAAATCTTTTGAGTGCGTCAAGAAAAAGAATATCCCAAGCTGAGTATGAATATTTAAAGTTTTTTTTTTTCACAACTGGCAGTTCTTTTTTTTTTTCCACGAATTAAAAGCTGTAGCAAATTCATTTTTCACTATACAGACTTTACACACGCAACAAATAAATTAATGAATAAATATAAACTTGATACTTTAAGGCTGTCGCACAAGCTCTGCAGATCACTTCACTGTAAAAGGATAGTGTGTATGCATACTGTTTATTTTAGGTTATGCTATCACTCGTAATGTAACTGGCTGCTATAATTCATATCTAGCTATCAATCTATTTTTTGACACCACCTCCCATGTATCGAATCTCGAATTTCTCCGGCTGGGAAGTATTATCTTATCTTATACAGGACTGTCTCAGAAAATTACAATATTGTGATTAAGGTCTTTATCTTCTGTAATGCGATTAAAAAAAACAAAAATTACTTTTTCATGATATTCTAATATTTTGAGATAGGATTTTTGAGTTTCCTTAAGATGTAAGCCATAATCAGCGATATTAAAATAATAAAAGGCTTGCAATATTTCAGTTGATTTGTAATGAATCCGAAATGTATGACATTTTTGTTTTTGTAATTGCATTACAGAAGATAAAGAACTTTATCAAAATATTCCAATTTTCTGAGACAGTCCTGTGTGGTTGTTTAGCACTTATGCAGTAAATTATTTTTTTCGCTTTGCAAAAGCAACTCAATAAAAATTCAAAACTTTCTTAAGTACAACTAGACTTTAATTTGTCTCAAATTAACTGAAGTCACTTTCAGATTCTTATTCATACCACAGACTGCAAGTCATTGTGCTAAGGGATGGAGACAAAAACCGAATAAAAAAAGAAATGTTTTGATTCAACCCACTGTGATAAACTCAATCACTGAGATAATTTCCTCTCGTTGGGGAATCATGCGGAACAACAAACTGCGAAATCAGACACTGACCCTCTACTCCAATTCTGCCGTCGCTGTTGTCGTCGGCCGCCGAGATGAACTTCTTGGTCTCCGCCTCCGACAAGGTTCGCGCTCCGGGAACGAACCGCTGCAGGAAGAACCTCCACACAAAGAACACGGTCTGTGTCAATATTTGGGCTGAGCTGCACAGGCAGACATTTGCAGACAAGCAGACGCATCGCTCCCTAACGCCACACATCCACTCCTGCGAATTACATAACACGCAGACATAATAACAATTTGGCCGAGGTGGATTATTAGGAGGAAGCACGGCGATGTCGTGCTTTCTCTGAATATTGCCGTGCGATTTCTGCGGCTAATCCCCCTTTCTTTGTGACACACACACACACACACATGCACACAAAATACAAAATCTGGCTGAATTGTCAAGTTTGACAAATAAACGTTAAAAATGTCATGGATATTTCAAAGAGAGACACTCAGATATTTTGATAAACGCTGTTTGTAAAGCAACAAAATAGAGCTTTCGGTCTGAGCATGAAGGAGTAGCTGCCGTGTCTCACTTAAGCATCATGGGATTACACACTTGAGCTCAGACTCTTCGATGTAGCCGCTGCTGTCCTCATCCAGGATCTGGAAGACGTCTTTGACCTCCTGCGGTGTCTTAGCTGAGAGGCCGCACAGCTGGAAAAATTTCTTGTAGCAGAAGGTCTCCGGGTCTGGAGACGCATGCAACGACAGATGAAATTAGATTTAAGGTTAAGGGGGGGGGCGAGAAGCTAGAGCCGAGCCACGAGGTTCGCCAGGTTCGGAGCTGCTCTGAAGATTAAAACGGCATGTGGCCGCTGTCCTTGTTCTGTGTTTGTGTTTTTTTTTTTTTTTTAAAAAAAGGTTGGTGTACATGCTTCCACTAAACCTGACAAGATGATTAAAATAGGGTTTCAAATTTCGATTGCAGGCGGAGCGGAATATAATTTCGGTGGAGAGGATGCTCCGGAATACAGAGGAGATTAAATACACCTTTTGCGGATGAGAGCTTTTAAGACCCGAGCGTGAGAAAAGACAACGGCGTTTATCAAGATTAAGTCGGTTCATGGAGTCTTTAGCAGCATCAGCGTTATTGAGTTTTAAAGCTACAAATCATCAGTTAAATTCAGTTTCATCAGTTAAATCTAAATTTAGCTTGCAAAAGTGTTATACAGCTCAAATAATGGATAGGCAAACGTGTGTTTGCCATATGAACAATTTGCAGTCATTCAAATAGGTAGTTTAAAATACCATGTGTATGCATGTGTGTGTGTGGCGTGTGTGTGTGTGTGGTGTGTGTGTGTGTGTGTTTATGTGTATGTGAGCTACCTGAACAGTCCTTAACAGCATTTTCAATAGCCTCGGCTGAGAGGATGGAAGTAAGGGACATCTTGATCCTCTGGGGTAAACAAGCAAATTTTCACACACACACACACACACACACACACACACACACACACACACACACACACACAGTGCAATATTACAGCTGCGACAATGCGTTCACGTGGTTATTCCATCAAAATTCTGGATAACGTCTTGGCAAAGATGCTGTTTGCTTAGATTCAGGGTGTTTTGTTTTCCTGCTTTATGTATAAAAAGATTTTGTGCCATCAGCTGTCCATGCTTGCCTCACGTTTTGGGATTCTCTCTTTGAGCTTCTCAATTACAGAGGCTTCATTAATATTCCTGATTGGTTTTGGTTGTGCAAGATATTTGGCATATGAAGATCGCCATTGAGGCGAGATGAGCTGCTATATTATGATCTGCTCTGAAAGCCGAACCCTCCAAACTGTTTTGGACGTTACTGGGACGTAAACATCAACAAAATGAATGGATTGTATAATAATGGTGCAGGAACTCATCACATTGCATAGGAATTTCAGTGCAGTGTCCTGGTGCTTGAGGGATGTGTGTGCATGTTTGCAGAAAAGTCCTGTCTGCTAATAACCTGAATGAAATTAAATGAATTCTGTTTTGTTCTGAAAGTCAGCAAGGTCCAGGTTATTTTGGCTCTCAACTGAAAATACCTGATACTTGCTCAAGCCCTGTAAATGTGAAAAATAAGACTTTCCAGTGGAAGTCTTTGCGAGAGTTTCACCGCAGCCGTCAGACTCACCACGGTTTTACTTCTGGGTTTCCTCCGGTCACGTCCGAAACGGCGGCGGCAGCGGCAGATGAGGCTCCTCGGCGGCCCGTGGCAGCTGGCTCAGGCTTTTATACCCGTACGGATGCTCGATCCCTCGACCTGATCCTCTCAGATCAAGTTTGCCTTCGGCCTGTCGTCTCCTCTTGCACACCTGTCCAATTAACCTTTGCTGTTTATACCCGGCTCTCCCTCTCCCGCCCTCCCACTCTCACTATTGTAACTCCGGTTTTTGTCCAATCAACTTTTCCGCCAAAGCTCTCTCCCTCCCTCCCTCCCTCTTCCCTTCGCCCTTCGGCCCCCATCCCTCCCCTCTGCAGGTGCACGGCGGCGTTATTGGCGTCTCGAATTTAATCAGGCGACTATTGTGTTTGCTTTTAGCGAATAAGCTCCTGAGCTCAGACGATCGTAGAGGCGGGGGGGGCAGGTTGTAAATCGTCCCGTGGCTCAGCGGCGGGGGGGGGTTGGTGTCCCCAGCTCTAATCTGACATTATTTTTCAAGCTGATATTACATGCTCTGTCAGTTTTTACCCGTGCTCTCATTATCTGAAACCTTTATATATATATATATATATATATATATATATAAAATAAAACAATGACACCAATCTCTCCTGAACTCACATTTCCACTTATAGATGAAACCCCATATTATATTAATTAAATATGAATTATATACAATTATATAAAATTGTATTCAATTTTATAATAACGTAATAAAATGAATATAAGTGTATATATAATTTACATATACAATTATATTAATTATATAAAATTATATGTACAAATATGTGATAAAACCACATATAAATAAAATGTTATGTGAAGTATATAGAATTATATAAGATTTATTTTTTTTTAGTAATATAATAATATTAACATAATTTTATATGTAATTTATATATAAAATTATACATAAAATATGTGATAAAACCATATGTTATATAAAATATTACCCTTACAACGGTGGTGTGAAAGTCCAAACGAAACAAAAAAAGTCTATATTTGACATTTATTACAGGTAATTTATCTATGAAAAATAAGACGCAACGGCAAAAGAACTGAATACGGAAAAAGAGAGGGTAAAAGTGAAAGGACTTGATCAGAAATCTACCCTCAGCAACTGCACGGGTGGACATTTTTGCAGAAGTTGAGTTAAAGCGGTATTTTTTAAATTTTCGGGGGAGGGGAGCAGGACACAACACAACGAAAGCAGCATCTCTGGGTTAGAAATATAAGACAGAAAAAAATATTAAAAATATCTATGAGAATAAATACAAAAATATGAAGAAAGAAAAAAGTAAAAAGTAAAGAGGTAAAACAGTGGAAAGTGAAAAAAAGGGTCATTGTAGGGTTCAGGACTGTGCCGCATTTAGTGTGAAGACCGCTTTGGGCCAAACCTCTCAAAGTTAAGTGTTTTTTACATTTTTTTTTCAGAGCGCGACAGAATTTCTAAACCCGGTCGCTATGACGACCTGCCACGCAAAACCGACAAATTTGTTTCCCACAAGGGGCGGGAAACTACCTGACACAGCTGCATCTCTGGTGAACTCAGTCAGCACTAATAGGCTTACGATGCAGATAGGATGAATTTTGTAACGAGAACCAGGGGAATAAAGCTCATTACTCATCAGAGTTTCCCCTGCTGTGAACCTGCGTCTCAACAATTTGTGCCACTTAACGTTCTCAGTAGGATCCCGGCTTCCTGTTGACAAGAAATTCAACTCTTGGACTTATTTAGCTGGCCGTGAACCCCAGAGAACACACCTCACATGTGAAACTCCAGAGCTGCCCTCTTGTGGTCTCTGCGAGTCACCGCGCCATCGTCTTCAGGACTGATGCAGGTTTGGCGATGCCGCATTTGTTTTGATCGATTATTCCACCGCTTATCCTGCACTCGGGGGGACGCCGGAGCCTATCCCAGCCGGGTACACCCTGGGCCGGTCGCCGGTCAATCGCAGGGTTGATACGTAGACAAACGACCATTCGCGCAATCATTCGGGGCAATTTTCCCGATGTTTTCCCCAATTAACCTGCGGCGTGTTTTTGGGCGTGTTAGCACGCAAACTCGACACAGAAAGGTCCTCTTGTCGGAATCGATGGGTAACCATTGCGCTTCAGCCACCGCGCCGCCCTGTTATTCATACCATGTTTGTATTCTTAATACTCATTAAAATAGTTGAAGGGTGACACAGCGGCGCAGTGGTTAGCGCTTACGCTTCATGGCAAGAAGGTTCGATTGTGACTGATGGAGTCTCCATGATGTCTGGGTGAGGTTCCTCCGGGTTCTCCGGTTTCCTCCTGCAGTCCAAACACCTGCGGGAGATTCACCCTTCATAACCCAGAGTGAACGGTTGTATGACTCAATATGACGTTTCTATATCGGCCCTGAGACCGACGGGCGATCGGTCCAGGCTGAGCCCCGCCAGTGACAGTGACGGCAACCCAGACGGTTGATTATATAGATCAGGGGTCTCAGACTCGCGGCCTTCGGACCAGTTGCGGCCCTCGGAACTATATTTTGTGGCCCCCTGCCTGAAATCAAATCTTTGTGTTAATGCAGCCTGCGTGTTTTTTCCCACATGCATCTTGGGGTTTTATACAGTGGGTTTAAAAAAAAATTAGGAAAAAGTAACTTCGCAATGTATTTTTTGCTTCAAAATTTGAAAACAAAATTATTTTTTTAATGAAAAAATGTCTAGTGACATCGGTCTTTTCTTTTCTTATTTCTGTAAAACCCGCAAAAAGGATTGCAAAAAAATCCGGGCAACATTAAAAAGATTTATTTAATAACCAGAATAGCCACCATTTGCCTTGTGAACATTCCTACTTGTACATGCTAGCGATCAATTTTCTAATAAATTTTAGTCGCAAATTTTCCCTCAGTGACACGATTTTCTCTTTTAACTCAACCATATTTTCAGGGAGTAATTTCATCAATTCACATCAATTTTTTAATATTCATTTTTAACATCAATTTGTAATGTATTTTTTAGTTCATTACATATAAAGATTTTTATTATTTACCTGTTTACCTCCTTTTACTAAAACAAAGGAAAAATTTGGATTCAAAAATTTGGCCCTCGGACCAAAATGAGTTTGACACCCCTGATATAGATCATGAATGAAGAAATCAAAATTGCTAATTTTTTTCTTACTGTATAATAAAAACGTATTTTACAGTTGCAAAAAAAAAAATCTGTAGCATCTGAGTTCTTGTGAGTTCTTGTCGAAATCTTCTTGTCTCGGCAAATAGACTTGAATTTCTTCACTTGAAGATGTTTCACCCCTCGTCCGAGAGGAAACCCCTACGGGAGTGTCTCAGAAAATAAGAATATTGTGATAAAGTTCTTTAACTTCTGTAATGCAATTAAAAAAACAAAAAATATTTTTTCATGATATTCTAATATTTTGAGACAGGATTTTTGAGTTTTCTTAAGATGTAAGCCATAATCAGCATTAAAATAATAAAAGGCTTGCAATATTTCAGTTGATTTGTAATGAATCCGAAATGTATGACATTATTGTTTTTGTAATTGCATTACAGAAGATAAAGAACTTTATCACAATATTCAAATTTTCTGAGACAGTCCTGTATGGTTGTTCAACACTTATGCAGTAAATTATTTTCTTTGCTTTGCAAAAGCAACTAAATAAAAATTCAAAACTTTCTTGTGTACAACTATACTTTCATTTGTCTCAAATTAACTAAAGTCACTTTCAGATTGTTATTCATACCACAGACTGCAAGTCATTGTGCTGAGGGATGGAGACAAAAACCGAATTAAAAAAAAAGAAATGTTTTGATTCAACCCACTGTGATAAACTCAACTCAGTTTATTTGTAATGAATCCAAATGTATGAATTTTTTGTTTTTGTAATTGCATGACAGAAGATAAAGAACTTTATCACAATATTCTAATCTTCTGAGGCAGTCCTGTATATTTGGAAACTCCCCTTAGAGGTCATTAGAACTGAAGAAGCCTCTCAGATGAGGGCTGAAACATCTTCAAGTGAAGAAATTCAAGTCCAAGATAAGAAGATTGCGACAAGAATACGTCTTCCAGCGTTTTCCGTGCCGTAAAAGACTTGTTTTAAGTCTTGTTTTATTCAATATTTACTGGAAACAAATGCCATTTATTCTTTGGGGTTTCTTCTCAATTCAACAGAGACCAGGGTCAGACGGGTGTTATTGAAAAAGAACCTTTATTGTTTTTCTCATCGTCCGTCCGTTTCCCAAAGTGCATCATCACTGACCTCACAGTACACAAAACTCAAAGTAAAATGACGCCAGAAGTGAGAGAGAGGGAGAAAGAGAAAGACAGAGGGAGAAGGAGAGAGAGAGAGAGAGAATAAGACACAAGTCAGCCATGCTATACACTTATTTTGGTACATTCATCATGAAGGGGGGGCAGATTGTTTAGTTTCCAGGGATGAAATGTTGAGAGTATAAAACTGGAGAGCTGAACAAAGAGAGAGTATTTGGGAAGAGGAGAAAAAGTGAGGAGGAGTACATGTTGGCTCAAGTTGTTCCTCTAGAGTGGTGAAGTAAGACGTTGGTCAGTTTAGTCATTTAGGCCTTGACCAAGTGGGCAAACTCTGCAAAAGTCGGAAACAACGAAACATGTAATAAATCTCGGGTGGGATCGGCGTTCCGGAAAACGAATCCTCACCATCAACTCCGATCTTGCCGTCGCCGTCGGTGTCACCGGCCTTCAGGAACTCCTTGGTTTCTTTGTCAGTCAGAGCTCTGGCACTGGCGGAGAAGTTCTGCAGGAACAGCCTGGGTGGACAGAGGGATGTTAAAGTCACTTTGGCTTGAAAAAAAAAAGTGTTTTCAGTTTTATCGAAAGTACATTTTGAGATTAAAAACAGATAAATCAACTTTTCGGTCCTTAAAAAGTAGCCCGGACTCGTGACGTCCCGATTTCATTTTATCCGTGGAAACATGCTGACGCTCGAGCTGGAACCTCCAAGAGAAAGGACCTACTTGAGCTCGTCCTCCTCAATGAAGTTGCTCTTGTCCTGGTCGATGATTTTGAAGGCCTTCTTGATGTCTTCGTCAGACTTGCCGGCCAGGCCGACCTTGGCGAAGAAAGTCTTGTACGCGAAAGAGTCGGCAGCTGCAAGAGAGCAGACGGACTCCGGTAAGCGTCAAACACTACCAGTGGATGGACGTCTTAATGTTGTATTCTTATTTCAGCAGAGATATCGTTGCAGTCGTGAGGCCCGAGCGGGATTTCTGTTACAATCTAAAGCCGTCAAACCGTGAGATTCTGTGGCAACGCGGGACACGCGCGAAGTTTTACGTAGATACGGTTTCGCGTCGATGCAGGTTTGATCCCCCGGAACGAGAAACCGCGCGCGGGGCGTCCGTTCCTGGCGTCAGCGTTTTTACCTTGGCAAGCGGCAAGGGCTGCAGAGATGTCAGCGTCACTCAGAAGTCCGGCGAATGCCATTTTGACCTGAGCAGTGGACAGAGGACAAGTCATCAGTTCAACTTTAACACATCAGACAGAACGAGGCGCCTCGTCGTTACCCGCGGCGTTAAAAGCAAAGTTAAAGTTAAGAACGCGAGGCTACATTTCATTTAACCGATCCTCTCTGCGTGCACAGTATTCCTCTGTGGCAGCCCTCGAGAGACAAGGCACAAAGGTAGTCCAATTTTCCCAAAGCCAAGCCCTCAAAGGCAAAAGATCAAATATCCTTTGCAGCTGTGGTTGGTTGGCAGATTTCCCCCTTTTTGGAATCCTCCTTATAGTCCACAGACAAAACTCTGGCCCTTTCCAGGATTTATATCCCATTGCATGAAGTCGAAGCCCTGAACGATTTTGCCTTAAGCTCTGCAACTCCTCAGTGTCACTCACCTTGAGGTAATCTCTATGACTAGAGTGGATTCGCTCGGATGAATCTGCTCACTGCAGTGAACTCCGCCGTCACCCCGGTCCGGCTTATATACCTTCGGCCGCGCGAAATTTGATGCATAGGCTGTGTAACGGACACTGTTTGCAAAGCGGCCGAAGCAGACGGTCGAAAAATGTGTCCAGTAGACAGAGCTGTTCTATTTATATGTACATAAATGAAGATGCTTAAATGGTAGGCCGAGTGTAGGCCTACGCGAAAGTGCTTGATATTGCACGGAGCTAATAATATACGCTGCTGATTGGGGTGAAACGCACTCTGGATGGTTGCGGTTTTCGCTTCTGTGCAGAGAACTGCACATACAGAATGACACTAAGGACTGTATGATGTCACGTGAACTAAAAGGGTGTTTTTCCCCTTTGAATCTGTGATCTTTGTCCAATCGTGTCCGACGATCAGACGCGTTAAAATGCTATGAAGCCCGAAATTTCACATCTGTGAAATTTCTGTCATCTGTGCACGATCGCGCCCCTCGGCTGATTAATGACCCGCGCGCCCTTTGACCCGCACAGTTTTAGCGAAAACGAGCCTGCGCGCAACTGGCGCGTGTAAAATGCTTGTAATGACTTTGCTGCCATTCCGCTGTCAGAGGAGTCCTTGTTATCGTGATTGATCGTCTCGGGCGGCGGTGTTACGCTCGAAGCTGTTGAAAATCCAAATTTACGAGTTTTGTTTTTCAGGAGCGGATTGTGAAGTTACCTCGTAAACAAAACAAAATGTATAAAGACGTTAAATATCATTGGACATGGATTCAGTAGTACAATAAATCAATAAATGCCATTTGATTATAACATTGCTGGTTTGAATCCTGCTAACCCGCACCCTGGAGCATGTTGTTTTTTTTTTTTTTGTTTGTTTTTGCAAAAGATCGGTGTCCGTCCTAGTCGTGCCCGGGCTGTCATTTTGAAAAAAAAAAAGCATAAAAGGAGCACAAAAATCCAAATCGGTTTGCGATTAACGTCCGCATCGATCGATTTTATTCACCGCATCGGCCCCAGACATGGAGCTCAGCGCCGCCTGCCAGCTTTTATTTTGGGATCCTCCACGTCCCTTACACCCATTTAGATTATTCCTCCTTATGGCGATGGGACCGTTAGTGAGGCGATCTCATCTCGTGGTCGCTGCCGTTATCATGTTCGTATTGCGGCGGGTTTGCGTGATGACCCTCTCGCGCCGGACAAGACAATGAGATTAATGGGGTCACACAGCAGGGGTCTTCCCATCCCCGTGTTAGCTGGACGGAGGGGCTCGTTGATGCCTCTCCTGTGCGCCCCGGTGACCATAGGGTGGCGTCGTTGAGAGTCAAAATTCAAAAGCCATAATCGTTTCTATCCGAAAGATGATTTAAAGCAACTTCCGCCCTGTTGGCATTTCTTGACATTTCTAATTTACTACCATCTCACTGCTGAAAAGCTCCTCACGTCTATTCTCCGTTGTAGATTCTTTAAAAAACAAACACGCAAAGTAAACACCAAACAGGCAGCCGGGATGTTTTTATTTTCTACGTGTATTTCCAAATCTGCTTTGTCTCGGCTGTAAAGTCATAATTTGATTTTAAACTAATCCCTGGCCTTTAACATTTGCTTTGGTCAAATGAGGTCTTTCACCTCAAACGACTCAGCCATGGATACTCCCGACTATTCCTGCGCCATCTTCGATATCAGTCTTTGGTTACAAATATCTCGCAGCAGCAATGCGAGGCGTTGAGCAAGACGTCTGTAACTCAAGACGTCGGTTAGCATCCGGCAACTGCACCGACTTATAATTTAAGTCCTTTTCGTCCCTTTTTTCTTTTGCGAGAAATCTCGAACGAGCGCTTCCAGCGATTGGAACCGGCGCGCGAATACGAGGGGGGCGACGGGGGGGGGGGGAAACGGAGACGTCGTCGTCGAATAGTTGGAAGCCGCAGGAGAATAAACCCTGTAAACTCATACTGATAAAATCAATGTTGCACCCAGAACGGTGGAAGGAGGCTTAGGACGTCGTGCTTCGAGCAGAAATAGAAGTGACCCATATTCTCTGTCGCTGCCCGGCAGAGGCCGGCACGGGAGAAAGTCGCTGATAAATGCGCTTCTTCGACAGACATTCAGGAAATGCTCATGCCCGGAAACTCTATCCTCGTCTGCTGATGTCCTGCCAGTCAGCGGCTCCCACAGAGACTCCTCCCCGCCAACCGGACCTGCCAAAAAAAAAAAAAAAAACCCTCCTCCTCCCTCACGTGACCTGGCGATCCGTGGTGCGAAACAGCTGGACGGCGACTGTAAATTAAAAGACGTCGGAATCCCGTCCCCTCCTATACAAAGAGTCCGAGTAGGAAGTCAGATGTTATTCCTACGGCGCCAAATTGTCCGACGACGCGTTCCATGTAGCGAAGGTCTGCACCGCCACTCTTTGACATGATCTACAGAAAGCCGACATCCCATCCAGGAGCGCGAACTTGGCAAGAAGTAAACATGTAGACTTGTAGACTTGGACCTGTAAGCACTAAACATCTACCAATACTCGGGAGAGAGGTATGGCTTAGGTGTGCTTACTCACAAAAGTAATAGAGACCGATATAAATGAGTTGAATAGTTAACAAATTTATTGACTAAATGAAACAGGAAAAAGAAGAACTCTTCAAAGTCCAAAAATAATTACCCCAAAAAATGTTTGTGTTATCCCAGGGGTCAGGAACCTATGGCTCGGGAGCCATTTATGGCTCTTCTGGTGATGCCATATGGCTCCCAGACAATTTTGAGTTGAAAAAGAAAAAAATCAGTTTTGAACTGATTTTAAAATACTTGTGATATTTCTTCATGATAATTTTAGGGTTAGATGGAGAAAGTTGATAAGCTGTGGTGAAAAAGCCAAAAGAAGAAGAGGAAGATTTCTTCATAATACTGCGTCATTTTGGAGTAAACAGAAATCAGTTTTGAAGATAAATTTCACGGGTCACCTGTCGGTCGGGTTGGGAACCATTGGCTCCTGAGCGCGTCTGGGTCATTGGAAAGGTGAAGAAATTAATTTTATCAAATAGCCAACAACTTTATGCGCATCAACCGTCGTAACCGAAAAGATGGCGACAAAGAAAAAAGAGACGATGATTACCGTGCATTCCAGGCTGCGTGGACAGAGGAATTTGCATTTGGATCTTTGGTATGTCTAATATGCTAAAATTGCATAGATGAAACGGTCAAATATAAAGCGGCACTTCGAGCAAATCCATGCAGCGCCAGAGGTCGCATTAAAAGTAAGACGTATTTCATTTTTTGTGCGTTAAAAATAGTATATGGCTCTCGATGAAATATATCAAGAAATATTTGGCTTTTGTGGCTCTCCCAGTCAAAAAGGTGTTATCGAATGACTGGGTTGAAATCAAACGGTCGGCCGCGTCGCTTTCCTGACCGTCCTCGGTCTTCGGATCGGAATCCGTCGCTCGTTGTAAAACCAAACGGGAGTTCTCAACACGATAAAACTCGACGTCACGGTCTTGCTTTCTTGCATCGACCCTCGTTTGGGGTGTAAAGGTACCTTAAAAGACTAACTGGATGGAAAATAACCCATTTTAAAGTATTCTTTGTTTTTTTTTTTTCCAATTCAAGCGCAGAGAGCTCATTAACTCACGTTCAAAGCGAGGGCTGAAGAGGAGAAAAAAACAAAAAGATGAACCTAGTTGATCACCGTTCTCCAGCCAGCGTAGTGCGGCGTCCATATGTAATCCTATATTATATTATAGGAAATATAATAAATCATAGGAATTATTATATCAATTCCTATATTTCAGTCGGCCTATAATTATAGGGGTATGTCTTTCTACCCCAGCTGCTTGCAGGCGGCCTTCTGCCTCCACCAGTCGGGGTAGAAAGAGAGATATAATACTGTAAAAGTAGCGCTAACAGCTACACGGCTACATCGGTCGCTTTAATATTCATAAAAGATCATTTCAGTCAACATCAAAAAAAGCTCATCTGCGTCGTCTCCTTGCGACGATTCAAACGACTCCAGCTTAGGTTTCAGATCCTGCTTGCCAGAAAGATAAACAGTTCATTTGCATCGCGGGGAGCCGGGGGAGGGAAACCGAAACCCCTTCTCATGCCAGCGCCGCCGAAAAGGACGAGCTGGATGTCGGCCAGCTTTCCCTGACCTGAGCGCACATGGAAGAATCACACTTTACCAGATGGAAGTGAGTTTATTTATAGGTGATTCCAGCGACAAACGACACATAGCAGGGATGAAACATTGAATGGGGCGGCTTGTTTTCATTCACGACATGGCTTTTCTTCTTCTTCTACTCTAAATACGAGGCCCGCGTTACCGTCTGCAGATGTTAAGCCCGAGGTCACCGCCGCGGGGGGGCTTTTACGAAGACTTGACCAGCGCCGAAAACTCTGAAACGGAGCGAGGAGTCACATTTATTTTTGGGGTTATTTCGGTCAACATCAGTCCTTGCTGTTCGTACGAGGATTTTAATCTTGAAATTCAAATGATATCGATTGATTCAACAATAAGAAGGGGTGTTTAGTCATTGACCATAGTTCCCCTTGTTTGACACCACTGCAGACACAAGAAGGAAGGGAATATTAAGGGATGTATCTGCTTTTTGTCTCAGTATTTTTCAGGAGAATTGAATAAAACAAACATTTTTATTGCCATTCCCTTACTATGCATCATGTCATATGCAAAAACATCATCCTCCACAAGCCAATACAGAACTCTTGCATCATTCAGAGACTTTATAATCTGGATTTATTGTGTTACGTGTCAAGGAATCGCAACCAGCTACCTTCCCAGCCGATCTTCCCGTCGCCGTCCGAGTCGCCCTCCAGCAGGAACGCTCTGGTCTCGGCCGCGGTCAGGGTCCTGGCCCCTTTGGAGAAGTTTTGCAGGAACAGTCTGACAAAAAGGACGACACTTGATAACGACCTCGGTCGCTTTTTGCAGAGAAACAATGACATACTGGCTTATCGTAAACATGTGATACTCAACTGTAACTCGTCCTGCTCTATGTAGCCACTTTTGTCCTGATCCAAAATTTTGAAGACCCTTTCGATCTCCGAGGGAGTTTTCTTGGATAAACCCACCGTCTTGAAAAACATCTTCGGGTTGAAGGAGTCCTTCGCTGAAAATGGAAATGAAATACCTGTATGCATACATATATCTGTATACACGCAAAAATGTATACACACACTCATACACGTATAAACACAAAAATGTATACACACATGCATACACGTGAAAATGTATACGCTTATACATATATATGTATAGACACATACATACAAATACAAACACAAAAATGTATATACAGGACTGTCTCAGAAAATTAGAATATTGTGATTCTTTATCTTTATCTAGTTCTTTATCTTCTGTAATGCAATTACAAAAACAATAATGTCATACATTCTGGATTCATTACAAATCAAATGAAACACTGCAAGCCTTTTTATTATTATTCATATGGCTTACATCT
Source organism: Fistularia commersonii (assembly GCF_037954325.1). Taxonomy (NCBI): domain Eukaryota; kingdom Metazoa; phylum Chordata; class Actinopteri; order Syngnathiformes; family Fistulariidae; genus Fistularia; species Fistularia commersonii. Next base: position 7,504,096 of record NC_141316.1, read on the forward strand.
TAAGAAAACTCAAAATCCTATCTCAAAATATTAAAATATCAAAGTAATGGAAAAGTAATTTTTTGTTTTTTTAATTGCATCACAGAAGATAAAGAACTTTATCACAATATTCTAATTTTCTGAGACAGTCCTGTACGCACACATGTATACACACATGCATACACATGTACACACAAAAATGTATACACACACACATGTATGCACACATGCATACGCATATATATGTATACTCACAAAAATGTATACACACACATACACATATATTTGTAAACACACACATATAGATGTATAAACACATACATTCACATATACAAGTATACACACTTACATATGTATATTTACATGTATGTATATAATCATATATTTATATGTACACATTCCTGGCTCAAGGTATGCATAAAAAAGAGGCACAAGAGTATAAATAAACTTTGTATGTAGATAATAGTATACATGGTTTATACAATAGACACAGTAGATATGAATAGAAATAGTGTATACACATTAGAATAGAAGCAGGATGGAGATGCAATGTAATGTAATGTAATGATATTAAAGTGGAGCTCAGTGTAACTCCCAGTTGCTGTGTGATTGTCTTAACGGGGTTTTCTTGTTTAAATTCTAACGAGAAGCTTCTGACTGAGGTGAAATTTCACTTCTACGGCAATTAATACAATGTGTAAATATTATATTAACTCCAGTGTTGTTTTTTTCTTTCCAGAGGCCGTGCAACACATCCCCGGACAGCCGCATCATCACGACGTTTCGTCAATCATCCCAAAGACACGCGTCGGCTCACCTTTGCAAGCGTTGATCGCCGAAGTGATGTCCGACACGGCTAGAAAGTCGGTGATTGCCATGATGACGACGGAGGAGGTTGTGGGCGAAGCGGCAGCCTGGCCTGATATGGTCGCGCTGACGGGCAAAAAGAAACAACTGGTCCCGGCGAGGCTTCGACCACCCCCCGCCTCGCCGTGTCACAAACCACCAGTGTCCTTCTGTCCGCTGTCACCTGCAGCTGACCACTTCAGCCAACAGCATATGCGTGCGTGAAAGAAAGGCCGTGAATTTTTTCTGTTTTCTAGAGTAGCTCAGGGGTCAAAGGTCACGGCGGTAACAAAGCGACCTCAACCGGGTCGGAGCCGAATTGTTATATTTCGAGACAGTCGGGCTGGAAACCGGTGTTTCCAGACGCTTTTTAGCCGCGGCCCGCAAACATCCTGTTATGATGCCCTCTGTCAGCTTCACGCCGAGCTGTCACCTTCTGCCCACATGCTACATTTAGCAGATGAAGAGCGCCGTTGTCGACGCGCCGGGTAGCGGAGATTAACGCATTAGACGGCGGGCCAAAACATACGCGGTTCATTCCTCCGTCAGGTGAAATATTTTAGGAAATACGATCGAAAACGTATTCTCCAAGCGGGTCACAGATAAGAATAACCGGATTAATATTGTGCTGACAGGAATTGAAACACAGTATATTTGTAATGTATAACTGACATGTCAATCGATGTTGGTGCAAAGTAGCGTATATGACAATAAAACAATAAAAATCTTGGATTAGATTATAAACAAATGATTTATAAACTCTTATTTTTCAAATAGAAATTGCAGACGTCAGCAGACGGTCCAGTGAAACGCTGAAACTGCCGTTCAATGATACCCGATTATAAATGACAATGTTATCATTTTCTCTGAGTGAAATGAGTGAAATCATTACTTTATTGATAACAAGCAATAAATTGAGACCTTTGAGACTATTAAGTATTTATGATATTATTTTTGTCCTCACGTTCTATTCTCTATTATTTCAAATTCCTCTATTAATAAGGTTTGATTTCTGCTTGGAGCCTCCATCATCTGTGAACACCCAATGACAGCCTAGGAAGGATCCAACCCACCGTAACGGATGGATGGTATGAATAATAAATGAAAATTAATGGATAAACGAAAGGGACAAAGAAGTTCTTCTCCATCTTAAAAATGACCAGTCCTACAAACCCAACCCAGCTTCACCTCAATCCATCTTCACAGTTCATAGACTTTCCAGATGCTATTTGGGCAGCTATTTGGATGGAAAGCAAGTGTTTAAATAAACAAATGAAATTTAAAAAAAGAAAGTCAAAATATAAACATATTTTACAATGGTATATGCATCACTCAAAATATAGAAAGAAAGACAGAAATACTAAAAATATGTATTACATTTTAATATGTGTCATATAAAAACATATATAATTAAATGTAATATTAAGTAAAGGTTATAAGGCTAATAAATTATTATTATTATAACCAATTCATAAATGTACATAAATAATACATAAACAGACAAATAAAGGAATGAAGAATAATATAAACATATTTTACAAAGTTATATGCATCATTAAAATATACAAAGACAGAAATACTATAGATATGTATAAAAATTTTAATATATATCATATAAATACATATATAAATAAATGTAATATTAAGTAAAGGTTATGAGGCTAATAAATTATTATTTATTATAAAAAAATCATAAATGTACATGAATAATACATAAACAGACAAATAAAGGAATAAAGAAAAATATAAATATATTTTACAAAGGCATATGTATCATTAAAAATATAGAAAGAAAAACTATAAATATATATAACATTTTAATATGTATCATGTAGAAAAAAAATAGATAAATAGATGTAATATTAAATAAAGGTTATAAGGCTCACAAATATTTTGTAAACAATACGTAAAGGTATATAATTTAACATACAGAGACAAGTAAAGGAATGAAGAAAAAATACAAACATATTTTAAATATCTATATGTATCATATATGTATATCTATAGCCATTATGGCTATTTTTCATGGAAGATATAATTTGCACTGATCGCAGCTGCCGACGTGCGGACATTTGTGCCGCATAAACCCAAATATTCTCCCCCCCGCTCGTTTCTGTGCCACCGGGACGCATATCCTCTGAGCCGATATTCAAACGCCATTGTTTGATCCGCCGTACGCTTTTACGGCTCCAGTGCGTTAAGCGCCGCCGCAGGGCCGCGCCGACTGCGTCACGGCAGGCCAAGCTGGCCGCACGTGTGGCCCGGGGCCCGGCCAGAGTGACGTGAACCCGGCTTCCTCAGGATGGAGCGGAGTGAGGCCTGCGGCGGCGAGGAGGGGGGAAAAGGACTGACACAAACATCCTCTGCTCTCCCCTCTAATGCGCCTTCCCCCCCCCTCGGCCTTGTCCCTTTCCACGCTCCAATGCTTGTTTTCAGGAAGGCCAGGCTTCCTGCGTGATGGAGCACTGGATGAGAGGAGGAAGAGGGGGATGGGACTGAGAGGAAGAGAGGGACACACAGCGAGATGGATGGCAGCAGGATGATGGTTCGGGAGTATTTATTTGAGGGAGAGGTTTCTAAATACGTTTTTTTCTGCAGGTTTGTGCAGCCGGAGGGGCTTCAGATGATCGCCGGCGCGGAGGCTCGGACACGGCCGGTGAGTAAAAACGGATCTTTCTGTTTCTGTCGGACAGGGAGGGGCCTCATCCACCTGCTGCTGCCAGATTTGAATCAAAATGACCTTTTTCTGAGCCGAAGTTGCGAACTCCAACCTGAAGTGCGTCGAGTTTTTCCAGACGAAAACACGTCGGCGGTCGATTTGGCGTTCGGTCCGAGAATTAAATGCGTCGAGGTCCGGTTCTCGCGACACGCCGTATCAGATCGCAAGCGATCAAATGTAAATAATACAAATATGAGCGCTGGTGTTTAATTACTGAACATAAAACACGAGGTGGATTTTTGTTTTTGAGATTCTTCAAGAAAAGAACTTCAGACAGCAGAGTTTGTGGATCGCGGGAATTAAAATATAATTTCTTGCGGATTCAACTTATGGCTCACATGCGAGCGGATATTCAAGAAAGTGAGAAACTACAGAGATCGCTGTCAGCTTGGTTTAAAAGAGACGACCCCTCCAGAGAGTGTGTGTGAGTGTGTGTCGCCGCTTTAACACACAGTTTCATTCAGACAAGCCAGGAGTCCATCTGTGCTAAATTAACCTTTGGCTTTCGGTTTCTCTGAAAAAGTTGATTGTCAGACGGAGACAGAAAGAAAGAGAGAGAGAGAGAGAAAGTAGAGGCGGAGCTCTTTGTTCATCCATGTGTGCATCTCCGAGGAAAGAGGTTCCCGTGTTCAGTTACCGCCTTGTCTATTTCTATCCGTCCAGCTCTGGTGTGGACGCGTCGCTGATTGATTCGCGGGGCTCAAATCCCTTTCCGATTTTTTTCCCTTTCCCCGGTGTAACCAAGGCAACTGCATCGCGTTAATATCTTTTTAATCTCCTAACAGTAATTAGACGCATTGAGAAAAGACTGGAAGAATATATATGTAAGATATTGTACTTGAGATAAACGAAAGTGGGACCGAATTCAAGTTCTGAAAAAAAAAAAAACGGCACACTGAAAATGATGCAAAAAGAAAATATGATTTTTTTTTTACATATAAACCCAAAAAATGTATTCTCGCACGCATGATGAGCAAAAAAAAAACAAAAAAAAGCTCTTCCTTAGATGCTTACAGGAGATGTGTGTTAAAAAAAAACATTATTGAGGTGCCATTTTTAAAGTGATCATATGCTTAATACTAATAATAACGTCATTTATTCCCTCCTTTTTTTTTTATGTGTGCGCCTTTTGCTGGATATGTGCTGTCTTTTTAACATTTTAACATTATCTACAGATATACATATATGGGGACTCAAAAAAACTTGCATGATTGAAAGGCTCCAGCATACAATATAAAATGTAAAGCATCTACACGGGGGATCAAACCATGTAGATGTTTTAGCTGACGTTACAAGAACATCCTCAAACCTTCCCCTTTTAGTTTGGAAGAAGTAGAAGCTTTTCCCCCAGGACTGGGAATCTACAGGCAAAGATCATGGCTCAAAGATACAGAGGTCGCCTTACATCTAGGATGAATATTAACCATATTAGGATGCGGGAGGTTGGATCGGAGCCATGACAGGACAGGACAAGTGAGCGATGGACACGGGAGGGGAAGAAGGTCAGGGGATTCCCTGGAGGGGGACGGCGGGGCCTGCAATGTATGCAACTTGTGCCAAACGGACGGATATACCCGCCGATGAGCTAACAAATTCAATATGTCGTAGGTGTTCCGGCCAAAACGGCTGTATGTATTTCAAAAATACATATATAAGAGGTTTGAGATGAAAGCGCTGAGTTCCGTGCTTCCATAGCGTGAGGCAGCGTGATACGCATCCTAATTCCCAAATATGTAAATATATATCTCGCTGTCATAGACACGTTCAAACCTCATCATATTTAATGCCGCTGAAACAGATCCGCTCTCATCCGATCAGCGTGTGTTTGTGCGCGTCGCTATGCATGCGTCTCCATGTGTGTGTGCGAATGAGAGCTCTGTCAACGAGCGGTAAAACCCAGCTCGTCCGTACACGCTTTAAACCGGCCGAGGAGTCGCCCCAGCTGTCTCGGCCCGTACAAGCGCGCGCCCCTCCGCGGGTCCTACTTGCACAGGTCGGAGGTCACGGTCACGCTTTTAAACCGCTCCCCTTGTCATCTTTATGTCTGCAAACGCCCCTGATATTTCATATATTCCCCTTTGTGCGATACAAGTGTCCCAGTGCGTGTGTTAACTTTATGTCCTGGCTGAAATCTCAGTTTGCTCCTCCTCGCCGCTCCTTCAGAAGTGGTTCGGTTACAGGATCGAATGAGGTTAAGTGTCGCATAAACAAACACACGCATTACTCGACACGCACGTGCGGTAACGGTCGCGGAGCGGATCGGGCCGCCTCTCACCGGGGCCTGACATCACGCTTTCTCTCTCTTGGTTGCAGAATCCCCAAATCAGCATTAAATAAACAAGTAAAAGTGCACTTTTAGTATTATCATCATATCACATTTTGCATATTAACCATGCGAGCGCCAATGGAGCATGTCGCAAGACTCTACCGCCCTCTAGTGGTGAAAACCCGCAATGACACACGGCAGAAACTGCAAGGCCCGACTAGAACCGTGTTCTGTCTTCCTACCGTGCACTGGAGACTGGTCTCCTTCTCGTGCACGTATGGCTAATTGTTTCTGGACGTCTCTTGACCGACGACGGTTGGCCGGCGATCAGACGGTAGCGGTTAAACTCCTCGGAACAGCACTGAGCCGGCCGGGTAAACAAAGCACCCGGTCATGGCCAGAGGTCAGAGGTCATAGCTGTGCACAATGTGTCCTTTTTTTTTTTTTTTTTTTAATATTTTTTTAAAACTGCTCATCCATTTGAGGAGTCATTTCAAACCAATGATAAATCATTTTACGCTTCACATTGAAAATGCACATAATGCTTCATGCATAACTCCAACGGCGGGACATTAAGATAAGATAAGATAAGAACAATTTTATTAATCCCGAAGGAAATTGTTGTGCCAGAGTTACAGAAAATATAACAGTAATAAATAATAAAAATAAAATAAAATAAAAAGAAACAGAAAGTGTAGCTGTTATGAAATGAAATATTGCACAGTTCTGAATATTGCACAGTGAAATGAAATATTGCACAGTTTTTTATTCTTAGGTTAAAGATAGGTTTTTATGGTTGCTGGCGGCTGAATTAAATTAAAATTAAAACCGGGGGAAACGTTGAATTGCATTTTGAAATTGTTTCGCATGAAATTCTGATGTCAAGGCTCCAAATATACGACATGATGTTTCACGCTGATCTAATTGAACGTTTATCATCAAACTGATGTCTCTCAGCTGCTGTCCCGCCGGCTCAGTTACACATTGCTGAGGAGATATATACCCCCCCCACCCCCCCCACACACACACCCCCCCACCCTGAGATGAAATGAATTCTATACGATGACTGATGGATTAATAAATGACTCCCGGTAATCCGTGTTCTCACAGCACCAGCAAATAAGTCAAGCTCGATTTAGTCCCGCTATACCCCCCATCTAAATCCTCCCACCGACAACGACCCCCCCCCCCATCATGCTATCTCCTCTCGCAAACACACACACACACACACACTCCTCTCTCCCTTACACGCTCACGCCTCTCCCGATATGGCGGTGCTCTTGGCAGCGGCGGCGGTGGCAACAGTCCTGGCGGGCAGAGATCCGGAGGGGAGCAGGTGTGCCGCTGTCGACACGCGCTCATAAATACTCAGCCCGGGCGATCTGAGATGGATTAAATTTTTATGTCATCATATTAAAGACACTGTCAGCAAACACCTTTAATATCCCATTATATCCACCCAAGGATGGGGGGGGGGGGTTCTCTCGGCCAATGGCGTTTGGCGGACGGTGCTGATTTGCCGCACATTAGCGTCTCCGTCGCGCCAGATCCTTTCCGGTCTGTACGGTTTGAAACGCTTGCTTTACGTCATCGGGGTTCCCGTTTCATTCTCCGTGCTAATATGTACACAGCACTGACACATTTACGTTACATTTATGTTGTTATCGTAGCTTCGCGTTTCACTCCTTCCCTGACCCGTCTCCCCTTCGCCCCCCTTTAGACCACGCCGTGTCCAAATAAAGGCTTCGGCGGCGTCCTCACTGGGACGTCTCAACTCCATACGTTCCTCCTCCCCGGAGGCCTCGCGCACGGTGTAATCCCACATGCTCGGAATACGTCCCGGTATTCTCCAATTTCCCCCCGAGCGGAGGATTGTCCGGTGTCAACTGGCCTCCGCTGGCGGGATGCGATGATCCCGTGCCAGTCTGTAAAAGAAAACCTGCGCAGGTCTTTTGGCGTTTCGCCCCCCTAAACCCTTCAACCGGCATGTTACAACATAAACCAGTCCATAAAAGACACAAGCCGCCCGTTCTCGACGCTTTCGGTGCAACATTCTTCATTTTGATTAGTCCGGCGGCCCTTTTTTGTGAGGCTCGGGTTTCCCGGGTTTAACCGCAGATGCGGGAAACAAGTGCCGAAGAAACGTCCAGCTGAATCTCCAATTGGAGTTTAACCCCTAAACCAGAGACGTTTTCCACTATTTGTTTGAATATCCAATCAGGAGCCGAATCCAATGAAAAACACATTTTGCGCCGGCGAGGAAGATTTCGGCTCAGTGACCGTCTCACATCCACATATGTCCTGCTAAGTCCAGTGAAAGAGGAGTTGACTATTGAAACACTGTACTGTAAGCAGGCAGGCTGCCCCGGTTGACCCGATATGGAGCCACGGCCGCGGGTTGCCGGGTGACAGGAGGCCCCGGAGGACGAATTTACAGAGACGAGGAGCGGCGAGGGGAGAAATGGCACCAAGTAGCTGGAGACGAACCACCATCCGTCCATCTCTGTTTCTCTGCCCCTCTCGTCTCTTCACCCGGGAACCAGAGATGGACCGAATGGGGAGCCAGTCGCCTTCTGGGAACAACATCCTGATGCTGTCCGGGTGTACAAGGCTAAAACTCCAGCATCAGTGATTTTGTTGCCAGAGGGAGGACCACATCGGCGAGAGCCTTCTATACAAAACTCAAGACTTGTGTTCGAAAAGTCAGCACACCAAAGGAGCTCCGACGCAAGGATGATTTATTTCGGCGTAACGTCTCGAGACGCATCGGCTCTTCTTCGGACGCTTCACCGACACACGCTGCTCCGTCGTTTATTCATATATTATCTTCTTCTTTTCAGCGATTGGACCAAATGAAGCTTCTCCAATGAGTTGTGCGGAGATTTCCTGTATCGTCTGTGCCGTCACATCGAAAAAGCGTTTATTGAGAATTTCGACGATGACAATGAACTTCATCGTCTTTGCTCAGCGTGGGGACTTTATTCATTCTTAGTTATTCATTTTCCAACCCTTTAGATCACATTTGTCGAACTCAAGGCCGTCATCTTGTCATCTCATGTCACCACTGAGGCTCCTATCAGAAACCCAAGACTAGAAGTCTCATCCCTGATTTGTTGTTGCTGTCTGTTGTCTACAGAACTTATCTGCTGTCTATTTATTCGATAGAATACATTTTTTAGGAATAGAAAAGTAGAATTAAAAAAAGTACAAAAGTAGATAGAAAAAATTAGATTTTTTTTTTTTTTTTTGGTCTTGTTATATCCTGTCTTCTGCCTGTCTATTTATTTATTTATATTCATATTTCTTTCCTTTTTTTGACATTATAACAGCTGTGACAAAAGAATTTGCCCTATGGGGATCGATAGTTTTATCTCATCGTATCTTAAATGATTTAAGACAATTACACTTTTTAAGATGTTCTCGTGGGCCACAAAAAATGAGGCGGCGGGCCACATTTGGCCCGCTGGCCTTGAGTTTGACACATGCTGTAGGAGTCTCTGGTTCTGATGCTGCTTCCCAACACACGGCTGCAAAAAAGATGACACTAGAAACAACAGACTGATAAAAGATCTCCAACATCTTGCAGCATACATGGAGGAGAAGGAGGAGGAGGCGTTTGAAGATATGTGTAACTCTGACAGCGACCTGCAGAGAGAGCTGTAGCATCTGGTGAGACGAAGTCGGAACATCGTCCCAGAAATCTCACTTTATGTGACAATTCAACCCCAAGAGGCTTGTTGGGTGCAACGTCTAAATCAATTTATTTTTATATGACAAGAAAATGTATAATGCTGGAAAGGGTTTAAAACGGAAAAAATACATAAATGCTCTGGCCCTCTATTTGCGGAGGCTCTGGAAGGATTCCTCATGAATTACGGGGCCGCCCGCAGCTGTGAGAGGGGAATCTGAACCCGTAACACAATTACGATCGAGTAGCTGTTCGCACAATTGCTGTGAAGGACGGACATTTTATCCGGAGCTGGTTTCCAGCAGGGAGGTTGTGACCAGTGATGGCATTCTCAATTAAAGTGATCTCCGAGTGCATTAAACGGCTTCCAACCAAGCTTTGTGCTGAACACTAGATTGCGTTCACCCATACACGCACACTCAAATCACCGTTTTTTGCGGGATTTTTGGTGTTGCTGGGAATTTGGGGTGCAAGGAATTCTGTTTTTTGGTTGTTTTTTTTTTTTTGCTTTGTATTGCAGGCTTGTGAGGCGTGGCTTTAGCTAACAACAGCCGTTGCTAATTAAATTGATGTTTTACCGTCAACTGGGTGTTTCCCTGACTAAAACGCAACAATATCCTCTCTCACTATGTCCATTAATCGTTTTTGGTCCCCAAACTTTTTCCTGCGAGGGCCAAATAACTTGCCGAGGCAGTTTGTAACCAAAAGTGTGACGATCGCAGAGATGTCTAAACGTGAACATTTATTGTTTTCCAGAAAGCCACACATAACCAAAAATGAACCTTTTCTGGGATGTTGATAGGAAAAAAAAAAAATCAGAAAATAAAAAATAACATTATTTATGAAATAATTAATAACCAAATAACCTTTATAAAGTTTTTCACAGAAAAAAAGGCCAAGGAACATTACCTGCCTGTTAGACAACTGTTTGCAGCTCTCATATCAAATTCACTGTGAAAACCAGAAAGCAAGCAGGCTATGAAACCCAACTGATGCCAACACATTTCACTACCAGTATGGTTGTGGAACGGATTTTATCTCAGTAGATATTTTTTTTTTTTTTGCATATTTATAATTTTTCGCCGCTCAAAATAAATGTAACACTTGCGGAAGCAATTTGCAGAAGCTGTGCGCAGAAGTTCAGGAGTAGAAGTCCCATTAACCAGGTAAAATAAATATTTATGAAGATATTTTCCAAATATTTATTTTTTATTGTTTACTGACATAGTTATTTTTTCCCAATTTATTTTTAAAATTCAGGTCAAGGCTACGCTACATGCTCTGAAAGCCCAAAGCTCAAAATGTTCAAAATGTGTTCATTCCATAAATAAAATTTAATTTTCTCTGTAGCACTTTGTGGATTTCATAAGGAGAACACTACACACTTTTTTATACAAAGTGTAAAGGTAATAAAAAGCAATGTATACAGTGGTACCTTTATTTTAGACGTTAAAAAATATTTGCGGCTCCCAGTGTTTTCTTTTCCATAGAAACCTTGTCCAAATGGCTCTTTGGGTGTTAAAGGTTACCGACCCCTGGGCTAGACCTCCAATTCCAGCATCCGTCTACCAATATATTAACTCTCCCTCCTCTACATGAGCCAACAATCTCAGTCTGGCTTCACTGAGCTTCTCTCCAAACATCTAACATCTGATGGACTCATTCCTGATCCTATCCATCCTGGTGACTCCCAAAGAGAACCTCAACATCTTCATCTCTGCGACTTCCAGCTCTGATCATCTCATTGTATTTCTAGACCAAATAGAGGTTTGAAAAAAGAAATAAATACGCACACCAAAAAAAAAGCTCCAAAATAAAGATAATTCATTCTACTTATTCTACACATTCTTCATCAGGGGTGTCAAACTCAAATACACAGTGGGCCAAAATTCAAAACTGGGACAAAGTCACCGCCCAACATTGATATTTATTGAAAATAATCTTCCTCCAGATATAACAATGAAGCTTTTCATTCAGACCCAAACAAGTTTTGCTTAAAAACTAAATATGGAACAAGCATAGCTTAATACTATACAATACATAACTTAATATTGCACACATGCAAAATCCTGTTTTCTGCCTAAGTAGCAGGATGCCAGTATTAGCATAAGGTCGCTATGACTACCTTCAACAGAGGAGAGGGAGTTTATGGGTCCTGTTGGGATTTTCATGCCAAAACACCAGCAGAAAATTCTGGGATTTGCAGAATAAGCGAAACATGCACCGTAATAGTCATTTAGTAAGGCTTTGCGGGTCAAATATAATTACAGTGTGAGTCAAATTTGGCCCGCAGGCCAGAGTTTGACAACTATTTTCTACACATTCTTCATAATCTATATACATTGTGGCACCATTTTTAAAGAAAAAAAAATCCTCTCATTCACACAGATATACACTGCTCAAAAAAATAAAGGGAACACTTAAAAAACACATCCTAGATCTAAATGAATGAAATATTCTTATGAAATACTTTGCTCTTTACACAGTTGAATCTGCTGACAACAAAATCACACAAAAATGATCAATGGCAATCAAATGTATTAACCCATGGAGGTCTGGATTAGGAATCACACTCAAAATTAAAGTGTAAAAACACACTCCAGGCTGATCCAACTTTGATGTAATGTCCTTAAAACAAGTCAAAATGAATCTGTGTTGCTTCCTGAGTGGACACTATGATTTCACAGAAGTGTGATCGACTTGGAGTTACATTGTGTTGTTTAAGTGTTCCCTTTATTTTTTTGAGCAGTATATTTTACCCTTCATTTTCTCTCCTTTCCACGCAAACCTCCACCTCTCTAGATTTTCCTCCACCTGTTCCCTGCTCTCACTACAGATCACAACTTCATGACTGCAAATTCACATCATTATCATACCGTCCTGCACCGAGACGTCAAAACATTTTTAATCTCGTGTGGTTTCAGCGCACGGAGCATCCGGCTGATAAGTCCCGTGTAACGGACTCCTCTGCTGCGGAAAGGCTAGCATCAAGTACGATACACGTGCGATGGTGGATTTCGGCGGCTTGTTGACACTCGATGTCAAAAAAGAAGACGCGCTGGAGAGCGCAGATGATAAAAAGGTCACGTTTTTCATTTTTTTTCAACGACACTATTTGCTTTTACATCGACGGCGGATGTTGTACAAGCGAGGTGTTAATTTACCTGAAACGGGGCAGATTACGGCCTCCGAGCGAGCTGTGTGTGTGTGTCTGTGTGTGTGTGTGTGCCTCTTAACATCCTTTACGTCACAGCTGCAGTGAGTCAGCTCCTCTCTTCCTTTCCTGAGTCACTCACCCAAAGGTTGCTTGGTTACTGCAGCGCGGGGAAAGTTTCCTATTGCGTCATTGCTTTCCACGGATGGACGGTCCCCGATATTTATTCAGGCTCAGGAGTGACCCAATAATGCATGTGTTTGCGTGCGCGCTGTTTTATACAAAGGCCGATGAGTCAGTTCGGAACATCCTGTCAACGGACAGCGAGGGGTTGCACTGCAGGTGATCTCTTAAACTGACCAGCTTTGATTAAAGATCTTACTTCCTGCAGAGACCCGCAGGACGAAACCCGACGTCAAAAGATGTTTCTCCCGTCAGCGTCCGAACCGACACAAGGAGCAAGAAAGGTCAGAAAGTGGAGAAATAGCGGTGGTTGTTAAGCTAACGTGACCTGAGGTGAAGATTTACAGGTTTCCGCAAGTCAAAGTCAGATTTCTGTTCGATTTCTCGGCACGTACCGGACGTACACAGGAATCGAGAAGACGTTTCTCACAATCCCAAGGTGACGTGAAATGAACAAAATAGAAATAATAATGTTGCATTACATTACAGTCATTTGGCAGACGCTTTTATCCAAAGCGACTTATAAAAAGTTCATTATAGTCACCGAGGATCCAAAGTACCAGTAGTCGGAAGTCAGAAGTGACCACTACCAAATATTTACAAATACATACATTCATTTCTTGTTTGTTTTTTTTTGTTTTGTTTCGTTTTTTAATATTTTTTGTAATAAGAATAGAGTGCAAATTAAACCGTCAAGTGCACTATTACATTAAACAGTCAACATCAAACTATAAAGGTTTTCGTGCAAGGGATTAATAAAGTACAATAAAATAATAAAATAACTAAATAATCAAATAATAAACTCATTTTAAAAAGAAAATAATACAATTTTAAAATAATTCAATAATAAAATAATGACTAGATAAATAAATAAAAGGTGACCTTTCGGTGTGGAGTTTGCATGTTCTCCCCATGTCTGTGTGGGTTTTTTTTTTTTGCGGCCCAACAAACCATTTTCTTTGAATATTTTAAAAATCATTTTCAATCAATTTCAATTTTTAAAAAATCCTAATTTTTCCCTTTTGTTTACCCCTCCCCAATGGATGATTACAAAGAAAATAATCTCGGTACATTTATATGATCATTAATGATTTTAAAGTTGAAATAAAATGTCCAAAAAATTTCAACATTTAAATTGCAATATTCATTTTGTTTTTTTTCCATTTTAATAAAAATGAATTAAGACGTGTGGCCCGCCGACCAAAATAATTGCCCGCCCCTGCCATAAAGGTAGATGGTATGATAGCAGCATGATGGTTTTCTCTTTTCTCTTTAAGTTTTATCCAACTAGAGGCAAAGGAAAAAGCTCAAAAACACCCGCTTCTGCACCGACCTGCCTCTGCAAGCAGGGCGTCCGGTCATTTCCCCCGGGTTTAGCAGCGTCGGCGGGCGGCTCGGGTTCCCGAAAAGCCGAAACACGCCAGTGCGGATATCAATATTCACAGAAATATTCAATTATCAGTCTGCCGACACGGAAAACAGGAGTGGATTGTACGATCCCGTGCAGTCGCGCTTCCCGGATATTTCTGAGATGTTGGGATGAGGAGAACGAAACCCAAGCCGAGGAGTAAAACTTCACATTTGACACTGAAATCTTCAAAATTCAAGATTCAAGGTGTTTAGTGTCATATATTCAGTGTGGAAACTGTGTTTTTCCCTGTATAACGACATTCTTACTTTGCTGGTCGCAGTGAATTTGGATTTGTATTGACAATACATAGGATGTGTAAACAATATTATAAATATGAATGATGTTGCAAGTAAAACATTGAGCGCGGCTTGGCAAAGTGCAAGCACAACGGCGAGCAGTTTAAATGTCTTCGGATCGCGCCACACACAAATTCATGCTTTTGCTTTATCCCTTTTGCACCTCGTCTAATTATTGACCGATCGGTCGATGCCGACATGGGAGGCTGACTCTCGCGCAAATGGCGTGGAGGGATTAGGGCGTGACATCGCGAGCGCCAACAAAACCAGACTGTTTGTAAACGCGGCTCAAGAGTCCGCGGGCCGGTCGACTGTTTGTCGTGGCTAATTGAGTGTTTGGTTTTCCCTCCGGGCGCGGGGGGTCGGACGACGTTTCCCCCGCCTTTGGAGGACGGCGGCCGTTTCGCGCCCGCCGCCTTCGCCTCCGCTGCGCTCTCCCGGCCGGCGCGGAGGTGGGATTTAAATGCCGGACGGTGTCCTTCCGCCCCCTCAGCCGTGCCATGTCACCGAGTCAGACCTTGAGCTGGGAGATAAAGACTGAGCGACATGCGTACATGCGCGGCTGCGTAGCGGCTTATTTCTCTGACACGGCGGCGGCGGTCAAACGTAGCCTCTTTTCTGTCCGCCGTCAGCCAAAGGCCATCTCACTGTCACCATGGCCTGCTGTGACATCCACACTTGTTTTCCTTCCAGACAGACAGCCTTGGCCCGGTGGAAAAAAAAAAAAAAAAAAAAAAGCGGCTAATCCGGATCCCGGCTCCTCTTTTTATGATGAGTCAGGGACTGAAAGGCCCGTTCCCCCCCCCCCCTTCGCGCCGTAAATGGATTCGGAACACCTGCTGCTCGTGACATCACGGCTCGTTCGGGGCTCGCGGTTGTCCGTCGCGACGCGACCCCTCGCGTAAGATCGCCGGTGACTTTCCAACACCGTGAGAGCCGCCCGTTTTTTTTTTCGTTTTCGGGAAATGACCCGAGAGTCGCGACCTCTTGTTTCTGAAACGTCGAAAGACAGAGTGTGTTTATTGTTTATTCAGGTTGTTGTGCTCAAACAGAGCATGCTTGTGGAGCCCGTGTTTGCTCGGCTCATTACCGAGGTGTATTCTCCTCACAATTTATCAGCGGCTGTGGCTAAATAAACACTGTGAGCCCCGCGGCCAACGAAGGCAGAAACTGAACAAACTTAAAGTAATAGATAATGTTTCCACGGGGCCTGCATTGGCGAGGTTTGGTTGATTAGATACAGTGTACCTTAGGAGGGAAGGAAACACACACACACACACACACACACGTGCGTACGTGTTCAAGGACATCAAAACTGTTAGCGCTGGTTTCCAAAGCTGGGAACGTTACACCTGTGTGCTGTTGTCGTTTGTCGTTTGATGGAATATAGCAAAGTACAAGCTTGCACCAGACCAGTGTGTATGTGTGTGTGTGTGTGAGAATGGCTATTTTCCCAATGAAAAACTACCAAATAATCCTTACACTGTATTTTAGTCATTTTTCCCCACTGTGTTGCAAACTATCAGTCAAGTTTGAAGACTTCTGTTTTTTTTTTTTTCCTCCTAAACCTAAAATCAACAGTGGGATCTGTGCTGCTCCCCCCCCCCCACCCCCCACCCGCCCCCTCCAGGTCAAACAGACCTGGTTAGACTTCACCCATTTCGGGGGGACGGGCCCCGGGATGGTAATTGTTAAGGTTAATCATTGCTGTGTATCTTTCCCTCCCGTTTATTTTGGGTGTCTCTGCGTCGGGCGGCGGCGCATACGGGCCTCGCTGGGGGGGGAAAGACCGCCGCTCTCGTCGGTCGTCACAGTTTTGTCAGGTAGAAGGCAAACAACCGTGACATGGCTGGAAGAGACGCTCAAGTGCGGCCTCGGGGAGGGGGAAAGGGGGGCCGCATGCGAAAGAGGTGGCCAAAAAAGCCGAAATAATGTTTGACATATTGCAGGACACTAGAGATTTACATGGCAAAAAACTAAGAAATGTTGGCATATATAATGTCCATCTTATATTCTGTGTGTATACATATATATTCCTATGATGATAGCACAATGCTAACTTTTAGCTGCTGCATTCATTTCCCCCCCTGGCCTTTCTATCTAGCTATCTATCTATGGTAAATATGCAATGAATCTCCATATGTGTAATAATTCCATTGTCTTCTGTGCAATAACCCTGATTTATACACTGTTCATTATTTTGTCTGCCGTCAATTTTGTCCATTATTATCCCTGATTTTGTTGCTGTTGTTTTTCTCCCCGCTGTCTATTTATTCATAGATGTCTTGCTATATTCTGTCTTCCAATGTCTCTCTATTTTATTGATATTCAAATTATTTCATTCTTTTCTCATTTTCAACATTATAACTTTTACGCTGCTGTGACAAAGGACTAAACTTATCTTACACATAAATACAGTAGTACATGCAATCATATACATGTAATCGTAAATACACACGTATATGCGTTACATATATTTTTACATACCTGTATTTTTATTTATTTTTTCTGATCTTTACGATGTTTTATTCAATTTTTATTATTTGCTGTTATATTCTTTATTTTCATATTATATTATTTTGTTTTTATGAGTTCTATCTACTTTACTCTGCTTTCAACAAAAAGTAGTTTCCACCTTGGGGATCAATAAATATTCTGATTCTGAAATGCTATTAACTTTTATATAGCGCTTTACTCTAGATCACATTCACCCATTCACACACACTCACACACACATGTCTTGCCCTTTGACGGGAATCGAACCGACAACCTTAGAATTGGAGGGACGTCTGCTGTCTGGCTACATTTATATAAATACACACACATACACTCACATATAAATGTTGATTTTTGGGGGTATTTTTTCAGATTTGAGGATTGACAGGAAACCTAAAAATGTCCTGTATTTGACCCCGATCAAAGGTCATGCGAAGGTTCTACATCCTGCCACGCGTGCCACAGCATATGCATCTTCTGCATTATGTGCAGACAGGTTGCAAAACCTAGTTAAAAAAAAAAAAAAAATACAATCTTTCATTGTCTGCTACATGCTGTCTGTTCAGCACCGTCAGCCAAAGCTAATTCCTTGCAGTAGCAAAATGACATGGCGAATAAAGCAATTCTGATTCTGATCAAAAATGCAGCCTCAGGTGGGCAAAAGCCCAAATGATCGCAAATAGTTGCATCGGGAAGGGCATCCAACTTGAACCAAAACAAAATAAGAAGACACTATATAAATTAAAATCATACTATACATTTAATTACGTGGGCTGGATGGATCCTGAAATGGTCTTTGCAGTAAATATGATGGTAAAAAATAAGAGCAGGTGCAGCGCCATCCTGCTGCAACATCTGGCCTGTTGGGATACTTTCATAAAAAAATAAATATTTTTTAATTTCACTAATGTGAGAAAAATAGCCACAACAGCTGAGACATCATTTTTTTTGTTGGATTTTTCAGTGCCTCTCTACCGTAATTCATGGAATACAGCGGCGAGGAGGAGGAGGAGGAGCTTTCTGATTGGCTGAGCAGAGCAACGTGGACATCATCCAGCTACAGGTTGCTCACATGTGACGGTGACATCGTGCATGCGTGCGTGTGCGTGTCACTCCGTGTGTGTGTGTGTGTGTGTGTGTGCGTCCGCCGCACGGCCACGCCGCAGCTCTCCGCTCCCGCACTTGCAAAGTATGGTGGCGTCAGTGCGCGGCTGCACGGCGACGCCTCCGCTGTGAGACTCCGGAGGAGGAAAGTTGGTGCGGAGGTGAGTTTCCTTCCACGCGTGATCCGTGAACCCGTGCTCAGCGTGGGGATCCGAGCCGAGACAGAGGCGGCTTCTGCAAGGGGATGTACTTTCTTCCCACCAAAAACACCTCCTTGTTCAACTTCGATCGCTGCTAAATCCGAAATATTTAGATGATCTGGTGCATAAATTGACAATTCTGTGTTTATAGATTGGATTTTTTGATTTTTTTTTTTTTTTTGGAGGGGATTTATTTCAGAACTCCTGTGTGCTTTTTATTGAGTGTAACCTTGAAACGAAGCATTATCTCAGAAGCAGGATAAGAGAGGCGAAGACGCCGTGGGTTTTTTTTCACAAGGCAGGAGGGCTGATTAGATACAGCAGGATAGAGGCTTGTTTGGATTTAAAAAAATTTTTTTTTTAATTATTTTATATTTTATGTGAAAGTAACCGGTTTGTTTGCATGTTCCACATGTACAGCTGAAAATGGGGGGGTCGGGGTCCTTAAGGGGGTCACAACACGTGGATATGCAGAATCCACGCCTAAAGCAGAGTAGTTAAGTCTAATTGTGTGTGTGTGTGTGTGTGTGTGTGTCGCAAACAATGTTTGATAAATGTATAAATTACCATATGATTACGGCTGATTTATTTTTCTCTGGTCTATTCTAAGATGTGAAAGGTGTGATGTGACAGCATGATTATGTTGAGTTCTACGTGAGGAAACGTTTGGGACGTTCTGGGTGTTAAAGGCGGTGAAGATGCATCTGGCCCTTCTCCCACTGCAGGGACGCTCAGAGCCGTGAGATCGAAGCCGAGAGAGAGAGAGAGAGAGAGAGAGCGTCGAGGAGGACGGCGGGGATGAAGGCCAAAGAGAAAGCTGTGAGACAGTCCAGGAGGACGTGGTCCGACCCCGAACCGGAGCTGGAGCCGGACACCGAACCGGAGCCGGGCTCCAGCGAGCAGGAGGGCTCCGAGGCCTCCTTGCGTCTCGGCTGCGCCTGGAGAGGCTCCCTGAGGAAGAGGGACGCCAAGCGGCAGGGAGGCGGCGGGGGCAGGGGGGGCGGCGGCGGCGGCGGAGGGGTTCGCCGGCGCCGTCAACACGGTTCCACCACCAAGGAACGCAGCGTTCGACGGCTGGAGAGCAACGAGCGGGAACGCCAGCGCATGCACAAACTCAATAACGCCTTCCAGGCGTTGCGCGAAGCCATTCCCCACGTCAAGACGGACAAGAAGCTCTCCAAGATCGAAACGCTGACCCTGGCGAAGAATTACATCAAAGCTTTGACCACCATCATCCTGGACATGTCAGGCGCCTGCCTGCCTGACAGCGGCGTCCCGTCGGAGGCCAGCGCCGCCAAACTGCTCCAGTGCTACCAGCAGCATCTGGAGGAGGAGGGCGAGGAGGGCCTCACCCAGTACCTCACCGCCATGCACAGCCTCAGCCAGCACAGCTAACAGCGGCTGGAGGAGCGGAAGGACGCGCGGGTGAACTTTAAAAAATGACCAGCGACGCCGAAATCTGCCGGTCGAGACTGTGGCGCTTTAACCCCGAGTCGCCCCCGTGTTAAAAAACCCCGATTCTAGCGACCGGTTTGAAGGCACCACGCGAGTAAGTGAGGTGTTTTTCAAGCAAAGTGCAAGGAGTAACCGGCGGACCGTGTCTCCGTGAGAGAAAACAGGTGGATCCCCGTCACCAAGAGCGAAAGAACTCTTATCGTGCTCCTCTGAGATGAAGGGCTAATTCTTTTTTTTTTTGTTTGTTTGTTTTCACCATTCCTGTGTGTCTTATCTGTGGTTGAAAACGGGACGCTGTCTCGTGATATCTCGTTGCCTTTAACAAAAAAAAAAAAAAAAAAAAAACCTGCTTTTTCGCCTCGAGTCACAACTGTCACATTTAGGGGTTGAGGGAAAAAAAAAAAAAAAAAAGAAGTGTTTGCTCATTGACTAACGTAGATGATCCCTCACCGACCTGAAAGAATAAGTCACTCGTCCGCTTTTTAACTCCATCCTGTAGCTGGGAGGCAAAGGCCGTGTTTGAAAAGTGTGTGTAATAAGCCTTTATTTTGTGTGTTTCCGTGTTTCTCCGAGCAGGATGTGAATCAGAAAGATCAGAACTGGATCCCGTTGGGAGTTTTCAATAAACATCTATTTATTGAGGGGTGTGTATTTGTGAGTGACGAATGGATCGCCGGACATCGACGGCGCCGTTACCGTCTGGCGTTTACAGGTGATACAGGCCCCGCCGGCGATTTTACTTCCTGCGACCTTTAAGCAGGTCTCATCTGGTATGAAAATAAATGAATTCCCGAATAGCTGCAAAAAGGCGAGGATTGTTTCCCGATGGAAATCTACACTTTACAAACAAGTTTTATCTCAATATATTACCATTGTCACTATACAGCAGAATGTGAGCGGCGTTTTCGACAGAACGCTCGGTCCAGGCGAAGCTCACGCGCCGAAAACGAGATTGAAATGCTAAATGGTCATAGCGAGGCGAGCGGACGCCACGGGTTAGCTTTCCGAAAAGGAAACGGCGTCTCTCCGTGAACGTGTAGTTGATTTAATGTCGATTTGACTCTTTCTCCTGTTTCGCATTCATTTTTTTTTTTACTTATTAACATGGGCACAGCGCATTGCGGCAGGCGCTTCGATTTTAAAATTCGGGGTTTCCCCCGCGTCGCTCAACTTCGAACTTTCTGTCTCCAACGGGGGTGCGATGTGGCAAATGGTAATCCCACTTGTAGGTTTGATTCATTTAAGTACATGATTATAAATAACATTGGAAATGCCTCATAAAAACTTCTGATGAAACAGACAAGAACATCACGGTTAAAAAGAGTTCATGAAAACCAAGTGGGAGTGGATTAAAACATTTTGACTAGTAGTTTTGTGGATGTAATTACATGGCTCATCTCAAACCGGCAGACGGTGTGTGTGTGCACCTTAGTGTTTACGTGTTGTATCTAACATCCGTCGGCGTTGCCCGCGACCACCGCGCCGCTGGCGGTGATGGAGCTCGGAGGGGCCGGTGCTCGCGTCAGAGAGGGGAAGCGGATTCGGGGCGGCTCCACGGAATTGCCTCTGACGGAGACGTGTTCCCATCCGCCCTGAGGAGGAAGAAAGAAAAAAAAAAAAAAAGGGTGACATTTACTCAGAGAGGAACCAGCTGCGGGTCGGGTGGCAGGCGGCCCGATCTCAAATACACACTCGGCCTTCTGCCAAGCCCGATTCTTGTCCCCGACATTTCAATATGAACACATTTCAAAAACGGATGGGAAAATGAAGCCTGAAATTCACGCGCCGGTGGGGGTTTACTGTCGACGTTTAAGAAGTCTAGACAAAAGTCCGGAGAGTCGGACGACGAGTGCGCGATCCTGATCGTGAATAGAGGTCATACATTAAACCCGGAGGTGGCCGGTAATCAGATACAATTATTCCATTACATGCACTTGAATAACTTTCAAAGACCCCCTCCGTGCATCATTGAAGGCACAAAAATAGTCATAAAAATGTCCATCTAGTCTTGCCACATTCAAATTTTAAGAAGGTATAAATATGCTAATATTTCTTGGGCTGAGCCGTCGGGACCGCCCGGCGCAGGATGTGTTTTCTGCCTCCCAAGGCCATGCATACGACGAGCGTACGCTGATTTTCTGGATTAAAAATAGTCTTGAGTTTTAGAGAAAAACCCGGACTCGTGAGAAAAGCAGGACTTTTCTGTCCGGCAAACATCATTCAGGGAGAAATTCAAACATTCGACTATAGAGCAGGGAGAAAACTACTCTCCACCTGGAGGGAGCTTAAGTAAAAAGCCCTCTAAAAGTAGTTTTTCAGAGAAAATACTTTTTTATATGCACGTTAGATGGACTCCTCGCAGCGAGAAGGTCCCCAGTTGGATTCCAAATTTCGTGTGTGCACGTGCTCCCTGTGTCTGCACTGGTTTTTCTCCAAAAACACTCAGAAGTGGAGACCCTTAATTCCCCCAGATGTGTGAATGAGAGTGAACGGTTGCACGTCTCTATATGTGGCCCTGTGATAGGCTGGTGAACCCGACCTCTTGGCCAATGACAGGCTCCGGCAACCGTGAGGGCAGGATGAGCGGGATAGATAATGAATGGATGAATGCGCATTCTAAGATAAACACACTTTCCCTATTAAAGTATGAAGGTCGCCGAATGTCATGGTGGTTTGCGTCCTCTTGAAGGCGACCGGCGTGCGAAGCTTTTAACCGAAAGATGTCGGCTTGAGCTTTCGGTTCCTCACCCCGATGCCGTAGTCCCACGACTGTCCCTTGGGCTCCATGGGCTGGACCCCGAGGCGATGGCAGACGGTCCCTCGGCTCAGACCGTGACTGCCCTGCACCTTGTCTGCAATGATCCACACCTTCACGCCGGTTGAAAAACACCGGATGAGTTGCGTGGATTTTTTTTTTTCTTCTTTAAACACAATAAAATTAAACAGCAGCAAAGAGCGAACAACAGACCTGGTCCAGAGGCCCGACGGACACTTTGTGTACGTTATTAGAGATGTGCGCCCACGAGGAGCCCTGAGGATAGCTGGGGGTCAAGCCCTGCCGGTACCACAGGTTACCTGGCCGGGAGACGGAAAAAACGTCACCGGAGAGGGACGACGATAAGATATTTCAGCTCCTGAGTCAAAAGCGCGATCTTAATACCGTTTTCGTCGACGGCGTAGACCGACGTCCTCCCGACGGACACCTGCTTCAGCTTCTGCTTGGACGGCGAAGGGATGTGGTACCAACAATCTCCTGCAGAGGGAGACAAAGTCCCCACATTGTTTTGCACGGGGGCCGTGTCCGTTTCCGCGTTTTTTATCGGGACAACGCAATTATGCTTTGAGCTGTAGTTCTAAAACCCCATCTGCGAACCTGCGGGAGTTTGCGGCGACACGGATCCTCTGTAGAAGGTAGAGCCGTCCCTGGCCACGGCCCAAACCTGGCTCGCCGCCCCGACGGAGACGGATTTAAAAGGCTGATCGGTTCCAACGTGGAGCCACGACGACCCCTGAGAGAACGATAAAAGGATGCCGGTGGTTTATGAAGATACCAAGAGGGTATTTTAGGGTACTGAGCTTATAAACTTGAGTTTATGGCTATGTCATGTCTGCTAAGATATCATCTGTAAGATTCACCGCCGGCGTCAGTGCGGTGACTCCCAGCCGACAGAGAACATCTCCTTTGTTGCTGATGGCCCACACAGGAACCACATCCACGCCGCTCTGAGCCGCGCACGGCAGGATGGTCACGTCGCTCAGAAGGACCGGTGGGATTTCCTGCCAGGGTCCAGTAGTCGCCAGTTTACACTTTCTATGCAAGAGAGAGAAACATTCATGGGCGGCTGCGGCTGCAGAAACCCCGCTGATGCAAAAAGCATCTATCACGGTTTGGAAATAAACCCTCCGGTACCTGGCCCAGCGCCTGCGACGCACGAAGTCCTTCATCGTTTTATAGCCGTGATACGACCTGCGCGGACAGAGATACGAACGGAAATCACAAAATCCAGATTGTCCGGTTGATAAAACGGACAGATTCAAGGAACAGAATGTGAAACCCACGCTGGGAAGTCAGCTGCGTACTGCCAGCCCTCCCGGTCCGTCCCTCCAGATACGCCGTAGTCAATCGCCCAGTCCGACACCTGCAAGCAGCAAATGTCAACGTTTTCCATGATAATGGCTGTTCACCAGCCTGCCTGAGTGTGTGTGTGTGTGTGTGTGTGTGTGTGTGTACCCATGTCCACTGGGGCGAGGGAGGTTTGGTGTTTGTTTTGGTGCATTCCTGCAGTCCCGATGCATCGCTCCACATGTAGCGGTCCGTCGGCAGGCCTCTAGGATGAAGCCAGAGTTCAATGAAACCCGAGCGACTCGACGCTTCGGATCAAACCGTCCGAAAAAAATGGGTTTTCATCTTTGGCAGGTGTTTGTCACCTGAAACTGTCGGGTTTTTAAGTGAAAACAGGATGTGTTTGTTTTTCCCGGAGAAGCTGGGCGTGTTATTTATTAACTTCTTTGCAGATTCTACTCTCTGAGTGAAATGTAGTTGGGGGAATCTTGTTATTGATATGTGTAATTTTATATTCTTTGGAAAACTTGCAGGCATTTTATAGCTGCAGTAATAAGGTCAATTTTGAAGCTTGAATAAAACCCATTGCTTTTGACAAAAGGGCTGGACGGTCGGCCATTTTAGATACCGTAATTTCCAGACTATTGAGCGCACCTGAATATAAGCCACACCGGCTTATAAACTAAATAAATATATGTGTACATATGTTGGCCGCGCTTGTCTATAAGCTGCGGGTGTCCATGTTGTAATATTAGATATTTACACGAAAGATGTTACACAGAAACTTTTTTTTTCCTTTTAGTTAAATACATACCGGTAACATCCACAAATACTTGCTAGAAATGCTTTTTTCCAAACGGTGCCTGTAACACAGCCGATTAATAACAAATAACACAAGGAAAAGTCCATCCATTTTCTATCCCCGCTTCGTCCTCCTCCAGCTGATCGCGATCTTCATCTTCTTCCTGCGCACTAAAACATTTATAGTCGTCTTTTTCAGTGTCGGAACTTAAGGGACTCAGAATTTCACGGTAATTTCATCGGTCCGATGTGACGAGGATAAATGATAAATGACGCCATCCCCCCAAAAAATCCAGAAATGAACCGCTTAAAAAAGTAGCGGCTTATAGTCTGGAAATGACAGTTCCTGCTAAGTTTACCTGCTGGTGTAGCCGGTGACGGGGTTCCACCTCTGGTTCTCGTAGATGTAGACACTCTTGACATCCGTCTGCGTGTAGATGTTATCGGTGCAGTTGGGAAGGCCCTGAAAGAAGCCCCCTCCGTAGCCCCCCACGTACACCCAGGCGGTGTGATCGTAACCGATGCCCCACACTATCCCGACACTGTTACACTCCACTATCCTCAGGTGACCCCCCACCTGCCGCCAGAACCTGGATAAACGAAACGAAACAAAAAAAAAAAAAAAATGAGCTGATCATTTTATCGATGTTCTGCAAAATCGAGCGTATTCGCGGCCTTACATTTGGTCACAGGGTTCGGGAAAGGGCAAGCTCTCCAGGCTGGGAGAAGGCTCGCTCACGAAGATGTCCCCTTTGCAGGTGATGGACCAGATGGCCTGTTTGGAAGGAGGGCCCTGAATGCCGCGGGAGTCGCTGCACGACACGCTCAGCAACGCCAGCTTGAGGCGGGGAGGAGGTGAAAGGAAGACGCGGACAGAAAAATACAATTCAAGAGATGAGATGAAAATTCCTGAGCAATTATGCAAAGAGTAAACATTTCAGAGCCATTTTGACGGCTATGAATGCACCTCCCCTTAATTTATGGCAAAATCTACATGCTCTACTCATGTAAACCAGTGGAGACAGTTGCATTTGAGGAGAAAAAACAACCCTTTTTATAGAAATGAAAGAAAAATGGCAAGGCATGTGTATTCTCACTGCATTTTTACTGAATAATCATCACTATTAGTTTAACTTACTGCTGTGGGGTGAATGAGATAACACACAGCCTTGAAAATAAGAGTGTGCTAAATACAGAGCAATCCATTCACTATTTAGCAGTATAAAAAATATCATAAACGAACTATGCATGTAGTTCTGCTAGTTCACTATGACTTAGAACAGAGGAAGAAAGTGGAAAAACTTTTATCCTCTTTGTTGTCGTCGTCATTCTGTTATCTATTTTTATCCCTCTTGTTGTCATTCTGTTTATCTATATTTTTCACTCTTGTTGTCATTCCATTCTCATCCTGTTTATTTTTAATCCATGTTATCATCGGTTCCTTTCCTGTTATTGTCTTTGCCCTTTTAATTGTCTTCTACTTCTATTTATATTCATATTCATTGATATTGAAGCAACAAGACTGGCATCATCTCTCTCAACCTTCAAGAAACAGGTAAAAACTTTTCTCTTTCAGGACTATTTACTGCGCTGATGCTTGAGCTGCCCCAGATCAGGTTAGGCACCAAGTTAGGCTATGCAGTGTGTGTGTGTGTGTGTGTGTGTGTGTGTGTGTGTGTGTGTGTGTGTGTGTACGTTTGTGTACGTCTTTGTCAAAAAAAAAAAAAACAACTCACTAACCCAAGCTTTCTGTTCTGTATATTTCCTGTAAGTCGCTTTGGATAAAAGCATCTGCCAAATGTAATGTAATGTAATGTAATATTGTTATTGTCACGGTATCTAGAAAAAAAAATACAGTAATTTGCAAGCAAAGTTCTTTTCATTACAGCAAAATTACAAACAATCGGTTCTCTATATAATGAAGTAAAAGTATCATTGAGCTTAAAATCTCTTACCCAGTCGTGCATTTCCTGCTCCGTGGCTGCCGCCAATCTGATCGGCCACCTCTGTTTGGTCCGCTCGGGCGTGTAAACGGCAAAAGTGTGTTTGGAGCTGTTTAACACCGGCACCAGTATGGTCACCTCGTTGATGAAGGCGTGCAGGTACTGGCGTTTGAGAGCAGGGACGGAAAGAAAAAACAGAAGTAAAATAAAAATAGAAGACGGGGGAGAATGTCCGCTGGTTAGGCGACGGGATGATCGAAAACATCTGGCGATACGAACACTTCCTGCTGACCTTCTTCTCTTCATAATAGTTATAATAGATGAAGAGGATGCCGTCCTTGTTGCCCTCCGGTCCCGAGAACTGTTCCAGGGCGAAATGAACGTCTATCCACTTGTGTGGCTTCCAGTCCCTCCACCACTGCATGGCACCCTTTTTTACCCACACGGACTGGGGTGGAAGCAAGGATTAACAGAAAAAAAAAAAGCAGCATAAAAGACGGCAAACGGGCGACCAAATAATCCGTTTTCGTGTCTCGTTTTCTGAACCTACCTGTTCTATGGCTTGTTCGAAGTGTCTGAAATTGTCCATTTCTCTCTTGGAGCGTTCACTGAGCTGCTCGAAGATTTGTCTCTTCCAGGCCGACGTCTGCGCCGGCGAAATGGACAGACTCATCGTCTGGACGGACTGAGCCAGCACTGGGAGGAACACACACAACCAGCCAAGGTTAAACGGACATCCGACCTTTAGTGTGCGCTATGTTTGCGTCGTCTATATTTTCCGAAGAATCTGGATCAGCTGAGTAAATGATGCACTCACATGATGCGTTCATGGAGCAGTTGAACCAGCTAAGCTGGGAATGTGTATCCACAGAACAGCCTCCTCCGCTGACCCACGCCCACAGAGGGTGCTCATCGGCCCCGTACGGGTCCTCTACGGCGAGGGTGTACGTGGCCACCGACGACAAGCTGCAGGAATCGGCGGAATCCATGACGGCGCCGGTCTGATCCCGCTGGCCGTGGATCTCCTCCAGGTCCACGTTGCTCCACTGGGGATCAGGGTGTCCAAGGGAAAGCGGCGCGTCGGCACATTGAGTCCCGTCCTCGCCTTCTTCCTCCAGGACGGCGGGGGTGTCCGACCCCGGCGCTCCTCCGGCTTTGGTCGATTCGCGGTCGGACACGAGTTCGGAGATGAAGCTGTCGCTGGTGACCTTGGGGATGCGGGGTTTGGTGTCGCCGGGTTCCCCCGAAGCGTCCGAAGCCATTACGGTTGGATCCAAAGCTGCTTTCTCGGTATCCGACTCCACATCGCTTGCCGCAGACTGGGTGCGCACCTCGCCGCAAAAGTAGCATCCGGCGCTGTGACATGCAGGAGCGGAGGAAAGACGAATCAAACACATTTTTAGCAACCTTTTACTGTTGCGTATGACTGAATGAATTAAATTGTGCTCTTCAAACATTAGTTTGTGTTCGATGAGATCACATTTATTTACACCCTGTCTCTCGTGGGAAAACAAGGCTCTCCGCACCTCTGCAGGCTGGTCACGCTGGCGCTGGAATGCGATCTGTCACCGTCTCTCGGCACGGCGATGGCCCTCCAGGTTTTCCCGCTCAATTCGCTGGATGTCACGCCCTGCCGAAAGTACACGGCCCGGTCCTCGCAGCCGATGGCCCAGACCTGCTTACGACAGGCCCCGAGACTCAGCACAATGCTCCGGTTGAATATAACGTTGGGCACAGACGATTTTTCACCTGGTCATTGAGTCCGACGTTAATCGTGGTCATTTCTCCGACCATGCCGATCCAACCGGAGCCCTGCGGGTTGTGGGCATTCACTCCTCGCCGGAACCAAACCTGGTGAGTATGTACGGGATTAAAAAAATAAAAATAAAACCCCACCCACCTACCCTGGACCAGTGGCGTCAGAGGCTTAAGGATGTAAACTGCATGGAACGCATAACAGCAAACTTACGACTTCAGACAGACCTATATCTTGACAAATGGGCACCCGTTAAAAAAATATTTGGAGAGTTGAAGATATTATCACTATTTGAATGCGTTAGATGCTTTTCTCTGTGTTTGTGTTTTGTTTTTGTTTTTTTTCCTCTGTGTTTTTTTTTTTTTTTTAGTTTTAGTTTATTTTTCACATGCTATTGAGGAAATAAGTGACCTATAAAGATTATTGTATAATGTATATCTTGTTATGCGGTTTTATAAGAATGTGTAAAACTCTGTTAAGGAACTTGTTCTAATAAATGTTAAAAAATAAATAAATACATAAAAATAAATAGACGTACAAGTTATATGCATAGTAATATCCTATAATTTCCTGCTGCTAAAGCACAACGGGTCCTTTTACACAACCAGACAAACACCTTGCCTTGTTTTTGTGGCTTCAGATCTGTAAATGGGGGGGAAACTCACAATACTGTCATTATTTGTTCAGCAGCCGGAGCAGCTGCGCCAGTAACGGTTACATTTCATCCCATATTAACTGCAATGTGGAAAAATGCCAATAAAAAAAAAAAAACTTTGTCAAAACGCAAGGTTTTTCCCCCATTAATGCTGGTTTCCAGTCTGGAAATAATCAAGATAACGCTTCAATCTCATTCGAACGGGTTTTGTGTGGAGAGAACAGGCCACGCAGTGGGACCATCACCACCGTTGTTGCGATAACGGTCATTAAAAGACATGCAGATGGTTGTTAAATCTCCTGCAAAGGGGCTAAATATGACGGGACATTTCTTGCAGGAAAACCAGTGCACGGATTTTAGACAGAGGACACGAGTAGCCTGGACAAGAGAACGTAAAGAAATACAGATTTCAGAGAAAATACAGAGGAGAAGGTCAGTGATCCTTCATCCAATCAACAATGTCCCCCAGACCTCCTGCAATTCCAGCGAAAATATTAATAACAATATTCAAGTAGGTGAAATCATCAGCACTTACAATAAATTGAGTTCATTTCCCAGCGTGTTTCATAGCATTGCAGAAAATGCTTACATTTGTATTTCCACAACTTAACTTGCATATTATAAAAGTCTACTGCCCACTTAAATTGTACTCATCTTTGCATCTGCACTTTGTGAGTTGTACTCAAAGGTCTTATTGTACTGCCACTTTTCTTTTGCACGGTTCATATTTGTATCTATAATCATATTTATAATAATGTTTACACTCTTCCTATCAGCATATAACCAAATGCGCTGCAGGCAGCAATGTAGGAATTTCACTGTCCAGGGAAACACATTTCTCCACTGTACATGTATCTTGAACAACTTTTATCTGAAGGCAACTTAAAACACGTAAGCTGTTACAGGACTTTGCAGTGACAATATTACAGTGGAATCCATCCGTGCCGTCATTTCTTACTTTATTGTCCTTGGTCAGAGCCCACACCGCGTTGTCTCCCACGGCTACGTGCGTGGCTCCTGCATCGGGACTAGGAGAATCCACCACAGCCCAGGAGACGCCTGGAGCGCAAAAAAAGCGTGAGCCCCCATACGGACGCAAATAAAAAAATCATATGCCCTCCACGACTGCGGGCGTACCTTGGGGGCAGTCTCGGCCGACGCCCTCCCTCACGATGAGCTGTCCCTCCCACAGCACCGCCCAGAGCAGCTCCCCGGGGCCACAGCTGATCTGGATCACTTCCCCAGGGGTGGGCACCTCCTCCCATGAAGAGCCCTCAGGATTGTGATGGTAAATACCCTCCCTGAACCACAGCTGGCCCGAGGAAGAGCACACGCAGGGGAGAAAACGGGGAGTTAGACGAGGAGGAATCTACCGGAAAGTCGGTTTCTGGTGACAGGATAGAACTAACAGACCAAACCTGTTTACATCTGCTCATGTGGTGTGAATCCGAATTACGAGAATTACTTTCAGCCGTTGGAAAAAGAGCCTCGATGCATAAATATCTAAAACACAGAGCTTGAAATCCATTATAATCAATGCCATTATTGGAGGTTTTATTTCACACAGTCTCGTGGGTTGTGGCTTGAAATGATTTTAGCCTCTATCGGTTAGAATACATCACTTTGTATAAAATGGAAGAAAATACATCACATTGTTACGACAGTTCTGTTCCATTTTTTTTTTACTGCTGTATTTTACGAATCGTCCACGCACGATGTTTCTGTGGATAACTAATGTCAGGGGTGTCCAAACTTTTTGCAAAGAGGGCCATATTTGGTGAGGTGAAAATGCGTGAGGACCGACCATTCAGCCAGAAATTCTTTGAACCATTAAGCTTAAATGCAAATGAATTATTTAATGAATTATTTCATTGCAAATGGCATACTTTTCATGTCTTAACACAGATGTAAAGTTTTTACCAAAATCACTCGGTCTTTAAATATTAAAATACCACATACAGAGACTGGAAAATGAGTGGAAAAAAAAAAAACCTGAACAAAGATTAACCATATCTAGCTTCATTTGAAACATTACACATATTCACGAGTAAATACTCACCGAACTGATTTTACGACAGAGGCTGCAGGCCGGTGTAAATTTGAACACGGGCCGCTTTTGGCCCGCAGGCCGTACTTTGGACATGTCTGCCTTACGATAACGCAGGTGTTATGAGTTGTACCTTGCCCTGCAGGGATACGGCCCACAGTGACAGTCGGCCTCTGGGTTCCTCGCTGATCTCCCACCCTCCGCAGCTGATGTCGCTGAAGGGATCTGGTAAAGTGACCCGCTGCGAGGGGATCTTCAGTCCACGCGGGAAGAGAGGTGTCGGTGAACAACGTCATCCTTAACAAGCACCTTCCCGAATAGCGTGACACTCACCTTAGCCCACGTGTCCATAGCTTTGTATCTCCTGTAGCGGAGCCATCGCCTGCGACGGACACAGGAGTTCCACTTTTTGTCTGGGGTGTAGGTTGCTGGGAAGTCAATAGCATAGGTCCAACCCTGCAGAAACAAAGATGTCTGTCAATTAAAAAAAAGGCAGGGGTACAATCTTATGTGGACGAAATGAAAAAAAAAAGGGACACTTACCCCTCTCTCAGTGGGTTCTCCCATAAAATTCTCATCCACGTACCAGTCGCCTTCCCACTCCCAGCTGCTGGAGGGAAGCTGGAAACTGTCCAGAGGCTGATGTTGCAGACCCGTAATGTCACTCCACTGCCAACGGTCACTTGGCAACAGACGCTCGGAGAAACCATCCATGGGATTCCATCGCTGACACGCGACACATCGGACGACACAGAGGATTCCCGTAATCACAAATTAGTAACAAGCAGCGTTTTATGCAACATATTAGTCACGTACACATACATTTTTAGCAGGCCGGGGGCTTGACAGCAGTTTATTTCTGCCTTAAAAACTATTTTTACACTTGCTTCTGGGTGGCAGTTAAGAAGAGTTAACGACAGGAGCACTAAGAGAAGTTGGTATTTATTTTAGCATTTGAAACCACAGAAAGCATGACAGAATTTGTCTATTTTCACATTTTGAACTTTTACATTCAACCAAAGAAAAAAGAGCCATGACGATTATTGAAAACGACCCACTTGATTCTCGTAGGTTTCCTCCCGGAAGCGAACGTTTAGGTCGGACGCCTGGATGTTCAGGTAGATGCTGTTGTCGCAGGCGATGCCCCAGCAGCAATGCTTAGCCGCCGTCACCCGCTTGAACTCCATGTGGGCATCGCGGCATTGCTCCCAGTGCTGCCCCGCCGTGGACAAGCTGTAGACCCGTCCATGGATGTCCACGGCCCACAGCAGGGACGGAGGCATGGCTGCACCCGTAACCTGGGGGAAAAGAGAATAACAGCCGAATGTAAAAATATTTCACTTTAAACCCCTCCATTCAGAGACGTGTGTTTCCTCATACAACTGAGCGCTTGAGTTTCATTGTGTTGAAAGATGTGCAACAGATTCACACCCGAAGATTATTTTGACACTCGGTGATAAATGTGTAACCTTCACACACCGGGAAGGGGGGGTGGGGTGGGGGATGTTACGAAATCACAATTGTCTTGCAAACTAGCCTCGGTCAGAGCAGAGAAATATTCCAGCTTCTGAAGTAAAAATAAAAATTATGGAATTTTACATAATGTGCAGCACAGTGGCCCGACAGCAAGGAAAGGAAATCCCCGGTTTGATTCAAACGAGAGACGTCTCTGTCTGGTGTTTGCATGTTCTCTTCCTCCCACGGTCCAAAAAGATGCAGTAGGTTCATTGAAGACCCCAAAAATTGCCCAAATGTGTGAATGAGAGGGTGAATGGTTCTGTCTTGGGTGAACCTCGCCTCCAGCAACCTCGGTTGCAGGATAAGCAGTACAGATGATAAATTCATGTATCAATGCATTAATTTTGCATTGAAAATTTTTGAATATCCGGCTATTTCTTCTGCAAAAGAGCCGTATAGGACAGGGTTCTCGGTTTGTTTTCCTCACCCTCTTTTCTTGCTATAAAATTGTAAACTGAACCAGGAGTGTTGACATTTGACCTGCAAGGTTCAAAATGTCCCGGTCTTTTTTTTTTTTACCACACCCTTCCCGGAGTCGGTGCACTTGCAGCAGCATAGCATCAATGAATCAACACGATGAGTATCATTATAACATTCACTTTTTCACAATAAACTCCCGACGAGAACAGATGAGTGTTTCTTCAGAAGGCTCTCATTGTGTGACATGACAGCTGAACAAATACGACGCTCACGGAAGACGCCTCCTCACAGTAGCCTATATATTCTTTATTTATCTAACATCGAAACGTGACCCGTATTCAAATGTATATTAAACCCTCAAGATTCATGAATTGTTGTGTAAAAAGGAGAACTCGACGTTAAAAAAACATCAAAAGGGGCTGCGTGTAAAAAAAAAAAAAAGGACGACTCGGGTTTGTTTTGGACGCAGGCTTATGGGCTTAGCCGTCCAGAAATAGCAAATAACACACACTTGTACACAAACAGAATCTCTCTGTCACACACACACACACCGACCTTGCCGTCGTGAGCCGTCCTCCGGTGCAGGTGAGGCCCGGATTTGTCATTCAGCGCCGGGGAGCCGGAGTTCTCCGTCCGAGCCGCGTCCTGAACGCCTCCCCGGGGCTGTCATGTCAACACAGCGTCTCCACCGCGAAGCAGGAAGTGGCTCCGTTTCTCTCGCTTCTCATTGGCTACTGTGGTGATTGCGTCACAGCTCGAGGACACCGGAGCCAAGGCCAATGTTTTGGGTCATGTTTCTGATATTCTTTATCCGCATTCATGTTTATTGTCTTTTTTTCTTTTCCTTTGGGCTATTCTCTTCACAGCGAATCAACCCTCTCCTACTAGCCCTATTCTCTGTATCCTCCTTTCTCACACCAACTAACTTCATATCCTCTCTCGCTACGTCCATAAATCTTATTTGGTCTTCCTCTAGACCTCCAATTCCAGCATCCGTCTACCAATATAGTTACTCTCCTTCCTCTGTCCATGACCCCACCATCTCTGACCTTATCCAAAACATCTAACATGTGCCGTTCATCTAATGGACTCATTCCTGATCCTATCTGTCCTGGTCACTCCCAAAGAGAAGCTCAACATCTTCATCTCTGCGACCTCAAGCTCTGCCTCCTGTGTTTGTAGAGCAAACAGCATGGCTGGTCTCACCTCTGCCTTGTACACCTTTCCTTTCATTCTGGCTGATATTCTTCTCATAGTGGCCCTGACACTTTTCTCCACCCATTCCAACCTGCTTGAACCTCTTTTCCACACTCCCACACTGACCCTGAATACCAAACTCCTCCAACGTCCTGATCTCCACTCCCTGTAGCTTCACCGTTCCACCCAAGTTCCTCTCATTCACACACTTCTGTCTCTCTGTGACTAACCTTCATCCCTGTCCTTTCCAGAGCATACCTCCACCTCACCAGATTTCCCTCAACCTGTTCCCTGCTCACTACAGATCACAATGTCGTCTGCAAACATCATGGTCCATGGAGATTCCTGTCCAACCTCGTCTGTCCGCCTGTCCATCGCCGCTGCAAACAAGAAGGGGCTCAGAGCTGATCCCTGATGAAGTCCCACCACCACCTTGAACTTCTCTGTTACCCCTACAGCACACCTCACTGTCTCACAGCAAGCATACATGTCCTGCACCAGTCTACCATACTTCTCTGCCACTCCAGACGTCTTCATTCAATACCTGATATCCTCTCTTGGCACCCCATCATAAGCTTTTTCCAGGTCATTTTTATTGTTTATTTTTATGTTTTTCTGATATTCATATTTCATACTGCTGCACATTATTAACTACCTGTACTGCACTATCCACTTTCTGCAGTGTGTGAATTGAGATTTCCCCTCTGTGGGGTGAGTAAAGGAAAGTTCTATCCTATAGGTGGCAATATCGTGCAAAATATGATCAGGGGTTGCTTCCTGATGCGTCCTGCTGTTAATGCCAATCGCATTTGTGCAAGTTAGTGAATGAGTTACATGAGCGGATTCTTATTATGTAGCTTAATTTGTTACTACATAGAGTCAGTGTTTAATTTCTGCCATCAGCCTTTGCAAGCAAATGTAGAAACATATTAAATGACCATATTTGTGAAATTCTATAATGCGTTTTCTTGTTTCCTCCACTATGTATGCTCTCTAAATAGTGTCATGTGAGTCTGGTTTCACATCTATAAATGGAGTTGATGAGGATATCTAATTAGCTCATTCGTTGGTGACCCTAGAGCAATACTGGACGGTTGAAATTCAAAAGACATGCCAGAAAGAAAGAGAACACTTTTAATGAAGAAAAATAAAACATTCAGTCAAGGATAAATAAGATGCCGTTGAGATACATTGTCAAAATAGTCACTGCATTTCAAGACAACTGGCAAATCATGAGGACGACGAGATCTCACATAGGCTCCAATCACAAAGGTGGATATTTTCCTTCTTGTGGTTGCAGTTGCACCTCCAACAGCCGCCTGTTTCACTGTGTAGGAAAAACATTTAAACATTAACAACTTCAGAAACAACAACATTCAAATGCAGATGGGAATTATTCACATTGTCCTTCAACCAATTTAGAAAAGACTATGAAACGACACTTGTTTACGAATGTGTACCTTCCCGTTCCATTTGGCCTCCGATCGCCGATTCAGTTGCGGCGCGGTTCCGAGTCGTGACTGCCTCCCGGCAGCTCCCCGCCGTACTTCGAAGTAGAACGCAGCAAAGAGTCCAGTGTGACCTCAGCACATTTGGCGATAAAGCGAATGAGAGGGCGTGCGTCGCTCTTGTTAGCCATATCCAGAGCGGCAAAGTACTCTTTCCTTTGCTCTTTGTGGATGGTGATCGCCGGGTATCCGGCTTGCAGCAGAACGAGGTTCATCAACAGCCGCGACGAGTGCCCGTTGCCTTTTACGAACGGGTGCACGGACACCAGTTTATGGTGGGCAAGAGCCGCATACTCCACAGGATGGAGCTGCAGGGCCTCATCGGAGTTGAGCCAGTGCACCATCTCCTCCATTTGCTGCTGGAGGTCCTGTGGTTGGGGAAGGATGTGGTTGCTGGTCATCACCTGGTTGGTACGGAGCCTCCCTCCCTCCACAGGGTCAATGTAGCCAAATACTCTGAGGTGAATCTGCAGGATATCATTTACGGCAAAGGGTCCCGTTTTGGACAGCAGCGTGTTGTTGATGTATTTCATGGCTTCGTCCACTCCGATAGCCTCGTTCTGCTCCTGCAGCCTCTTCCCGTGCACGGCGTAGCCTGTCTGGACAATGTGGCGGATCTCGGACAAAGTGAGAGTGCTGCCTTCGATGGCCAAGGTGTGGTATATCTGACTGTAGTAAGTGTCCTTCATCACCCGACGGAGCGCATCGTTGTCTTTATGAATAGACATTAG
Organism: Fistularia commersonii; assembly: GCF_037954325.1. Lineage (NCBI taxonomy): Eukaryota > Metazoa > Chordata > Actinopteri > Syngnathiformes > Fistulariidae > Fistularia > Fistularia commersonii. The sequence continues at coordinate 7,540,532 of NC_141316.1, forward strand.
CCTGCGCGCTTTGCTATCGATGACTCCGAGGTGGTGCTGATCAATCTCCTCCACCAAGGGAAGAGTGCGCGCTCGGCTGACCAGAGCTCGCTCGTCGGCCGGGGAGATGGACAAGGCTTTGGTGTATAGCTGGTCCGCCTGGATGACATCCTTCTCCTCCAAAATATCCCCCAGCTCCGTCAGCGCATCGACAGAATCTGGAGTCATCGTCAACACATGCTCCAGCAACTTGTGGGCTCGCTCCCATTTCCCCAGTTTCTTCATCTTCAGAGCCTGTTGCAGGACTTCTCTGGCCTCGACCTCCATCTCTGCGCCGAAAATACGATGCCAGCAGCTGAGGAGTTGGAGACCCTTCTGATAATTCTCGCTTGGTGCGATCTGGGTGCATACTCAATTTGTAGTCTCTCTCTACTGCTTTGTTCATGGCTTTACGCCTCTGTGACATCATAGCTTCAGCTATGTGACATAACATCCGCCTGTTTGACATTAACCGCAGAAACTCTTTTCTCCACCTTCCCTTTAGACATCATAGCTTTTCAGTGTTTTACATACCTGCTTCAACTTATTCGAAGATACTCTTTTCTCCACCTTCCCTTTAGACATCATAGCTTTTCAGTGTTTTACATACCTGCTTCAACTTATTCGAAGATACTCTTTTCTCCACCTTCCCTTTAGACATCATAGCTTTTCAGTGTTTTACATACCTGCTTCAACTTATTCGAAGAACTGAGTAAAAATAATAGCTGAAAATGCAGGCATTCTTGGAATAGAAGGATTTGAAGGACCAGCAAAGGGAGGCTGTCGAAAGTGTGGAAATTGAAATAAACATAAATCGGTCCGTAGGATGGACAGAAGTGCATCATGAGCAGTGGGATTGAAACACAAAGACCAGGTACTGCCGAGCAGACTGACGACTGGAAAATTACCATTATTGCTCTGATTACTGCGGAAAATAACCCCGCAGGATTTCGCGATCATTTTCGCACAAAGGTCGAAACGGTGGAGCTTAGGCTACGAAAAAGATGCATGTGAAAGATGTGCTGACGATGTGATTGCAAAGCTGAGCAGGTCATGGGGAGGAATGAACACCGAACAGCATGCTGGGCCACGGAGGGGGAGCATATGGTGAAGAATTGCACGATTTGAGGGTTAACAAGCTATTAAAACAGTTAATCTTCATGTGACGTCACTGCCGCGTTACCGAATCGATGGACAACGCGTACGTCATCGTTGTAGTCCACCTTGTGACATCACGGACTACAACGTTGAGACAATCAAGACTTCATCAATAAAAAGAATTTCAAAGAATAACAGCGACTGCTGTTTTATAGACGAGAAGAGAATAATAAAGACGACTATTTTGCTATTACATCATGGAACACCTTTTGGAGAACAAAATACAGAAATAGAGGACAGCTCTCAGTTTGCCTGCTAGTACCAAACCCCGCTATCAAGAACAGTCAACTGAGAACTAAAAACATTTGTAATTAAGTATCTGAAGAGCTTTAAGGAAAATATGGTGGGATTTTTTAGAATACATCAGGAGTGTCAAATTAATTTTCATAATGGTTGCCCTCAAAGGGAAGCATGTAACGGTAACAATATAAATGTAACTAAAAGAAACCAAATCTAATGTAAAATAAATGTAACTACTCCTCAATGTTAAATAACTATGAAAAATGTTATATATGCCTTCCAATCACTCTTGAAACAGCCTTCTATCTGCATCAACTTTTCTCTTCCTGGACATTTAGGGATCATTTTTGACACTATATTTCATTGTATTTCTTATCTATTATTGTTATGTTTTACTTGAAACTCTGGCACAACAATTTCCTTCGGGATGAATAAAGTTGTTCCTATTCTCATTCTTATTATTCTTATTTGCAATTCTCACTTCCACTTGTCAAACATGGCATTGATGTAGATACACTAATGGCGGGATGCCGTCACTTTGCGGGTAACATGATCGCCATAAATTGTGTGAAATGTAGTTTATGGTTAATGCACACTTCTGACTTATTTATTTTAAGAAGACAATCAGACCAGGAGAAAGACAATCAGACCAAATGTGGCCCCTACATGTTACTGTTGGATCTGTGTGCTCTTTCTTGACCCTGATCTAGAACATGATGGCGATTGGGAAGTGCAACAAGAATGACCACCCACACGTGGCAGATAAACATCCTCTATGTAGTCCAGGTGGAAGCCAGTTTTGTAGAAGCTTCTGAAGTGCTATGACACGATCAAGCATAAAAAAAAAGGAAAAAAACCTGGTGAAACTGCTCGTTCTGGATAAGAAGTGCAGAAAACGGGGAAAATGCCACAGCGCTAGATGTCCGGAATAATCATTTCAACAAGAATGCTTGGGAAAGATGCCGGCAAGCCTGAAAAATACTGACAGATTGCTTTGATATCACACATTTTTAATGAAACAGAGTGTGTGGTCAATGGAGAATTAATGCACAATTGCTATGGTGACTGCATAGAAAGTAAATAACTTACTAGTTTACTACCGATTATATTTCTTTAATGGGTAAATGCAACTAAAAAATGAAATACCTTGCAGGAATATTAAAAGCAGGTTAGAGTGTAGACAGTACCAAGCAGATGAAACTTTTTTTTTTTAAAAGAACAACGGATTTATAGTGGACGTTTGGAAGTAGAAGATGTTAAATACATCCGATGGATTCAAAACGAATGTAAAAGAGGAAGAATTCCCGCCTGTTTACCGATGGACGGTTGCAAGATGCGAATGTAAACAACAGAGAAAAGAGGTGAGAGAAAAGGGTGAGTTTTCATGTGAAGCTCATTTTGTGTGGTAATTTAAAACTATTGACAAATAATCATATGCCCAATCATTTTACTTCAGAAGGCACTTAAAGGCTCTCTAATGCAGCCTGCAGGAAAACGCTGAACACTGCATGTGAGAGTTGAGAATCTGGGACTTGGACTGCGTGAGGCTGCAAACCCGGCTCCTTGTTGAAGCTCAGTCAGAGTCTTGTGTATTCTCCGTCATGTATCTGCTCACTAACTGGTGATGGTCAAAGGCAGGGAAGAAAAACTGATGGAAAAACTGATGGAGCATCTGGGTCCAAAGGTCCGCTTCCTCGCTTTTGTCCTGTTCTGAAATGGCTTGTGTATCATTTTCTTCATCCGTGTGCTCTGGAGGAAATATGTTTAGTAAAGTATGAGCAAGGTTAGGACTGTAAACCAGAGGGTAAATTGCCATCTACCTGAGAATTTAGCACAACCTTGGTTGACACTCAAAATCACAGAATGAGAGAAAATTTAATGAAATATTACTCAGCATGTTTGGCTTCAATGGTGCGTTTTTTTGTTTTTTTTTTGGAAACAATGAAAACCACGGAAATAAAAGGATCTAAGAGACAAACCTGCAGACTGAGATGTTTTATCGAGCTCTTGTTGAATATCCACTTGTTGTGCAGAACCTAATTCGGATGCATCGCTGAGTCCCGTTTCCTATTTATGGAAATGTTGAAAAGCAATTAAAATCATTTAATTCATAAAAATAGTGCTTTCTAACTGTGGAGTGATTGAAAATGTGGACTAATTGGTTGATGCTACTCACATCCGATGACTTCAGGTTGGAGTCGTCGGATGAGGTGGGCGATTCCACAGGAGCCGCCGCCTTTGACCAAGCGAACCTTTTGTTAGTTCTGATTAGCTAAAGTGCCAAATGCATTCTTTCAAAGAGACGATCTAACCGTCTGGGCAGAGCTGACAGCGGCCTCCTCTTCGCTGGAATTCTCTCCGGACTCTTCGTCGGTGCAGGACGGGGACAGGTCGGAGTCGGAGTCTTCGGGAACCAGCTTGTACTTCGCCTCCGCACAGCCGAGAAGAGCCTCGAAGAACTCCAAGAAGGTGATCTGCGGCGAGACGGGGGGGCCACGGCGAGCGGGAGTCAGAGGGGGGAGGGAAGAGCGAATGATCGTGAATGACGGAACGGTGTGACCAAAGCATCCGGTCAGACCTCTTGGTCCATGCAGGAGGACGGGTTGCCGATGTCGGAGCTCTCGGCGGTGATGATCTCGAGTGACCTTCCTGTGGTCAGTTTACTGTCGAAAAGACCGAGATCCTGGAAGGGAGTCAACATTGCTGCAAAGGTCAGCGGGTATATTTTATTTATTTGTATTTATGTTCATGATTGTGGCAACTGCAGTCCTACGGCGACAAGAAAACCATTATATTTCCTGTTTATTTGTTTTTTGAAAAAAGTGATGCAAATTGCCCGTATACAGCGGCCCCTGAAGATACCAATCGCTTTATAGATGAATATTTTAAGACATGAAGTGTGATTCGAGCATTTGATCCTTGAAATACAAAAAAAAAAAAAAAATTTGATCGATGCACGGCAAGTGAGCTCCCACAACTCGAACGCTTGATGACGCCGCCGCATCATCTGAATTAGCGCTGCTTGCCGCTCTTACCTTGAGAAACGCCTCGCACCTTCCAGCATCCCTTGTCCGTCCGGGTAGTTAATACTGTACACATATCTCGTGTTGTTTTCCTATCTCTTGTGTGGCATCATTTTATATTTTTGTGCTTATTTTGTGTATTTTTTTTTAATAATCATCATCATGTGCCCTAGCAAGTGGTGAACCCAGAAAGAAGATGTTTTCTATGGAAATTAACCACGAAATAATAGCGAAGCACAAACATTATTTTATTTTATTTTATTTTTGTCATTGTCACTTTATTTATAATGTCGTTTAGCTCTGGTTGTGTATTTTTCACCCTTACTGTTCGTTTATGTTGTCCATTATTATTCCTGATGTTATTGCTGTCTTCCGTCTCTCTATTTATATTTATGTTCATATTTATTTTCCTTTATTTTTTGTAACTATGATCAATACACTTTATCTTATATTGCACGTAGGAGGGTGGAGTTTCTTTTCTGTTGGAAAAATAATCAACATATGAACCCACTTCTGGAAGGAATTAAATAGGTATCATAAGGGACCACTGTACTTGCAGATGTCAATAGGCGTTACTGTGGAGGTTCTCGGTCATCCAGGTCATGGGGAATTCTTGTCCAAATCTTCTTGTCGCAGCAACTGGACTTGAATTTCTTCAGAATTTCTTCTGCAGTTCTTCAGAAGTGGGTGAAACATCTTCAAGTGAAGAAATTCAAATCCAGTTGCCACGGCAAGAATCGGCGTTCCTATTTTTCAACCGGCTGTCCATTCAATTAAAAAAGCTTTAATTCAAATGTCCGTGGATATTTTGCGAGAAGGAGTTTTTAAGTTTATGATCTTAATTTATTTCCTAACATCATACCTTGAAGATCCACAGCAGGTGGCGGCAGGTGATGGGAGAGTCACATCTGGCGCCGCCGCTGACCGTGCTATAAGTCTGATAGATCTCCCAACATTTCATGAAGTATCTTTCAGCCACCACTGCACGTCCCGGCTCCCGAAACAGGAAGCCTGAGTCAACAGAGGATTAGCTAATAATAATCAATCGATCCGTATTCGAGTTTTTATCAGATTTTCCACAGATTTGCGACGTAGCTCACACCTTTTACGTTCTTAGCGTTGGGAAGGATGTCCTCTGTGACAAGTTTGCAAAAGCAGGCCGCCAGAGGGTATTTTTGCGATCTGGAATTAAGGACACGCTGTTTGTTTTCTCACATTCTGAAGGTGAGTTACAAAAATGCCGATATTTCGTCGTCAATCCACAAACGCCTGGGTTGTTCCCGTCTGTCTTACTCTCTAATTCCCAATTTGAGGGATAAACCAAATCTGTGCCAAGGATGTCACGTTAATGACCCCATCTTTTGGTTGGTTTTTGAGTATTTATTTTAGCCGCAGGAGCGCTTTGCTACTCTCGTCTTGCTAAAGCATGCAGGCAAGTAAAGCACTCCGGCACAATTTGAGTTCCAGATTCCATTATTATTTCCAGATTCTTGGTCAGTTTTCTGCTTACACCATATCCTGATGGTAGAGATGGTAGGCGGTGATCACCAGGTATCTGAGGAACTGGCAAAGCCTCACGGGAGTGAAGGGGGAGTCCGTCTCCTCAGAGCCCGAGTCCTCTGAAACACAGAGAGAGAAAACATTAAGCCCAAGCTGTCAACTTCACGGATTTAGTAGAAACGGGAAAGGTTTTGATTGCCGTCCCCCTTCACCTCTTATATAAAACTCTAGCTGTGTCAGAGTGATGCCATGATGGTGGATGTGACAGTCTTTTAGGAGGCGCCAGAGCTGCATCCTGGACAGCAGGAAGATGTTATCGGGACACTCGGCATGGCCCAGTCTGCTGTAGAAACTGTAGATTGACTTCAGCTCATTGTTGTGTCTCAGCACCACGAACTCCACCTGTTACACGCAGAACAATATCGGGGCGGATATTTGGAAATAAGTTCACGTGGAGTCCGATGACGGGAATAAGGGAGATCAGTTCCGGACCTGTTTGGTCTCTGAGTCTCGTTTTGCCTCTGGGAATTTGTCCAGAAGACGTTGTATGTTCACGATCATGTCTTGTCCCACCACAGGCGGTTCCTTTCCAGACTGGGGAAACGCACCTGGCGGTATACAAAAATGTAAGATCGAAATATTTAAATTGAGTACGGTCATTGCCGTTTTTTTTCGCCGATGGTGAAAAAAGGGATATTGTTCACTAATGTGCGTTTACAGTGCAGATTTGGTGGCTGGTTTCCACCCAGGTTGGGGGTTATCATCCGATCCTCCACAAACTCTCCTTCAAAAGACTGCCCATCCTTGAAGGTGAACGTTCCCTGTGACAAATGCAGAAATAAAAAAAATGTAAAAAAAAAATCACAAGATGCCTGGATGTCCATCCATCCATCTCTCTGTCCATCCGTCTTTCCATCCATCTGTCTATCTATCTATCCGTCCATCTTCTGCCGTTTATCAATTGGGCTGGTCAATCGCAGGGCCACATATACAGACAAACAACCACTCACTCACTCATTTGGGGCAAATTTCCCCAAAATTTTCCAATTAACCTGCTGCATGTTTTTGGACTGTCGGAGGAAAATGGCTAACCCGGAGGAAATAGGTCTTAAATTGCTCCAATTTGGTGTTATTGTTAAATAACACCTCGGGTCTCACAGAAAAAAAACAGTAAATCAATAATGAATACGCTTCCATTAACCTGCCCATGTTTTTTGTTGTTCCTCCATTGTCCTTGGTAAACGGCGCCGCCGGCGTAGTGAAAGGTCCCCTGTCCGTGCCTCTGACCCCGGACAAACTCCCCGGTGTACTGATTGCTTTGGCAGTACTGGGATCCAAGCATTCGCCTCATGATCCACACATGCCTGCCTCGCCCGTGCTGCCAGAAGAGAGACCGCAAAACCATTAACAGACAAGTGCAAGGATGATTTAACCGAGCCTCGTCCAACCAGAGTTACATAGAGCGGCTGTTCTGTACGTTTTATCATACCGGAAGTCCGTCTTTCCACTCGCCGACATATTCCTGTCCCGTGTTCAGCCACTTCATCGTGCCCTCTCCGTTTCTCAGGTTGTTATTCCACTGGCCGGAGTAAGTGTTTCCAGAGGGGTAACTGTCAGGGGACGAGCTTTGGCTTCAGCTGAATGTTTTTCCACTGGGAGTTCATATTCCAAAAAGTACATCGGCCTACCATCTCACTCCCCATCCCTCTCTGTTGTTCATCACCCAATCGCCTTTGTACCAAGATGTCTTATCCTGGTTATAGTAAACCGCACCCTTACAGAGAAAGGAAAAATTAAAAAACCAAATATTCTAAAACTCCCGGGACGCATTGGTGGATCGTACCTTTCCGTGCCTCTTGCTCTGATGCCATTGGCCGCTGTACGACACAGCATTCGTGGCACTTTTGTAGGTGCCGTTGCCCTGCCGTAAGCCGTTGTGCACGTCGCCTTCGTAGGAGCTGCCGTCCGGCCACGTGTAAGCGCCGTGGCCCATCGGCATGTTGCACACAAAATCCCCCTTTCGGAGAAGAGACGTCAATGTACTTGGTGATGCCGTGGATCTTCCCAATGCAGATCTATTTTTGCCTTGTTGGTATTTGTATTTGACTACATGTTGAGGTGCATTGTGAATCACAGCACTGTATAGCCATACATTTGTGACAATAAACTTATGTTCTCTTTATTATTGTCGCTTCTGACCTCATATTTCACTCCGTCCGCCCATGTGAAGACGCCAACTCCATCCATAAGTCCCATGGAGAACATACCCTTGAAAACATTGGATGCACGGTATCATGCCTGAAATTTGTTGGAAAACACTCGGGCCCAAAGTGCAAGACGTAACAGGATATATTTGCATTTGCAAACTGATTGAGGTCAATCTAATGTATGGAGGCATTGTTTACAAGAATAACATGCTTTGGGATGAAAAGCACATTTGTACTTAAACTGAACAGTTACAGTTTATATATGAAAATATATAGCAAATGTTGATGCATAAAAGTATTTATGTATTTATTTTTCCATGTGTAACTTTAATTGCACACATAGTCTAAAAAATAGACGCATCATTAACTATAATAAAATACTTTTGCTTGAATTGAACAATTATATATATATATATATATATAGTTAAACTTGATTAAAGTGTGAAAGTGTTTAACATTAAAGTGTTTTTTATTTGCTTATTCTGTTTCTATGTGTAAATTTACATTGTATACATGGCCTAATAAATAGAGGCATCATCAACAATGATAAAATGATTAATTATTAATCATTAGTAAGAAAAGCACATTTTGACTTGAACTGAACAATTAAGTTTCACACGTTAATCTCTTAGCATAAAATTGTTTTTTTTTATTTGCTTATTTTACTTCCATGTGTAGCTTCACCTTGCACACATGGCCTCATAAATAGATGAATCATTAAAAATAATAACATTACTAGTAAGAAATGCACATTTTGACTTGAACAAGTTTTATATATATTTATAATACATTATAGTCAATGATTAAGCATTAAAATCTTAAAATGCTTTTTATTTGCATGTGTAACTTGACCTTGCACACATGGCCTGATAGACGCAACACACAATATTAAAATGATTAATTATTGGTAAGAAAAGCCCATAGCACATTTTGACTTGAACATTTAAGATTCACGTTTATATTTGTGAAAAAAAAATTTAAAAAATGTGGTTGATCTTGATGAATTCAATTATTTTATTTCCATGCGTAACTTTACCTTTCACACATGGCCTAATAGACACAACATTCACAATATTAGAATTATTAAGAAAAGCACATAGCACATTTTGACTTGAACTGAACAATTAAGCTTCACATTTGTAAAAAAAAAAAATGTGGTTAATCTTGATGAATTCAATTATTTTATTTCCATGCGTAACTTTACCTTGTACACATGGCCTCCTTCAAAACAAACAACGCCCTCCCCGTGATATTGGCCATCGCTGGTCTCCCCTTCATATCTGCCACAGAAACAGCGATCAGCACAAACGACACTGCAACTTTAAACCTCTTGGAAACATCTCCAAGCTGTTGGAAACAGCCTCTTGGAAACATCTCCAAGCTGTTTCCAAGAGGCTTTCTGCAGCGATGCTCTCACCTCAGTGCGTTCAGGGCGAACAGCGCAGAAACCCGGGGAGCTCCCGCCTCCTCGGCCGCTTCGCCTGCTTCTGCTCCGTTCAGGCTCGACGTGCTGCTCGAAAGCTTCCCATTCCCCTCTCTGTCCTCGATTGCATGCGGCATGTCTGCGTTTTACCTTTGTTTACAGCTCTTCATCGAAGATTCCCCCCTTGTTTTTGTTATCCCCACTCCATCGCGTATCCATGGCAACGGTAAAGGACGCTGATAAACTACGGCAGTCGCGATGGGTCAAAAAGGACAGTTTTCTAACGTCTTTCAGAAAAACAGCTTGCAAATTGAAACACTTATTTTTATTCCATTTATCTCATTTCGGGAGTTGCCACAGCTAATCAACCTTTTCCATCTAACTCCATTCTAATCACTGGAGGTTTCTTGCAGCACCAACTTCCTGATTCAACCAGCAGAGCCACAGATACCCATTCAGGATTACCAGCAGTGTGTGTTTGGACCGCAGGAGGAAACCGACGCCAACACCGCACAGAAATGCCTTCTTGCTGTTCGGAGGAAGTGCTGACCTCTGCGCCGCCATGCAGCCACAGGAGAACTACTTCTTTTCCCCTGGATTTTTTCCCTTCAGGGGTCACCACGGTGAATCAACCTTCACCATCTAACCAAATTCCTCACTCACTGCATCCCTAAATCCTCCTTGGTCTTCCTCTAGACCTCCAATGCCAGTATCAGTTACTCTCCCTCTGTCAGGGTCTCACACCTGGGTTCAATTCATAATCAGCGCCAGGGGAACCACACCACCAGAAGTGGAGTTAGATCAAGTCTCTTTATTTCAGACCGGTACTTCCCCGAGTCCATGGTGGCCGGGGGATTCCTGGTGGTCAGGGTTGTTGGACAACCACAATCCCCCGGCGCCAGGGGGAGCGTGCCGCTGCCCTTTATAGGGATCTTGATTAGCGGCCGCTGCTGCAGCTGGCGCCGATTACGAATTGAACCCAGGTGTGAGACCCTGACAGTACCGCCGGAGAATTGCGATTCTCCACCCAACCCTGCGAAACCACCTTGTTGACCACCGGACCCCGACCCTGCGAGAGCCCCCTCTGGACCTTCGGACCCTGACCTCGTGGGACCCCCTGGTGGACCACCTGACCCTGTCTGAGATCCTGCCTTGACCCAGCCCTGCCTGCCACCCTGCCTGGGGCCCGTCCTGGGGAGACCCAGCCTTGTGCGACTCTGTCTCAGGGCCAGGGAATTGCCAGCGACACCCTACCTGCCTGTCTACCAAATAAAGCGCTTCAACCCTGATTTCAGCCTCGAAGGTGTGGTTCCCTGCCCGAGTCCGCCGCCGTGACACCCTCTGTCCATGACCCCACCATCTCTGACCTTCTCTCCAAAACATCTAACATGTGCATTCCTGATCCTATCCGTCCTGGTCACTCCCAAAGAGAAGCTCAACATCTTCATCTCGGCGATCTCAAGCTCTGCCTCCTGTGTTTGTAGCGCAAACACCATGGCTGGTCTCACCACTGTCTTGTGCACCTTTCCTCTCATTCTGGCTATTCTTCTCATTGTAACCCTGACACTTTTCTCCACCCATTCGAACCTCTTGTCTACACTGACTGAGAACCTGAAATCCTCCAACGTCTTGATCTCCACTCCCTGTAGCTCCTCTCTTTCACACACATATTGTCTTTCTGTGACTAACCTTCATTCCTCTCCTTTCCAGCGCATACCTCCACCTCTCTAGATTTTCCTAATCCTGCTCTCACTCCAGATGTCATCTGCAAACCTCACTGTTGATGAAGATTCCTGTCTACCCTCATCTGTCGGCCTGTCCATCACTAAAAGTCAGAATAAATCCACAAATCAAAACTAGAAAAGATGAAGTTCTAAAAAGGTAAGAAAGCACCACAGGAAGGTGTTTGAGGGATTCCTGGTTAGGATCTTCAAATCGTTGTACTTTTGACCTTAAAACACTTTATAGCCTTGACTTTGACACTTTATAGTTTTACTTGTATTTCTTACTATCCCTCTGTTTTTTTTTTACAACCTCCTAATATTATTATGTTTTTACTTGAAACTCTGACACAACAATTTCCTTCGGGATAAATAAAGTTGTTCTTATTCTTCAGAGGAAGAGTGACTTTGCTATAAACATCTGAAATTGTTCACAACCCCAAGAAATTAAAATAAAAATGAATTGATCATTTTGTCAACCTTGTGCCGCTATATGAGACTTCAGCGTATGACCTGTAAATTAACACACATATATGTTTAGACGGAGCGCCAAAGCACAGGTGTAATAACACCTCAATGTAAATAATGTATGTTTACTTTTGGCAACAGAGGTGCTGCTTATCGTCAGCTTGAAATAAAGAATGATGCCTGTCTTGTTGTTTATTTTCATAATACCGAGATTCAAAAATATTTTTAAAAATGTGGAAAAATACCCGAACAATCATTTGAACAATGCAAATAAACAGTAATCACACAGTCATACGTATAGCCGAATAATATCAGTCACATTGCGAATCCGTCCTGGGAAAGGACCTTCCCAAGTTGTCGTCGTCAATCCGGTGAAATGATATCCAGGCTCGCCAGGTGTCTCATGGTGGGCCTGCCGTGGGGACAGTTCCACGGCTGCTCGATCTCGCCCATGTGAACCACCAGCTTCTTCATTTCGCTGGCGCTCAGGGCGGTGCCGATCATAATCTGCGGAAGGATGCGGACGATAAGCGGGGAAACGTCGACGTCACCGAAACGCCCCGCGGGAACTCACAGATTTCCGACAGGCTCTGGAGGCGAACATCTGCCTGACGCGGGACGGCCGACACATGACCCCGGGGCTGTCGCTCAACATGAAGATGAGCTCCTCGATGTCCGCCGGACCGAAAGTCCAGTTCTTACTGGTGGGAAGGGACACCAGCTTCACTCTCTCCATCACCTGGGCTACATTCACGAGGAAAAAAAAGTACGTGAGACAATCCGAAGGGAAAATCTGATCGTATTTCAACCATCCACGTGTGAACGTTCATACCGTCCTCGTCAATCAAAAACTCAAAGCCGTTCTTTCTGAAAATGTCGATGTTTTCCATCAGTGTGTTCTCGCTGACAGCGGTGAGGTGAAGCTTCTGGGGGCTGCAAAAAAACAGAAATCCCAAGCAATTTACAGTCGCACAAACAGAATTCTCCATCTAAATTTAAATCGACCCGCGAACAAGCCTCGGTGCACAAACACAACAATAAACAAACTCAAGGGCATTCCGCAAAGCGACAGGCGTGCGTTTGTTTACATCGTTCATTCTCCATTTTTATGCTTTTTCTCTGTAAGTTAGCCCTCATTGTGGCTCCCTAAAAGTTCAAAATGCTAGTGCTAGCGGTGTGAAGACGAAGTTAAGAATTACAGTCGATCCGAAGAAGGAAATAATAGCTAAATATGACAGCGGTGATTGTGATTCAGATCTCACCAAGCAATACAATATGAATAAGTTAACAAAGGTGTGCTAAAGAAGTCTGATACAGCAAAAAGATCGACCACGTTAATGAAGCAAAGGTCTCAAGTCATAGAAGAGGAAGAAAAGCTATTAGTTTGGATTATGAAAGATAGCTAGCTGGGGCTAGCGTTAGCGAGGGTTTCATGTGTGGGAAGGCTTTACTTTTGCTGATTTAGTGAAGGAAACGCAGAGTACTGATGCTGCAAGAAGAGAAAGAGCACCAGAAACACAGCAATAATTAAAGTTATCTTTAATTTCTTTCGGTATTTTTACCACGAATGAACTGAATGTTTCTTCGGGCGGGAAAGCGGATCAATCTGTCTTTTTTCTTTTTGTTTCATGAACGGGGTCAATTAAATTAAATTCTGAGGGAAGAGGTTCTGCTGTAGCTGGAATGCATTTGGGTTTGGGATCATATTCTTACGCAATGAGTTTCTGTCCTTGGAGCACCGTGTGCTTCTGCAGCATCTCAAAGTTGTACTTCTCATCCGTGGCGTGCTGGTCTATCATGAAGATGTCCGAGTTGAGTTTGGTGATGATGAAGCCCAGGTTAAACTGACCGATGATCTCCATCTCTCTGAACATGTCCTTGCTATCGGGACCAAAGAGAGGAATTTGAAACAAACGAGAAAAATCAGACGCCACGTCCATTAAAAACAAGCTTTTAAAAATACATGTAATCCCGCTTGGACAGGAAAGCTACCTGATCTCCCTCTTGAGCTCTTCCTCTGCACTTTGGTTTTCTCCAGGGTTGATTTTGGCCCTGAAGCGTCGGTACTGCAGTTCTCCACGTGCACTTTTTTTCTGCTGGTCCTGTAACCGTCTGATCTTCCTTACCAGCTCTGGTAAAGAAAACTGGAGAGTCACGGCTCTCTTCTTTAAGCGGGCTGGAGCGTCCACGCAGGAAGAGGAGAAGCCCTCGACGCCGTTTGAAAGTGAGGTGGCTTTAAGTTCAGAGAGAAAACTTAGATTGTCATTCCTGACTCTCTTGGCATTCGGGCCGGCAGAGCCGTGCTCATCGTCGCTGCTCGGATCCATTTGCGGTCCCGACTCGCACGTCTCTGCAGCCGTGTCGTTTTCTATACAAAACTCATCCATCGACACATCGGGGGACTCTTGGTCGGAACACGGACGATCCGAAGCTGCCGTGGAGTCACGACCGACCAGATTGATATCCCTGTCGGAGTCTGTTTCCGTGCTCGCCGCTCTGCCGTACCTGAACCCATCGAGCGCTGACTTCCCCCCAGCAGAACGTGTGGTAGAATCCATTCTAGACGCTGCATGCGATTTGACGCCTGGGTCGCAGCTGGGGCGTTTCCCGCTACTACCGAAAAAAGACTTGAGTGTTTTCTGACTTTGGCCACCTTTGGCGGCTTTCGCCACGTTGGACTGGAGGCCGGAGCTGGAAGTGTAGCGACTTGAAAAAGAGGCTTTGAGGCCGGCCAGGTTCAGTGACGACTTTGGGCTCGGAGACTCGGGTTCCGTATTCTCTCCTGGTTCAGGAGAGTTGTCACCGGAGCGCAGGACAGGACACAGCGATGGACCGGAAGCTACAGACAAACACAACTCTCACTTATGTGGCCTCATTGTAATGATTAACTTCTCTGCTAATACGGCAGCTAAACGTTGAAACAAATGAATAAAAATCTTACCGGTGCCGGGTATCTGTGTGTAATTCAGGCTAACTTTATTAACCCCGGACTCAAACATGCTGACGAGCGAAGTCTTTATAACGGCTAACAAAAGTTTCTCCTCCTGGAGGAAAATCTGCCGCTTGTCCGGGGTTACGTTCACATCCACGCACTCTGAAATGGCAAATCAGAAAACAACGGAATACCGGAGAAGGCCGAGGTTGGTTTCTGGAATTCAGAGGCTATTTTCTTACCCGATGAGACGGCTATGTTCAAGGCGACAAACGGATACTGATGTCTGTTATACATATGATAGACTTCATTCACGAGTTTGATCACCTGCAAGGTGAGACAAACCAAAAAGGTCAGGCTACAAATACTTCAACATTTCCTTGTTGACCCACTTTGTGCCTCTTTACCTTCAGGGGATCACACGGTCTGTTGTTGATGAAAAAGAACTGTCTGTCGGTGGCGCTTCTCCCAACACCGTGTTCTCCTTGTGAGACAAACCCTGAGATGCTGCCGTGCAAAAAGACTTTGTGATTAAAAACAAAACAAAACATCTGTCTTTTTCTACATCAAGAAATCCGGCAGAGCTAACACTCACTTGAAAAGTTCTCTGGGTAGGTCTGCGTCCTTAAGTCCGTATTCCTCCATAACAATTTCTGTGGGAGACACTTGCTGGAAAGGCAGAAGACTCTGCAGCTGCAGAACACAGGAAAAACATGTGAAATATATATGATAAAGTTCACCACTAGACAAATCCAATCATCTCGGAACAAACGGTTTTAAGACTCAAGGCGATAAAGAAAATAAATAAATGGCTGTCTGACCTGTTTTGGTCCAAATACAGCTCCTATGTTGTCTCTTGTTGTCTGGCTGCCACTCGTGCTAACCACCGTGCTGCGCTTCCCCTGCCCAATTTGGTTGGTGCATGTAATACGCACTCCGGTTGAAATGATGCAGTAGGACTGCAGGATGTGAACCATTTTAGTAAACTCCTGAAAGGATAGAAAAAAAAAAATCATTAAGAGTGGCGATGGCAACCGTGACGTAATAAGCATACACGTGTAAAAAAATCCTAAATACATGTGCATATAAAACTGAATACATTTCACACGGATTCTCTTATAGGAACAGAACCAACCCTGCACGCCAGCCTTAGTTAAACAGCTCACAACAAAACCATGGATTATTACAAAGAGACATCACCACTGGGGTTGATTTTTAATTTTATTTTATGATTCCTTCAGCATGAACAGTCTCTCTAAGCCAGGGTTGTCAAACTCCAAAACACAGTGGGTCAAAATTAAAAACTGGGACAAAGTTGACAGCCAACATTGATATTACTGAAAAAAAACTTCCTCCAGATTCCTCCATTCCTCCAGAATGAAAAACAGGCAAAGACTCATCAGATTTAATGGATTACGTCGAGACTGACCTTCTTTATATTGCGTTGAAACTCCTTGTGGCGAACGGGGAGGGTGGAAAAGAGCTGCTGCAGGCTGACGGTGGTGCCTTGCTGTCGCGGCTGAGGCGACCTCTGCACCAGGTGACCTTTGTGGTCAAACACCAGCTTGGTCCCCACCTGGCAGGACTCATGGCACGTCACCACGCTCAGGTCACTGGAAGACGAAGGATAAGAGAGAATCGAGTACGCTGGATTGTGTTATTTATGTGTTTCTGAAGAACAAACCCAGCTGAATGTTATACCTCAGTGCACAAAGAGAGCTGAGGGCTTCCCCTCTGAAACCAAATGTCTCCACATGGATGAGATCAGAGAAATCCTTTAGTTTGGACGTGTGATGTTTCAGCGCTGTGAGAGAAAGAATAGGATTTATAAGCCGCAAAGACGTGCAGAGCGTCATAAGCAAACCGACACTCACTCAACCCTTCAAAATTTGCCTCTTCCACTCCTTTGCCGTTGTCTGAAACCTCCACCAGCTCAGCCCCGTAGTCTTTCAGCTTGACATCTAAAAGACAAATTCACAGAGGTCAAATAAAGCCTAACAGAGCAATCACAATAAGTCTGCATAATTGAATTCCTCACTTAAGTCCAGACAAACATCTGTTTATATCTAGGGGAAAGGGAAACACATGCTCTCCATACCAATATTGGTGGCTCCTGCATCGATGCTGTTCTCCACCAGCTCCTTGACAGCAGTGGCTAAGGTCAGCACCACCTGGCCGGAGCAGATTTGATGCACCGAGTGCTTGTCAATCGCCCTGATGGCTCCAGCCGGTTCGGAGCTGCAGGGGAGAAACAGTATGTTTACGCTTTGCATAAACACGCAGGGCGTGGCGAAACAGTGGGTTGCAGAACTCATTGAGTGTTAGCTAGCTTACCAAGCATCGGACATATTCAGGGCACAGTGCAGCAAGACCGGGTCGCGTCCTCGGGTTTTGAAGCGTTTAAGGCACGCAAAAACTAATATCTTGTCATTGCCCAAAATGGAGAAGTCCAGTTTTAGCTAATAAGCTTAAGGGAAGAATTCCACATCAGGATGTAAACACTACAAGAGCTTGCATCGAAACGTCCCGCGCTGAGCGCACGGTTTGTTGTCAAACGTCACCAATGCGCAGCGATACGCAGACAAAAAAAAAACATTACTCTTAACTTTTTGCCACTCCTTAAAAAAACAAAAACAAACTATAAACAAACTCCAATGACAACATACGTAAATACACAAATGCACAACGGCGTTAAAAGAAAATGATGCGTCTATTATTGTAAATACAGGATTGTATTTCATCATCGAGCTGACCACGCGACACTTTAGGGTACGTGCGTAAATTTTCCGACGAAGGTAAAAAACAATAATCGCCCAATAATATACCTAAGGCGCTTAAATATACCTAAAGGGATTTTTAATCCAGTTATTTTTAATTCGAGTGTAAAAACAAGAATGACAATGGGATTTTGCACAAAGCAAGATTTCCAAGCAGAAACTCCATTTTCGTTAGAAGGGGTCTTTTTAGACGGTCCCTTACTCGCTTCGGAAACATGGCTGTCAGCTAGACCTTGTGGGACTCGTGAGACTAATTTCTTAGTTTAGATCTTCACGATGGGGACTGCGGAAACGCAGACATTCGTGGGGTACTACGTCAAAACAGCCATACAAAGATGGGGTAGTTTATACGCTAGTATTTGACGTTCTTTTACAACCAAGATGTACAATCTTAAATCCAGCAGCGGGGTCTGGTGGCCGGGGGAAGGCTCCGGCACCAGAGGAAGTATGGGCTCCCTCCTGGTCCGCCGCGACCTGAAACCTCTACACAACTACGGTTTCAGTCTGTTAGATGTGTCGGGCGAGGAGGACGACGACGTCCAGTTTGACAGTAAGCAACTGCCAGGTTGTTTAATCATAAATTGTGCACTGAAATGTATCCACTCTGAGTTAACCGACGCCTCTGCTCGGTCCAACTTCGAACCGATATCAGCAGCTCAACTTGCTAGCTGGCTAGCTTTGAGTCTGTTTCGAATTGTTTAATTTTAGAAAAGCTAAAATATCTTAATTTAAACCAATTCAAGATTAAATTAAAATTCAATAAAAGAGCTTAATGAAATGGGGCGTTTACATGCTTACATTCAACTTGTACTGTGTCCAGTTTAACGCCTAATGCTATATTTGACTGTTTATATATCAATTACACATTCTTAGGTAGCCATTGCGCAACAGCTGTTGCCTTTGTACAACAAGGGCCCAACTTGTCCATCTGCTATGAACTACCTCAGAATATTCTTGGACTGCCTGTACCGACCGCTTACCTGCCAAGTCATAACTCATATTTGCACCATTGCAAATTAATTTTCTGTACATCCTTCATTCACTGCCCTTTACTGTGCTTGTTTATTTTATTGTGTCATGCCCTCAAACTACTTGTGTCTCTTCTATGTTACTAACACCGTGTTGTGCTATCTGGCACTCATTGCGGACAACAGAATAAGAATTTCCTTGTGAATATGACAATAAATACTTTGAATCCTTGAATTCAATTGACATTTGCATCCCTGTTCATTGTTTGCACACTCTGTCGATCCAAGTGTCTGGTGTAATTTCAATTCCTGGTACGCGTGTACGCACCCAACCCCAGAACTGCATATCAACATGTCTATCATGCCTGTGAGGGCAATCGTTTTTGCTGCTTATAACAGGCTCATTTCAAGCTGTTACATTGTCCTTGAGTTTCAGAGACAAGGCAGTTTGAGTTCAAATTGCGAAACATCGTGGATGATCGGTTTTCATTATCGTTGCTATTAAAAATATTGCAAAACAGGAAACGTGTGAACAGCCTTAACCACACTTCAGATTTCAATGGGTCTATATTTCTACTTCAGTGAACACAATAGTCTCTCTCTCTCACTCTCTCTCTCTCTCACCCTCTCTCCCTCACCCTCTCTCTCTGATAGATGGTAAAAATGTGATTGTGATATTCAAAGGATAGTTTTTCAGTATCAGTTGTGATTATCAGCTAAGCTATTGACAATAGCGATTTCAAGGCGTCTGAAGTTGGGGAGAAAATGTATATTGCAATATAACAACACTAACAGCATGTTATAATGAAATGAAAATAAGGAAGTAATAGGGCAAAGTAAGAAACCCCTGTCAGCCTGATCATGTGTTTGGAGGGGATACAGTAGGTGGAGGTCTGCTGAACACTGGACAAGATAGATAAGCATTACAGCTGAGCACACCCCCCTGTGTCTAAACAAGATGAGCATTTTTGACTTTTGACTAAGGTGAACAGAATAATTGGTAGTGCGGCTCTCGGTACTCGATATCCCAAAGTGTTTTCATGCAGAAAAATGGATTTAAGAGAAAAAAACATTGTTGAAATTATAGCTAAAGTTATTGAGGAAGGTAAGACGGTTTAACTGTTTAGAGAAGAAATATTGTGTTCAAATGATCATTTGAATCCTCTGTCAACCAGCTGAGCAAGTTATTATCGAAACCAGGTCATTTTGTGATACTCCACCAGGACCCTCAAGATATTTTGCCTGTCTTCTCTTACCAGCTTCTGACACGGATAACAATGGCGAAGTATTGATGGCTGGCAGACGTTACCCATCCATTCATGAGTTTGCTGCAGCGATCCCCAACCATCTTCTTCTGGGGTCTCTGCTTGAGCACCTGTGCTTTGTGTATGAAAGCAATCCATCTCGCTCGCGGATGCTTTTTAAAGGTAATGTATTTAGATTTTTCCTTTGCGCTTGCCTTGGATAGTGAGGTGTAAATGCTAATTCTGGGCAGCACAGAAATATTACAAACACATCACACATTAACTGTTCTGTCAGTATGTATTAGTGCGTGATGTATTTCCCAATTTGTTGTTAAATGCAGATGTCCTCATTTACTTATTCTCTTTTTTTGTGCTTTGTCAGTCATAGGCCAACGCTTATCTGCCTTGAACTTGCTCTCCCCTTTGGCTATAAGTGACGAGTTTAGCACTGTCAGACTACAACACAACCGAGCCTTCACCGAGCTGCTACATGCAGCCAGCACCTCACTCTGTCCACAGGTAAAATTGTAAACGTGTGCCGTTCAGTATCAAAGCTACAACGATTAGCATTAGTATTTGAATAATTATTTATCTTTGACACTATAGTCATCATTGCAATATAAGGTCTTTTACCACTTACACGCAAACGTGACTGGCTGATCTTGCGAGATCTTGATTTCTATTTTTACATTTGTAAACATTTATTTTGAATATATACTCCCTGACTATGGGATTTTATGGTAACCTATTGTTCCAAGTTGAATTTTGTTGTCGGTAAGCTGTGATCTACTTTTCACTTCTACAATGTGACGTGTTTTTATTCCTTTACCCTACAGGGCCAACACATACAAAGTCCCATTGTAAGGTAGAGACCGACTTTTTATGGTGGTTTCTTTTGCTGATTAATTGTGTTAGGAAACATTGAAAGGGTTGTGATGTGGTGAGTGTGTGTCGTCTTTTCATGTTGGTCACAGAGAATTATCACCTGACATTGCCCTCAGCTCAGTGGAGCTTTATAGCAAGTTCCAACATTGATCTGCTGCAAAGACTGCAACATCATTCATGGCTTTCGATGTCGGCCTTTTGCAACAGAAACTGCTTGTTTTGGGGGGAAACAGAGTTAAAAACCCACCACCAACAGTAAATATGCATTGCTGAGTTGGTGGTCAAGAGTTGACCTTCAGGAGTGACTGAATCCTAAAAAGCTAAAAGAAAGTGACTTGTTTTCACCAAGTGGAATGAATCCTGCTACCAAATCATGGATGATGTTGTCCTATAACAGCTTATTGTACTGTATAAACAAGTAACTGTCTGTTAACAATGACAGCTCACAACGACTTTTTATGACTGTTGTGTCAACAATCATTTTTGTAGGGCCAAGGAGGGGCTGTTTGAAGCACAGACATCACGTTATCTGAGTGAGTTTGAAGAAATCTGTCGTCTTGGAAAAGGTTCATATGGAAATGTTTTTAAGGTATTTCATCCCTGCTCACACATCAATGTTTATTTAAACAGACGAAGCCAGGGTAACACGTGTGTCCTCTCTGTGGTATGCAGGTTATAAACAAGCTGGACGGACAGGACTATGCTGTGAAGAAAATTCTCATTAAAAAAGTCTCAAAGGAGGATTGCATGATGGTAGGAAATCAGGATTTGAAGGAAATTTTGTTGCTTTGCATGAAGCTCCATAGAAAGTTTTTATTGTCAAATTCTAGAAGTATAAACCTCCAGTTTGTCTACAGGTACTGCGGGAAGTCAAAGTGCTATCCAGCTTGCAGCACGTCAACATTGTGGGTTATCACACAGCGTGGATGGAACATGTCCAGCCTGCTGCATGTGAGTAACCTACATGGCCAAAAACTACTAGAATGCCACTGCTGTTCTCCTAACTTGACGGTACTCATTTCTACAAATGTCTATGTTGTAGATTCCAAGTCTCTCCTGCCAGCGCTGGAATCTGCAGGACAGCGAGACATGTAAGACTTGTGTAGTGCATGTGTGCAGGGTTGAAACTTTATCTCCCTTTTTGCACCAATGCTAATTTTAACCTAAACTGAAGCAGTAGCTACACCACCGCAGTGGTGGCTCAGACTGCCTGAGGGAGTGTTCATGTAACTCTATCAACATAATGGCATCATTTCCTTGAAAGATGCTGAGAGGAGACCTTGTACTCCCAGTGTGAGCCTCCATCCCAGACAAAGTTGCGATTAATGCATCACTCATAAGGGCGTTGCCACATTTTGCAATTGTGAAATAAAAGACACATTCTTCTTCTTCTTCTTTTGGCTTTTCCCTTCAGGGGTCAACTTTCTCCATCTAACTCTATTCTCCGTATCCTCCTCTTTCACACCAACTACCTTCATATCCTCCCTCACGACGTCCATAAATCTTCTCTTTGGTCTTCCTCGAGACCTCTTGCCTGGCAGCTCCAATTCAAGCATCCGTCTACCAATATATTCTCTATCTCTCTTCTGTACATGACCGAACCATCTCAGTCTGGCTTCTATGACCTCTCCAAAACATCTAACATGTGCTGTTCCTCTGATAGACTCATTCCTGATCCTATCCATCCTGGTCACTCCCAAAGGAAACCTTAATATCTTCAACTCTGCAACCTCTAGTTCTGCCTGCTGTCTTTTGGTCATTAATAAAGCCTGGCTCAGTGCCCGTCTTCTGAACCGAATTCTTGGTTGGATTTCCTGCTCCTGCTAGCCAGTCGAAGTGTTGTTGAGCAAGACGCTCCCCTGGCGGTGCTCCTTAACTGCCTTCTGCTCATGGTTCATCCATGATGGGTTAAATGCAGTGGTTAATTTTGCTGATGTTGTGCTCTATGTAACACTGACTGTGACGATAAAAGGTATTTCTTCTAAAATATTTGAGATTTTTCCTTCAATCTGTCTCTTTCCTTCTCGCAGATCTGATGTGAGCATTGGCGGCAGCAGCACAAGCTCCTCTGTTGTATTTCAAACCCACAGTCAACGTCAGACAGATGCTGCTTCCGGCACCTCAGAGCTTCCAGACAAGACCCCCCATGTCCAAGCAACGGCCCCCACGCAAGACCTGGGCCAGGTGGTGTGTCCAAAGACAATGCGACGCCTCCCTGAGAACTACATCCCCTGTGTGTTCCTTGGACAGCAAGTCCCCATGAACAGCTCCAGATGTCCCGCTGTTGGGTGGGATGCATCGCTGCTGGAGGAGGACTCCAGCAGGAGTAGCACTGAACTTAAAAACAATTCCTGCGTGGAGAAGGGTTGCCAGCAGTGGCCTGAAAACTCCATTTCAAAACCATCTAAAGAGGTAGGTGTGAGAAATATGCTTTGTGTGCTTACTGACGGTAGAGATTGTTCATTGTTTCAGTTTTTACACAGTAAAACGTGCAAGGAATTTATTGTTCTAGAAATTCCAGCTCCAGCTTTTAGAAGTATTTCTGCAAAACAGATGTGTGTACACTGTAGTGGCTCTAGAGGGAGCTGAAATGTACTTCCTCCTTCCTCCCTTCCGATACATCTGCGCATTGTGCTTTTATAGCACTTTTTATGTTGTACAAAGGTCATCAAAATATCCCTGGCCGTCCTGAGTTGGCTTTTTCCAAAAGGAAGAGACACCCACACACTGTCTTCTCTGCCTCACCAGGCAAAATTTAATAAAGAGACGTTCTGTTAAAAACACAGTCCTCTTATGTAACAAACACCTTTAGGCAGATCCTTGATTTGGGTTTGGCAGCTTCTCTTTCAAAATGACTTCTAACTGTAAACTAATATTGTACTATTGACAAAGTGCTTTCCCAGACCAAATAAAAATACCATCTTGAAAGACTGAGGCAGTCATTTAAATGGGGATCAATAAAGTATACACTTATCTTATACATACAATATGTTTGTATAAGATGTATATATGTATAGGAGATGAGAGGAATAGTAGACAATCAGAAAATTTAGAACACGTTCTTCTTTCAAAAATTGCAATTATGAACATGTAATATGTTATGCGTGGCTCAGTGGCGCTGTTTGAAAGTTTTGGTGTTTTTTTTTTTTTTTAATTCTTATTTTACCTCACAGCTTCGAAACAACATCTGGATGTGAAATAATCCACTCTGTTTGAATCTTAATTGCGGACAATTTCGTCAACGTGATCGTTCCATCCCAAAGCCAATATTGTGTCATGTAACATCACAAGAAAAGAAAAGTGCCTCAGTGTATTTCATGATGTTGATGTTTATCAATATCAAAACAGCACAAACGGGAAATAAAACCGGCTTGAGAGTGCGTTCCCAAATGGAGAGTGTCTCTAGAGGTGTAGAATAAATGCTTGAGTGTTATCTGTGTTTGATAGAGCAGAAATGGTTTCTGTAACAGTCCCACTATGTGTACAGGTACAGTTCCACCTGATGCTGTACATCCAGATGCAGCTGTGTGAACGCTCTCTGAAGGACTGGATGACAGAGAGGAACGCCGGGCCCAAAGACAAGCAAGCCATTACATGTACTGACATGATTTGCATTCTTAATGTCAGTGTGTCAGTTCAGAAATAGCTGACAGCGCTGAACAGGGCTTTTTAGTAAAAACATGATACTCTGTATTAATGTGTGTGTTGTTATTGTGTTTTGTTTTTTTTTCTGTTTTCAGGCCCTTACGGGTGCGTTGATAAGGATCACACCATCACCCTACTGAGAAAGATACTTGAGGGAGTTGAGTACATTCACTCCAGAGGAATCATGCACAGAGATCTAAAGGTAATGCACTTTGATATTTATATTCAGCATTATTGTATTTGACAACTCTCTGTTGTGTAACGCATGACTTTTCCTTGTCATGAAGTTTGCTTTGGCTCAGAGGGGCTCAGAGAGGGATGTCTTCTATATTGTTAAAACTTTTTGGGTTGTCCGTCACAAAAGAGATGTTGTGTATATTCTCCCAACTGTTAAACACAAAGTCGTACAAGGTCTCGGGCAGCACTCGCGTCAACTCTTCCCGCTCGCTTTGGATGTGCCTTTGATAAATACTGATCTTGCAAATGTCCTGGAGCCTCCTAGGCTGTTGAGTGAGTGCCAACAACTGGTCCCTCTGCTTGAAAAAACACGTCAGTGTCAAAGTTGAAGGCAGGTGGCCGTTTGTGTCGGAGAGGGTCAGCGGTGACGTCAGGCTCAGAAGTTTCACAAATAAAGAACTGTTCCTCATGTTAGTACTGCGGTTCAGAAACAGGAACAAACAGCTCTCGCCCGACATGGTCCGCATGTTGATGTTGGCTCCGTAGCCCAGTAGCAATTCTACGATTTCCTGGTTGCCGACGGTGCACGCCTCATGTAGAGGCGTCCTTCCAGCATTGTCCACGACGTTTGGGTCAGCCCCGTGGTTCAGCAACTCGAAGACGCAGCCTCTGTTTTCTTCCCCCACACGAGTGGCATTGATAGCCATTGCAACCACAGCAAGATGCAGAGGCGTATGCCCAGAGGGTTCGACGCCCTATAAAGCAGTCAGGAATTTAATAGATACCAAGCTTTCTTAGTCATAGGCTCACAAGCATAGAGAAGTTGGCAAGGTGGAGTCCCCGGATAGGCTAGAATAAAATATGTAAACCGTCGGTAGTTTTCTCATGTAAGGATATGTGTACATTATAAATATATAATTTGTCAAAAGTATTATAAAGCCATGCTTCTCAAGTTTTTAGAAAAATCTGGAATACGGTAAATTAATTTTCTCATTCCCTCAAACAGCTAAATCGTCATTGGAAATGGCTGCATAACTTGCCTTTCATTTGCAAAAGCCCAAGTCTTTGACAGTACATACCGAGTTGATATCTGCTCCCTTTCGGACTAAGCAGACGATGATGTCCTCGTGGAGGATCCCGGCTGCCATATGCAGCGGCGTCATCCCGCTGCTGTTCAGGGCGTTCACATTTGCACCATAGCTGGTCAGAATCTGGACAGCAGCAAGTGCCGTGTATCTCACTGATAAATGGAGAGCCGTCTGGCAGCCGTCTCCCTCCACCTGTTGAGGATTGCAGGGAAACACACGACATGTTTGGCCTTGAGGGCTCCATCTCAGTTAGTTTCAATGAAAACAATGAACGTTCAAACATGGAATTGGAAGACAGTAATCTGAATTTCTGGATAAAGGGGGTCTCACTGGCCGCATCACCTGAGCACTGATGTCGACGCCGTGCTCACAGAGGAGCCGCAGACAGGCCTCCGTCTTCCTTTGCTCACCCAGGATAGAAGCGTGGAATTTTGAGCTCTGTTTCGCGCCGGTCGTCTGGACGCTCGGCCATGCAGACATTACAAAGTATAGGGCGGATCGACCACGCTGGTCCCTGCGGAGGGGACCAGGAATTGGTCAGTCAAAGACTGACTGATAGCTACCATGCAATGAGACACTGTGTGGCTAAACCTGAGAGAAGTTGGAATAAAGTTTGTCCACACCCTTAAATATCAACAACAAAATGGCATGCTTGGTTGACACCATTTTTATTTTTTTTCTGTGATATGACAACAGTGGACATGTTTCAACGAATTCCACCCGAGTAGTTATTCATTTCTTAGCGGAAGACACTCAACTGGTTGGTATACTATAAGGCAAACTGTTTCCAACCTTAAATAGTGACGCATTTTACATAATGATATCAAAAATGTGTTTACAGGGTAACAGTTTCTTTTTGTCATTCAGGATGAATTGGATAAACAATTAAAGAGGATCCACCCGTTCGTATGTCCGTTACATGTTGCGCATGTGTATTTGCACAGGCTTCTTTGAGTTTACTTCTCTATACCTGATGTCAGCATCTGCACCAGCTGCCAGGAGGGTTCTTATGCTCTCCACTCTTCTATAAGAAGCGGCTAAGTGTAGGGGAATGACAGCAGTGTCCTAAGGCAAGAAGACACATGCCAGACAAGACATAGCCAGAGAAACTTGAATACCAGAAAACGGGCGCTATTTTTTTTTTTTTTCCACTCAACACACGGCAGTTTCAACTTATTACTTTGGTGTTGTCAAGTCCTGTTGAATAATATGGTGCAGGATAACAAGTTATTATGCACATAATTTGGATTGCAGTAAAATAGCAAAAATGGCATTAAACTGAAATCCTCGACAGACCAGAGGGATTGATGAACCTCTATATTCAGCTACAGGGTGTGGTTAAGCAGCTTTAATTTGCATTTTAGTCATTCTGACTGCATTTTGTAACGATTTGTGGTATTTGAGTTTTTATATTTACCTTCCAGAAAATCTTTCCTGGTGCACCGTCTCTTATCTTGATGGGATAGTTCGCCCCGTAGTTTTTCGCCATTTCGTTAATACGTCCAACATCTTCATTGATAACTGCGCTGTAGAAGTCATTGTCGTGCCGGGTGTTTACACCAGCACACCAGTATTCGTTTTGCTTGTCCTCATCCAACATGCCCAAGCTGTGTTCCTTCGTGTCTTTGAGCTTTTAGAAGGCGTGGAGCTGTTTAAAAGCCTGTTCCTCTGGTTTGGTGGTGCAAGCATCAAAGTTCTGATAGGATGTCTGTTAGTCTTACACTTCATTGCGAGAAAACGGAAACTCTTTTTTTTTTTTTTACTACTTTACCTCTTCTGTCTTCTGCATTTGTGGTTGATCATGCTGGCAGTATCAAAAGTTGCTGGTCTAAGTTGGTTTTCAAACCAACATTTGAGCCCAGGTATGGGTTCTGAAGACACCCTTTCGCATTGTTTACAGACTGTTCAGTTAGATCTGTATTACGTTTAAAAAAGAAGAGGAATTGTTTTATTAATCATTTAAAAAGGCTTTAAACAAGATTTCATATTAACAAAAATCATTGTAATAAACTCTGTGTATCTCTTACCGTAGCCTTATAACTCTATTCCGACATAACCATTTCTTTGGTGGGAGGAATGTTCAATCAAGCGTTGTAGCGCATCACTGCCATCAGCAAGTTGCATTATATATCCTACACTATGATCTATCAATCTAACCCCTCTTCCCTTTCTTTTGTCTTTCCCAGCCGAGAAACATATTCCTCCATGGTCATGACCGCCACGTTCGGATAGGGGACTTCGGGTTGGCCTGCAGGAACATAATTCTAGAAAGCCATAAAAGCAGCACCTCCTTCAGCATGGGTACCTCATCGCCAGTCCCCCGTTCTTGTTACATACCAGAATTACCAGTAGGTGACGCTGTTCCGTTTAAACTCATATTATTGGTATTCTTGCAGAATCCTCACACACAACAGGCGTTGGAACATTTGTATATGCAGCACCAGAACAACTGAAAAGCTCCCATTATGATTCCAAGGTAACTATCGTAAAGAATATCGATCAGCAATTATCTCATTAGTACATGAATGCGGGCATCTTTGTGTCTGTGTTGAACACAAATTCAAACTTACTCCTGATTTCTGTTGCACTCTCTCTCCCAGTCAGACATGTACAGCATTGGCATCCTTGCTTTCGAGCTCTTCCAGCCCTTCGGGACAGAGATGGAGAGGGCCCGGATGCTTGGAGACCTGAGAGAGGGCAAAATCCATGACCCCTTTTGCCATAAATGGCCAGTTCTTGCCAAATACATCATGAGGCTGATGAGTAAAGAGCCCAGCCTCAGACCCACAGCCAGCCAGCTACTGCAGAGTGAACTCTTCAGCAGTAAAGACATAGTATGGAGAGATATCGTTTACGTCCACAAATAATTAAGAATTGCTTATAAAGTTAAAAAAAATCAAAAAAAAAAAATCAGTGTCACTTAATGATAACAGATTTAAAGCCTATTTGTTGCCACTTAAATGTGCCATCTTTGTTCAACTGTTTAATGCATCGTCACCATAAATGGAAAAGATTGTAGAGTAACTCAAGTCAATATAAGGAAACACGAGCTTCGGTATTTTGAGAGGATCTGTTCTAAAAAGATCTTCCACGTCAAAATCCTAAGTCATTACAAGAATAACTTTTGTGTCTCGCTTAGGTTATCCATGGACTGCAAAGAAGAGTTGAAGAACAAGAGGAAGAGATCATGCAGCTGAAGAGGCAGATTAGTCAACTCCAGACTTCACAAAGCCGTTAATTTCACTCGTCAGAACACCTGAGCCTTAATAATCCCTATACCTAAACTACCTGCATGTTTATTTCATCCAACCAGTATTCTACTTGTGTGAATTGGTACAGGTGGTCGAGTACATCAGTGTGCGCATTTAAGCGTGTCTGGAACACCTGCTTAAGAAACTATTTATCTTCATTTCATCGTTCAATTAAAAAAACTGTTTACTGTAATGAGACAATATTCCAAGAAAGTATTTGTTGTTTTTCATGCTATTGACAAGTATAGGTTTTTGGAATGATTTCCTTTCCAAGAATGTAAAACCTGAAACACTTGATTGTGTGCAAATAGAGAACAAGCAATTTTGGATGAAAGCCCAGTTAAAAAGTAAATGCCTTAAACATTAGCTTACTCATAATCATGTGAATTCGAATTTTGGGGACAACTATGTTGACAATCTTCAGGATGTTAATTTACCGGCCACATTGAATGCTGTGTTTTATTTTGGAATATTTAGTGCAGCGCTACCCTTTCTCAAGGCCCCTCTTTGTCCACTTATAAAGAGAATACGAGCCGTTGTTCGTTATTAATGTGATCGAGCAAGTTTGTGTAGCTTAAAGAAATAATATAAAGTCTAAATATTGAAGAGTGAGGGTGCAACGTGCAGGATGTGTGCTGCACATAATGGACACAAAGGTCAGGAGTAAGAACATGCGACGGATCTTCCCGAAACACGTCTCACACAGTGTAACAGCGGCAGCAGCCAATCAGAGCCCTCGTTTCATGAAGGGTACCCGGATGTACCCGTGGGGCAATTAGCTACGTCATTGTTCACCGCCGGACACCCGCTGGAAATAGGGAATGGATTTACAATCGCTATTAACGTATTCATAACAATTTCCAGGTGAGTGGTTCGTTCACGATACGCTTGAATGGCACTTTAAGTGCGCGGCCGTTGTTTTCCGCAACGTCTAGGCCTCCGGAATTTATTGTAGTAGCCTTACACCGGTTCTCCGTCATGTCGGGGGAGAGCAGCGCAATGAGCACACAGCCGCCGGTGTCGAGCCCCTCCTTTCTCTGGCCATATAACCGCACCGTTAGCCGGGCCCATGCTGTAAAATCACCGTTTAGCGAGTTGAAAGTTGCAAAGTGTTATTGGGCACGCCAGCAAATTGGCGTCTTGCTCTCCGCTGTGTCAACTAGCTCCCATCGTGCCAAGCCCGCTAGCAGCGTTAGCATCGGCGTAGCCGAACAACCGCCGCACGTTATGCTAGCTGCGTTCTGTTGCTATGTACTACATTTCAACCAACGTTCCACGGTTCAAATGAACCGCACGATTGGGTTCTTCCCCGGTGTGCGGTCGCGGTAGCCGTTCTCGTCCCCGCAGCAGACGGGTAGGATAAGCGGACCCCGCTCTTTGGTCTTGCGTTTTGTTTCAAGTTTAACCCGCTGCTTGTTAAAGGCCTAGCCGCCGTCTGTTGGCCAATGTGAGCCAGTCTTCTGGAGCAGGTGGGAGGGAACAGCTGGTGTTGTAAACGTGCTTCCGACCGGGAAATTTCCTTCCCGACGTTTTTTGAATCAGTAACGCTATAGAGTAGTGCTTACGGCTCCTGTTAAATAAATAGGAAAAAAACAAACAAACACAAACAAAGGAGGGAAAAATGAAAAAGAAAAATACACACCCACCCCAAATGGCAGCCAACGGCTCGCCGCCGTTTCTGTATGTTTTTGTAAGAGTTAACCGTTGCTAGCGTAAAGTGAAAGTAACAAATGGTCAACCACCATAGATTTATTTTTCAATCGGCGACTGAGCGCCATTCAGCCGTCAGCCTTGTTGCACAATGTTTTCTTTTTTCCGTTTCTTGTAAAGAAGATGCAATAAGCCCAATCGATTATCAAGTCATGACCATGTTACTAACTGCTCTGGTGGGATTGAAGTGCGACCTCACGTTTTGATGTCACTGTTGTCCTGGTTTTTCCTCACCTAACATGGTCATTCTGCAGTTGAATGATTTCTGTGACTTCACTAACTGCCTCGCATTTTATCATAATTTCTCAGTAATGAGAATTAAATGGACGTGGCTCAAATATTTATATTTTTAGCATAATTCTCCCTATCAAAAGTACTGGACAAAGTGTCACTTCACGGATGTTGTTGCCATGTGTTATAGTAAATGTTTACATTGTTAAAGTCAGAGCACTGATAGGTTTGTGTTGCAAGGTTTTGGACGATAGAATTCCAGTCTAATAATTCACCCCAAATAAATCACTCAGGTGTATGTACACACGTGAAACACTGAAGTCTGCTTTTTATTCCCAAGTTGATATACTTGAATGTTAATTTATATTTCTCCCCAACCTACAGCAATGAACAATGACCATTGTTGACAGATCTTCTGAAAAGTCCGAACCCGAGACAACTGGATTCAAGCGTTCCCCCCTTAACAGTGGAGACGTTGGAATGGATGGCAGCTGTTCCAGCAGCTGGGCAGTGGGCCCCACCCTTTCCAGTGACTCTACACGACTTAAGGCTCCAGGAGGATGCCTGGGGCCAACACCTGGTGCTGCCATCTACAACAGTACCTCTTCTTCTGTAGACCGACCCAAAGAGCAAGGTAAGAGCTTTTTAAAGGTTTACAAAAAGCTAATTACTGTCTTGTCTTAATCAGAAATATCCCAATGCCTCCAAGTCCGCACATAGCCAGGTTTTAGTCAGGGTCTGCCTTGTCTTTATACCTGAAATAAGAGATGAGCAAATGCTCAAATATATATATATATACTGATACCACCAAAGAGCTCCACTGAACGCCACAGGAGGTCTTTCCTACCTGAGGCTATCAGACTTTTTAATTCCTCTTCCCTCAGCCGCAGGGAATCTTCAATCTTTGTAGTTACCGCTAACAGCTAAGACAATTTATATTTCATTATATTTCTTATTCTTCCTCCTTTCCACTATTACCTATTACTGTTATGTTTTTACTTGAAACTCTGGCACAATAATTTCCTTCGGGATTAATAAAGTTGTTCTCATCTCATCTCATATATACATAAGTGTAAAGCAGTAATTTAGACCTGATTCCACTACAAGAAGTTTGTATTTTCTCGTTCGTCTCAGTTTACTCTGGTCTGAATTGGATTAGTTCTTTTAAATTTGGTGTGACCAAAAGTAAAGCAGTGGCTGCTGTTTTGATAATGAGATTCCATTCCTTTTAACAACCTAATTCTAATGCCAGGATAAATTGTTTTTCTTTTGCTTTGGTCTGCAAGTGTGGTTTTCTTGGTATGGGGCTCCTACCTGGTTAAAAAAAAGATACTGCTTACTAAACCTGTAGTGACACTTATTTATAATAGATATTTTAACAACACACAATTTTGGGAAGGTAAACAACCTCACAAAATTTTATTGACGGCCTGGTGAAGTGAGTTTCTGTAAAGTCACGTCAGGAACTGATCTAGAATTTGCTTTGAGAAACATCAATAATAAATGAACAAATAGCTTAGTGTGCACTCATCTTTATTGGAGTGGGTGCCACAGCTCGGACTGCCACCAGTATTCTGCTGTGCTTCCGCTTGTCCTGTTATATAACCAAACTAGTTTTGCAAAGAGAGCATCAGCCATTACTTACTTTTTGCTTTGTTTTCTTTTAATCGACTCGTAACAAAGATGCAGGGCAGACAACTGGATTTCTGTTTTTGTTCTGTCTTCTCCAGTCAATTTGTTAAAATACAAGTATTATTAGATCAACCGAAAGGACCGGACTAGATGTGACTTCTACACATACCATCACAGTACATGCTGATTCCATTTGATGTCCTGTATTTATTGTATTATTGATTTTGGCTCTGTGTGTCCAGTGATTAGCAGTGATGATGGCATTGAAATGCCACAGAAGGTCCTGTTTCCTGCTGAACGGCTCAACCTAAAGTGGACCCAGATACACCGCATTGGTGCTGGCCTACAGAACATGGGCAACACTTGTTTCCTGAACTCAGCATTGCAGTGTCTCACCTACACGCCCCCGTTTGCTAACTACATGCTCACAAGGGAGCACTCCAAAACATGTAAGTTCAATGGTTGTCTCTAACATATCTCTGGTGTCTTCCTCATCCCTCAACATTGTTTCCTTCTCTCCATGCCCCAGGTCATGAGCCAGGCTTCTGTATGATGTGCACCATGCAAAACCACATAATTCAGGTGTTTGCTAATTCAGGCAACGTTATCAAGCCGATCGGTGTGCTCAATGAGCTTAAACGTAAGTGATGTGATAAACTGCACTGCCCTATGAACACAAAATGTTTAACCTGATATGAATGGCAGGAGGCGCTGTATCTCTGTTTACCTCCTTCATTTTGGAGGGAAACGCTCATGATTTTTTTTTTTTTTTTTTTGTTTTCATGTTTTGCTCTGTATTTTATGCAGGGATTGCTAAGCATTTCCGCTACGGAAGTCAGGAGGATGCCCATGAGTTTTTACGGTACACAGTGGATGCTATGCAAAAGTCCTGCTTACCAGGGACCAAGTAAGTTTCATTTTATGCTTGATTTGCAGAAGATAAACCATATTCATTGTGGTGTTAATAAGGGCTGACTAGTAATACTGTGAGTACATTTTAAGCTTCCCTGATAATTCTGCCTGAATGTTGTGTGTGATTTATTCATATTTTCCTTCTGAAATAAATGTAATTAGAACTGAACCTTATCCGTATGAATGGTCAGCACAGCTCCACATATAAAATTATTTGTTAATTAATTAATCAGCAGTTATTTGTAGAATAAGTGCTGATTAATGCACATGCTGTGCTGAATATTGTGTTTGTCATTGAACAATTGAAAGGTAGTTTTGGGAACCTTGAGCCCGTTTTTATTTTCAATTTATGTTAACAAGTGATTTCTCAACTAATTTGCCTTGCTCTATATCCTTCCTCTCTTACTCATCAGACGAGCATGTTTTTGATTCGTATATATTTTTCTATGCAGATTGGACAGACAAACACAAGCCACTACGTTTATTCATCAAGTATTTGGTGGATACTTAAGATCCCGAGGTACATTTTCATGACCGTTCTCTTCTGAAACATTTGAATGTTGCTCCTCTCGACTCATAATTGATACAATTTTTTCCCTTTGGCAGTTAAATGTTTAAACTGCAAAGCAGTCTCTGATACATTTGACCCTTTTCTGGACATAACTCTAGAGATCAAGGTAACTGCTTAGAACAAAAATGTTACTCATTCATTATGCATTTGTTCTGAAAGAACCACCCCCTCTTGATCAATAAAGTATATATTAGTCAAGGAATGCTCAGATTATATTTTCGTTTTTCTTCAGACAGCCATCAGTGTCTCCAAGGCCCTAGAGCAGTTTGTCAAGCCGGAACAGCTGGATGGAGAAAACTCATACAAATGTACTAAGTAAGTTAGTCTTCAAATTTCATGTGTGACGGATTATTTAATATGATTAGTTATGTTATTATTCTCCCATGATAATGGAACATTCCTGTTTCCCAGGTGTAAAAAAATGGTCACAGCTTCAAAAAGATTTACCATCCACCGCAACGCCAACGTGATCACTCTGTCACTTAAACGCTTTGCAAACTTCAGTGGCGGCAAAATCACAAAGGTACACTGATAAACCTGGACTGAAGTGGAAGCATCTTGGTGTATACCTTGGTGTCACCATTGTGCTTATCTCATGCCAATACAAAGTGATTGCTTGAGTGCTTGGTATTAATCAGCTATTTGCCTTTGGTCATCAGGATGTTAAATATCAAGAATACCTGGACCTGCGGCCCTTTATGTCTCAGTCCCAGGGTGAAGCCCAGGTTTACGGGCTGTATGCTGTACTGGTCCATTCTGGATTCAGCTGCCATGCTGGACACTACTTTTGTTACATTAAGGTACTGGCACTGATATGACTGGTTAACTTTTATTCTATTGAAGCTTTGATGTTTTAATCTTTTCTTTCAATATCATCACAATTAATCAATGTTTTATTGAGTCGTGACCAGATTATAAAATTCCAAAATCAGCTTTACTGATCACAGTGAAAAAGACATTGTGTTCAACCCTTTTTCTCTTCCTGTTTATCTCCCAGGCGAGCAGTGGCCAGTGGTATCAGATGAACGACTCCTCTGTATCCATCAGTGACATCCGGACAGTCCTCAGCCAGCAGGCCTACGTCCTCTTCTACATCAAGTGAGTGAACCATAAATAACAGCTTTCTTTAATTGTTGGATCATAAGTGTGCTTTTTCTTAAGATTACATGTAAGAAATGAGAAATAAGCCGCCTCCTTGCATTTTGGCCTGCTTTGTGAAGTTCTAATCTTTTGTGGTTTTAATTGTTCAGAACTCTGTGTGTTCTCTCTGTGCTCCTGGAGTATCTCAGTCCATAATAGTGACTGACATTAATTGAAAATACGAGTTGGACAGAAAGAAAACTCGATGAAGTGGATTAAGAGAATAGAAGGGGCTTAAAATGAAAAAGACAGGACAAAATGGGGAAAATCCAGCATGTTTTGAACAAGATTATAGCAGTGCCACGGTCACAGCACGAGTCGCAAAAGGTGATAAGACGAAGATTGAAACAGATCCGTTGGATCATCTCCATGGTGCCAATTTGTGGTACACACTGCGTGATGTGACAGCGCGGCAGGAACTGCTCGCTACAGGCTTAATCGCAGAATGTATGGAGTTGTGATACCACAGACGTGTACGACAGGTTTTTAGTTAGCAGCCAGAAAATTTTGACATACACTTGTAAAATGAACATTTCACTTTTTTAGATGTCATTTCAATCATAAAGATGTTTGAGATGTTTCTTTTACACCTTAGTGGTTTGTAACTATTCCGGTCCTATTTTGCTTTACCAACTAGTAGTGTGCTCATTTGTACGTATTGTGCTATTTTTGGTCATTTTATTGGAAGACCATCATTTTCAAATGAAATTCAAAAGTTTAAGATAGTATTCATTATATGTTTCAGTATTTCAGCCCCACCCCATTCATATCCACACAGCTTAGCATCGCGACTGTGGGCAGTTCTTTGGCATTAATAGGGTCTCATTAATAGTGTCACTGTTACTTCAATTCTGATGTTGATAAAGTAATGGCAACGATGTCAAGGTCCGGGTCACCTCACGTATTTGCTGTAACTATTGTGATTTTGTCTTGTGTCTTCAGGTCTACTGAAGCGCAGAAAACAGGAGACTATGGCCACATGGGCCACAACCCAGCCATTCCTGGTCAGTTGTCCCCGCGCCCAGTAGTGATACCACGTACAAGCACCACAGTTGAAGACAACAACATTGGTTTCATTGGACCCCAGCTGCCACCACACATGAACAAGGTTGTGCTGATGTGCTTTCCTCTGTATATGGTTGAACATTCATTGTTGTACTTCATTTAGGACATGCATAAGCCTGTGAAAAATCCGAAGTGACTCTTTTGTACTTTGTCGCCCTCCGCAGAGTACCTTCCACATGAATGGGAATGGATCTCTGAGGGATTATCGCAACACCTCCAAGCCCAGCACCAGCAGTAGTGTTGTTGGAAAGCCTAGCCACGGTCTGACATCCTCCTCTTCCATCTCCCACTCTGTCAGTCGGCCCACAGCGATCCCAGATCATGACAAACGCCAGAAACTTTCATTCTTCTTTGGACAAGGCAAACAGAACAGCCCATCCTTCTCCGCATCCTCTTATAGCCAGCCGTCCTCTGCCAGCAGCAGCAGCAGCTCCTCTAGCTCTTTAGCCTCCTCACAGTCTACCTCAGACTTTCACTTTGTTCCACGTCAGCTTAACCACCTTAATGGCACGCCCTGCCGCAACGGGGCTGCTCACGCTGGAGGGAACGGTGCATCCTTCTTGGTGCCGTACAGCCAAGAGTCTTCAGAGGAATCGGACCAGGAGAACTCTGCCGGTTTGGATAACGGCTCTCTCACAAAGACTCATCTAAATGGTAACAACAGAAATGGTGGGGATCTCTTCGATAAAGCTTTCAGTTCCACTAACGGGGAGTCAGGGGTTCACCACAACGGAAATGTTTTAAATGGATCAACCTGTGGCATCGCTAAAACTACCCAAAATGGGCACCATTATGGAAACAACAAGGTCAATGGACACAGTACCCCGGCTAAGGTAGATATCAGGATTTGCAGTCTCTTGGTATCATATTAGTATAAACGGATTTCATCTGGCTGACTGAATATGGATTTTTTTCTTGTCTTTAGGTCTCTGGCAGTAGTTGCAGTTTGTCGTCAGCGGAAACCGTCTCAGTCAACGGGCTTGACAAAGACCACAGTCAAACAAGGTAAGATTAGCTTTGTAGCGCTGCAGTACGTAAGGAAAACGTCTCCGTTTCGAAATATATACACTTGCATTGACATTACCCGTGTCTTTTCACACACCGCTAACCATTTTATTCTTGACACCGGTTTCTCTTCTTTTCTTTTTTTTGTTTCCAGCAAAGAGGAAAATAGTAATGCCTCGACCCAAGCCAGTGCTTCTCAGAGCACACCCCCCACTGCTAGTGAAAGCCAGCACAACTCCACTCCTGACTTAAGGGCTAAAACAGCTTCTGACCCGCTGCCTCAGCACACAGCATCCACCGCTGCTAGCTCTCCCCCCGCAGCTACTGCTACTAAAACCCAATCTGTCCCGACTCAAGAACCCCCTCCCTCCTCTGCTCATCACGATAACCCTGCAGCCTTAGCGGGCCCCACAGAGGACTCACAGAGCACCAGCGGGGCTCATGGGGTTCCACAGAAGGTTGTTGTCCCTGAGGATCAAGCAAAGGATCTCCCGCAGACCAATGGCTTATCAGCAGGGACTGAAGGAAATACTGTTGTCAAGGAGCATCTCCAGTACAATCCCGGTTCTCGAAGCGGCGGGAGACGAGCCTCCCGGGAGAGGGAGCGGGACAGACTGCACTCCTCTGACTGGAGCAGAGATCGGGAGAGGTATTACAGGGACAGGAGTCAGGAGCGAGACAGCGACGGCGACGGCCATCGGTACAGGCGGGATCACAGGGATTACCGGTACCATCACCGCTCGTACAGGGACCGTTTGCCTCCTCAAGATCGTTATTACAGGGACTGGGAATCCGAGCGTCGCTGGGAGCGAAACTCTTACCACCCCAGGGAGCGAGACCGAGACAGGTGCTCTAACCATTACCACCACTATCACCAGCACCAGCCCAGAGACGACCGGGGCCGCGAGCGGAGAGGCTACGGCTATCCCTACCACGACGAGCCCCACGGTCGCTGGAGGTGGCACCAGGAGAGTCGAGAGGCACGCGAGAACAAAGACAAGAGCAACGGCAGGAACAGGGATCACGACCGTTCGAAAGGGACCTCCACCCCAGTTTCAGTGCCGGACATGTCATCCAAGACCTCGCCGCCTCGCGGTCTCGGCCCTGCATTCACTTCTTCAAATAGAGA
Source organism: Fistularia commersonii (assembly GCF_037954325.1). Classification (NCBI taxonomy): domain Eukaryota; kingdom Metazoa; phylum Chordata; class Actinopteri; order Syngnathiformes; family Fistulariidae; genus Fistularia; species Fistularia commersonii. Next base: position 7,578,652 of record NC_141316.1, read on the forward strand.
GGAACTAAATCACAAGAGCACTCGGAGCAAGGAGAGGGATGGCAGCTCTGAGTGCCGCTCACATAAAAAACACAAAAAAAGCAAGAAGAAGAAGAAGTCAAAGGATAAAGAGAGGAGCCGTGGGAGCAGGTGAGTCATTTCACCTCTGCCTCTTTGGATGCTGATTAGATGGCCAGCCGTTGCAGCGCTCTGCTGCTCACTGTGTTGTGTGTCACGGATGTAGTAATATTGCACTCCCAGAGTGTATTTTGCAAAGACGGCATTCGATCCAAAAACCATTTGTTTCGTAGTGTTTTCATCTGTTTTCTCCTGTGAAAAGTGCGTTCGATTTCTGAATAACAAAGTTGCTTACATTTTCCCTCTTTAGCGGGATCCAGAGGCGATCTAATAAAGACAACCTAACAAACCCACAGTGCCCTCTAGTGTTCCGGGATCACGCGTGGGTTCGCTTGATTTGATTTAGTTCCGACAATAAAGTCTACCGGATCATTTTTTTTAAATCGCGATGCGGTGCAGTCCGGACAACCGATCATTCCCGACGTCACCACCTCAGCCACGAGCGGGTTGAGAATAAGGCTTCTATTTTTTGTATCTCGCTAGGAGCTCGGACTGGGACTCTGACAGAGGTGAGACAAAGAAGAGAAAGAAAAAGAAGAGGCACCAGGACCGCGAGGCGGAGTATCCGAGCCCGGCTCCGAGCCACCGGACCAGGAGCAGCGAGGAGAGGGAAAATCGCAAACGGCGCTACTACGACTTCAAGGAATCTAAACATGAAAGCGACTATTCACCGGTGAAACGCTGGCGCGGCGACCACGGCAGCGACCCGCACCCGTTCCCCTCTCACAGCACCCCGCCCTCTGCTGACAACTCAGTCCGCCGCCCCTTTAACGGCTACACAGGTATTTTGGAAGAGTTCAAATCCCGATCAGAAACGTTGAAATTGTGGGACGCAAGAAGCCTTGAGGTCAAGTTCATTTGTCGCTCTGGTTTCGCAGGGAACGGTTACAGCCGAACTAATGGGTTCTCCGGCAGCCTGAGCAGCCCCACCAAGCACTGACTGTGAGTGGCCGTCCTCCGCCAGCCCCCCGAGCTGCGCTACGACACACAACTCACACGCCGCTCTCGTTTTTCTTTCAGATTCTGAGATATACAACAGCGGAGGAATGTCAACGATTAATGGACGCGGTGCTTTTTCACAGAAAAAAAAACGGAAAAAAAAAAAACAAACTATTTTACCACAAGTTAAAAGTGTTTGCAATGTTAAGATTTTTTTTTTTTTAAAGGCTTTGATTTATTTGCAGTAATACTCCTTACTCTGGTTAAAATACTGTCTCCTAGTGAACATTTATGATGGAAAAAAAAAAAGATAATATATATACTTTTATGAACTCGAAACAAAGCCTGGAGCTTAAACATCTCAACTGCTGCTCAGTGGAACTCAGGACTTGAAAACTTGTTAAAACCCACCGTGGATCTCCACCCGACTCAAATAAGACTGAAACAAAGGGATGAACAAGGTTTAAGATGTCATCATATCTTCATAGCTGCAGTGTTTTTAAGTTTCTTTGGTCCCACTGGGAGCGGTCTCACTCACACACACACACACACTCACACATACACACACACTCTCACGGAGGGAGATGTTACTGAATGAGCGCAGCGGCGGGAGCAAGGCATTCCTCGCTGATACCTCCACGTTACTCTTGACTGACTCGAGGACCCCCCCGCACCCTTTCCTTTTTTTTTTCTCCTTTCCCTGTTTCTGTTCAGCTCCGAAGCCGAAGAAGATTCCCTCTTTGTCATTTTTAAACTTTTTAACAAATGCAACGGTTTCTCTCCAGATCATGTCTCTCTCTCTCTCCTCTCACAATCTCTTCCTTTTTAAACGTTCAGAAAACTTTGGTTGCGGCTGTGGACCATTAGTGTTTGCTTTCAAATGGAATTATGCGGTTTGTGTCTTCTAGCGTCATAAGGAATACTGTGAATTTCATTTTGAACTGTACTATCAGTTATTTTTATACGTAAAAGATCCTGTATCAGGATTACCTGTAGATGTTTTGTTGTTTTGCTTTGTAGAAAAAAAAAAAAGAACTTGTTAAAATGTCGACTCTGACCATATTCCCTGGACGAATCTCAACGAGTATGGTTTGTCTTTTTCACATTTTGACAGAAGTTAAAAACTACTGTTATCCCTTTTAATTTAGCATGGAAGAATTTATACATTGTATAAGGTAAACGCCTTAAAAATACATTTGTTAATGTCAGAAATTGTAACTTTGTTCTTGGTCTTTGTGTACGAGCTGCTTTGACATGAATGGACAATAATAATGATGATATGAGACGACTGACAAGTTGCCGGTTTTGAAAAGCTCCGGTCTAAAGCTCGATTGTATCCTTGTGAAGCTCTACGGGTGGAAAGAATGACCGGCGTAGACGCGGTGTGTCAACAGATCAGTGGGAGCTCATAGCTGCATGTTCAGGTTCTGTTAAGACACATTTCTCTAGTTATCCTATATTAACTCAGCAATATCAACTCCCCACCCCCCCCCCCACCCCACCCCACATCGCTTTATTCACGTGTTGGAAATAACCAAAGACCTGGTACGCTTGAGTCCCGCTCCTCTCAACTGAAATCACGTGCACTCGGAAGCGTTTTTGTTTTTTTTGTTTTTTTTTTCTAACCAGCATGTATTTTTATTCAAAGTCTTCATCAAAAGTAATTTATCAGCGGCTTTACCCCCGAATAAAGATGGAGCCACGTTAAAATCCCAAAGCAACAAGAAAACCTTTTTTTTTTCCCTCCTATCAGCACGTTTGGGCTCACCCCCCAACACACACACACACACACACACACACACACATACATACATACACACCTTGATCAGGGTGTTAACCACACTATGTCTATATGTTCCTGCCAAATTCAACATTTGTGAGCTCTACTGTGATATATAACATGTTCTGCTCAGTCTAGAGCTGCACAACTAGTGTAAACTGTTAAATTCAAAAGGTGAACGGGTATAGGCAACGGCCATGATGATTTACATGCTACATAAACACATTAAAATAAAAATTAAAAAAATTAAAAAGTGTACATTAATACTATACATGCATAATGTTCATTGGAGGCTGACGTTTTTTTTTTTCTTTTTTTTTTTTTTTTTTTAAACCGATTAAAATAAATACAAAAAGAAACTTGTTCACGGGAGATGGACCTTCAATACGTAAAATACTCAAACATAACAGTTTTAGGGCAGCGTCACCGTGACCACCTCGAAAGGTCACCGCTCAGTACTACTGTACATGTGAAGTGTTTCTCAGACCGGTGGCCGGAGTCGGCGAGTAAACTGGAAATGAGCCGAGGTTTCTCACGTGTACTCGTAAAGATCGTTGTGTTTGCATAATACAGGTACACAATCAGACCAGCTGATTTACAAGCCTGAGGCTTTCTGTTGTTTTTCAGGTTAATATAAAACATTGTCCATGTCTGCAGTTCAGTTGCAGCTCCAGCACTTTGACGTTAATTTCCTTATGCATCCAGCAGAGGGGGCTGTTGGCACAGCCACGATATAGAAAGCTTAAAAAGATTCCCTCCATTTTTTTTAGCTTCAGCTCTTCTTCTTCGCTTTGTTTGTGTCGAGTTCCACAAAGTTCTTTCTGGTCTCCTCCGCTCATTTCAGTCCTCAGTAAACGACCCAAGAGTTCCAGTCAAAAGAGTCTCTTTGTCGCCTGTTTCTGCTGTGTGTCCTCCTGAGCTGAAAACACAGGGGAGGCCTTCACTTCCCCCTCATCACACACACACACACACACACACTACACTGGGTGAGAGCCTTCATCATTTCTTATTGGCTATCCTCCGCTTCCTGGTGGCCAGCATATCGTAGAAAGGATCCCTGCTGATGCTGGCTCTGCAAAGGCGAGATAGAAACACAAAAATAAACAATAGAGAAAACTTCATACCTCCCTGGACCACCTGCGGCAAACCCCTGCCTCTTAACACACATTTTTATCTTTTTTTTTTTTTTGTGCTTTTCAATTCGCAAAAATGCATAGTCACTTTGTGGAATGGGATTTAGTTTCTCTAATACAGGTTTTTTGGGGACATTGAATGCCACTATGGTGATACTCCAGCCCCTGGTAGGGACTTTTCCCTCTTTCTTGACATAAAAAGAATGAAACAAATAATTTTTACGATTGTTAATGGTCTTACGTCTGCTTTTCAGCTACATCTAATTGGTGTCTGGGAAGCCCAGATGTCCGTGAATGGAACGTGCCACGCTGTTTATCTACAAGCTTGTAAACTTGTGACAGGAGAACACATGACATGAGCTTTCACGGTATTTTTCCTTTGACTGGACATTTGACATGGTGTTTTTTTTTTTGCATATTTCTAATGCCGATCTAAAATTGCCACCGGCAGGCAAAAATACACCTTTAAAAATATAATTATAAAAACTTTCCGAGAATATTTCCCCCGACTTTGTGAAATCATGTGAAGTGAAGCATTTCAAGGAAATGCGGCGTATGTCAAGATGAGGAAAAAAATGCCAATGAAATAGAATTGAAGCAAAAACTTCCTCATAAAATGAACAACTTTCAGTATTCGAGTGTTTCTATAATACAATCATGCTAGGAAATGTTGCGCTGCGTGAAGAAAAATCGATGATAACGTAGATTTCCAGTCCCTGACAGCAGCAGAATCAGCAAATATCAGGCGTCGCCCTGATTCACCACAAATGATAACAGCATTTCCGTTGGCCACGAACACCTCCTGCAGGCGGGGCGCGTGTGAAACACCCGACGCGTCGTTTCAAGGTCAACGAAGTTTAAACCTCCCAAGTAGACAAAGAGCGGCGCTTATCTCATCCTTCCCCTCCGCTCTCAGTGCACGTGACGGAGCTGCAGGACCTCCGGTAACCTCTTCTAGCCTTTTAACGGGAGCACGTGTCGATGCTAAGTGGGTTTTTAATGCCTTCAGAGGATGGAAGAATTCGGTAATATGATTGTCCGCCGTATCGATCACAGCGAACCCGGGTGGAGGGGCGTTCCTTTCGTCTCCCGCTTTCCTCCCCGGGTATTAAGGCGGCGTTCGGATGTGACAAATCAGTCGCAAAAGCTGCCGGCGCTCTGGAGGGTGTGTACGCTTGTGAGAGAGTGTGTTTTCCTTTGCTTGCTGAGTCCTAATCAAAGGGAAGTGAGCTTATCCAGCAGAGCAGAAATCACATCTGAGTGTTATCTGCGCACAAGTGTGAGAAACAGTCACATTTAGTCACCAGTGTGTGTATGTGTGTGTGTGTGTGTGTGTGTGTCTGCACGTTTATGATTAGACTCACAGCTCACATTCTGCGCGAGTGTGTGAGGACGTTTCTCACAGTCAAGGTCACGCATGAGAAGGTCCCACGTGGGACCGGGCCGGCCTGGCTAAGTGCCCTCTCGGTGTAAATGGATCCCGGCCGGCGTGGCATCTCTTACTTGATGGATTTGATCCACTCCTCCTTCTCCTCCGGCGTCGGGGCCGATATCCTGTACACGACGTGGTTGCCCTCGACGACACGACCGTCCGCCTCCGTTTTGCAGGCCTTGATGACCTGGCCTTTGTGGTTGGGGTTGTAGAGCTCGAAGCAGTTCTGGGAAGACACGGTGAGACAGACGTGTGACGAGCGCGGGGAGGAGATGACGGGAAGTAACAATGGAGTCACAGAGGAAGGAGCTGCTCCTCACAGGTTTCCTGGGCTCGTCCACCTCCCGGATACTCAGGTTCTCCAGTGGGATGATCCCGCGAGGTTCTTTATCCTGGAATCAAACATAACACACACAAATTGTGCATCAAGAATGTACATATTTTTTTTATCCATCTAGGAAAAAACTAAATAAATAAAATAAAATAAAGTAAAAAAATAAAATAAAATAAAATAAAGTAAAATACAATTAAATCAAATTAAATTAAATTAAATTAAATTAAATGAAATGAAATTAAATTAAAAATCCTGTATTATTGTGCTGCTAACCTGCAGCCTTAGTACCACAATTTCCCACCTGTCTATAGAGCACATGGTGATGTACTACCCAGTGAAATAATTGTTTCAAAAGGGAAAAATAGGATTGTTGCAAAAAAAGGAATAAAGGAATCCGAGTAGTCATTCAAATGCAGTAGTGATGATACTCATTTTACTCCGCAGTTTATCTGGGTGAGTTGCAATTCTTCGCAAAACATAGAATGCATGTCAAATTTGTATATCATTCAAGGATAACCTCAAGATTTAACCTAATTTGCGTCTGTTATTCCCGTCATAGTTCATTCTATGTTGACGGAGCGTTCAGATTGATATTTGTGCAGATTGTTTTCTATTTGTCTCCCTTTCAGTCCTTTAATTCATCCATTCCCTGATTAGATCCAATTGAATGGCAGAACAGCGGATGATTCAATCCGGAGAGCTAAGATAAACACCGCCGCCCCCGGGCCCCACCATTAGGTCGAATTACAACACAAACAGTTTTTGCATCTTCCAGCATATGTCATTTTTTTAAGCATTTAAATCCTCATTTTAAAATGGGAATGCGAAACGGCTTTTGCGGGGATCTGCAGGAATATTATTTTCTATACAATTGATTCTGCTACGTTTCAATCCGACAGGATCTAAGTTAGATTTATTCTGAATCCGTGCATTGTTTTGCAAGAAGTACGGCGAGGTTACTGGGCGTTACTGGGCCTTTCACTAATAGCATGAGAAAAATGAATAATAATAATAATGATAAATCATTCCCTGTGTATCATTTCATGCTGGGTTCTAAAATCATCCTTAAAATGCAGGTGAGACAGCAGATATGATTGCTAAAGGGTCTTACCAGCTGCTTTACGACTAAAAATGCTCGTGGATGGTGCACCGTTAACCTTTATTCCAGATATTGGATTTTTATACATCCCTTAGAGCTTCATATTAACCTTCTCGCAGGAGCCAAAGATACTTTCTATTTAAAGCCCGAGTCAAAAGGCTGCTTCGCCTGCACGGGGAGGCCGCGCACAAACCCTGAATGCTACACACACATTTTCCCCGCCTGGGTCTTTTTATTTCACGCATGTCTGCTATAAACGTAGTACAGCGGCATAACATACAAAACGATAAATATGAAGTTGTCGATGTCACTTCTATGAAGACGCAGCGTTTGTGATTTCCTCGGAACAAAGCAGCCGCTGGGATCCCTTTGCATCGAACCTGACAGCATCAAAGTGGAGCTCCAAGGTGGAAATTAAAGGTTTTTGTCCACCCTGGTCACGTCGGGGACAGCCCCCGAGGGGCGCGTAACTCTAAACTCTCCATCCTGCAGCGACTCCCATTGTGTCTGAGAGGCCAGATGTGAATGTGTGTGTGTGTGTGTGTATGTGTGTGTGTGTGTTGGGGGAGACCTTGAGGAACAACCCCATATCCTGCTTGTCATCTTCCTACAAATGAGGGGGCACAGCAGGGGGGGGGTAGGAAATGCCCGAGGACGACTACTCGGTCGGCTGTGTGCGCGCTCATGTGTGTGTGCATATGTGTCTGCGCTTGTGTGTGTGTGTCTGCACCCATACTACTGCTGGGAGATAATGCATGGTGTGTGTGCTGAGGGATTGCATGTCTTTATGTGTGTGCCAGTATTTACATGTATATCTGCGATTGTGTGTATGTCTGTGTGTGTGTGTGTGTGTTTGTGTGTGTGTGTGTGTGCGTGCACCCATACTTGCGACCGCTGTCAGATTATGCATGGTGTGTACGCTAGGGGGATTGCATGTCTTTATGTTTGTTCCAGTATTTATGCGTATGTCTGCGAGATTGTGTGTGTTTATGTGTGTGTGTGTGTGTGTGTGTGTGTGCGTGCATGGGGATTGCACTCAGAGTTCTGGGGTGACACACTTTGGGTTGGGAGGGGTTGAGGAGGTGGCACTTTGCATAAAGCTCAGATGGGGCAGATGTGAGGCGTGGACTTTGCAGATGTTTGGCGTGATGGCTGGTGGTAATTACTGGAATGAGGTTCATGTGGGTCAAAGAGCCGCGCTGGAAGGCGAAGACCTTCGCCTCTGTCGTCTTTAACTATATTCATTTGTGTGTGTCGGGGTTGATTTATTTGCATTAACCCGCTCGGTGAAGCGTGATGCCGAAACAAGCTCGACTTCCGGGTCGTTTTTTTTTTTTTTCTCCCCAAAAACCTCTGCGAACTTGAGCGGGCAGAACACGATTCGATCTCGCGAGCTTGTCTAGACTCTCCGAATCTTAATCGGAACGAATGGATTAAATTATATCAGTTAATGGTGTCATTTCACGGAGGGGTGACGCCAAACAAATTATCCGCTTTTTCACAGCCGCTTCTTTTTACAAATATAAGCTCATGGGAACAATCTTTTCTCGGAACGGCGTCCGCCAAGGGTAAAAGGTAAATGCACGTATGGATGGAGCCTTCGCTGCAGTACCGCCGGGAGTCCTGGAGGGGCAGTGTTGCGCAGTTCGCTCAAAGAGCAGAGAACAAGAAGACGACACGGCGTCGGTGCAATCGCGGAGAAGAATTCTCCGTCCACGATGTATTTAATGCTCGTACTGACGGCCGCTGCCTTTTTCCCAGCGGGCTCCCCGACCGCCGCCATGTTTGTTATCGTCTGGAAGGGCAATCTGAACTCTGCACTGCCTTCTAGTGGATGTAGTGCTTAAAAAAGCATCCTGCTTATTTTTGTCATTGCTATTGTCGCTCTGTTTACGTTCCTATCCTTGTTGTTGTTGTTTTGGTTGTCTATTCTCACCCTTGCTGTTTTGTTTTCATTCTGTCATCCATTCTTATCTGTGCTGTTGTATGTTGTCGTTGATGTTTTCTCTGTTGTCTTTTGCTAGTGCTAAAGCTAAGCTAACCAATCTTGGTTTTACTTGGTGATCAAAATACCACATGGAATTTTGGAGCCTCCCTGTGACTCGTTCCCAAGATTGACCAAGTTCATATCGATGCGTCGCAAATCCCGAAAAGTAGTTTTGGCGTTCGTTCGGCGGGATATTGAAGAGGTAGTGGTACTCACCGTGGTGTACTCGAAGTAGTACAGGCAGTTGTCGGTCAGAATGAACCACCGCCTCTTCCACGTCTTCACCCTGCCGCCTGCAGGAAGAACCAAAAGCGCCTTGTTTGAGTTTAATCCGGGGAGGTGACAGTGTTTACGCCGCGAAGCTTAACCTTGCCCGCGACCCCCAACTCCACGCGCCACATCTGCTTCTGATCACCGGCTCTCAGGGTTATTAGGCTCGATCACGGGTCGCGTAGCCCTTCCAGCACCCCCCTTTCGAGCCCGACTACAAAAATGTAATTAATGCGGAGCAGATTTGCCTGGAACAAAAGGAGTTATCTCATACTTTCAAACCCTGGAAGAAATAATCTCCTTTTTTTGAGGCGAGTGCGAAGAGTTGGGATTTTGCCCTAAGACGTCGTCTCCATCTGCCTCCAACTGACAGATGACGGCAGATTACTTGGGATTATTGGATTGGTCCGTTAACAACGCCATCGGTGATGTAATTAACCTATGTAATAGAAAAAAACATAGCGCGTCCGACCCCGATGTACAATAAGTCTGCTGACTTCGCTGTCTGCACAAAGCGGCCGTTACTGATGTAATCAATATATAACGTTCACTTGACCCGGATTTTCTTTTGGCTGGGGTTCAACCGAAAAACAGCGTTGTATGTCAGATATATTGACTCTCCGGTGACTTTTTGCAGAGAAAATAAAGTTCCCCGTTCGACATCTTGAACAATTTGTATCAGCTTAAAGTTGTGTGGGGTCTCTATGTTCTCCCCAAGTTCTCCTCTGGCCTCCTCCTGCAGTCCAAAAAAGCATGTTGAGGTTCAGTGGAGACCCTCGTCTGCCCAGACGTGTGAATGACAGGGTGAATGGTTGCATGTCTTGATATGATCAGCAGTACAGAAAATATCTGCGGAGGTTCTCAGTCATCCAGGTCATGTTGGGTTCTTGTCGAAATCTTCTTATCGTGGCAACTGGACTTGAATTTCTTCACTTGAAGGTGTCGGAGGAGGGGGGCCTCCGACACAACCTTTCACAAACGTATACCAAGATGGATTTGCGCGTACGGACCAGGACCTTCTGCATCCTACAAACAACCTGGAAAGATCCACCACCAGGAACCAGCAGCTTCCACAGTCTCAGTTCATGTGATCCAACAGGTTCACTCCTTTTTTTTTAGCTGTAAATTTTTGCATCCCGATGTTGTAACGACAACCACGTTAGCATTAGCATTAGCCGATCAACTCTAACATCTACATAACCTAGACCCGCCCAAAACCCTGGCAGTTCGATTCAGAATCTCCTCACAGGTCATTAGAACTGAAGAAGCCTCTCAGATAAGGGATGAAACGTCTTCAAGTGAAGAAATGCAAGTCCAGTTGCCACAGGAAGAAGATTTTTGACAAGAAATACGGTATACATAATGAATGAATGAATGGATAGTGCTCAAAAAAATAAAGGGGAACACTTAAACAACACAACTCCAAGACAATCACGCTACTGTGAAATCAAACCGTCCACTTAGGAAGCGACATTCATTCATTTTTGACCTGTTTTAAGGACATAACATCCAAGTTGGATCACCCTGTAGTCGGTTTTTCCACTTTAATTTTGGGTGGGACTCCAAATCCATTGATCATTTTTGTGTGATTTTGCTGTCAGCTCATTCAACTATGTAAAGAACAAGGTATTTCATGAGAATTTCATTCATTCAGATCTAGGATGTGTTATTTTAGTGTTCCCTTTCTTTTTTTGTACAGCGTACATAGAGTGGAGCCTTGCTACCTCGTAGATTTTCTTATTTATTTTTTTTCTGTAATTCAGATCTCGCAATTCACCGTTCTTTAGCGGGCTTTTTAGAGGTATTGGAAAAAATGTTTTTGTGATGAAATAGACATATTCTAGCCTAAGAAGAAAGAAACTGAAAAATATAGTCAAAGTAAACTAGAATTCATTTTATAAAATAAATAAAATATGAGATCTCCTTTGCTAAACAAAGATAGCCAGCATTGCGTAGCAGGAAGATACTGATTATTACTGAAAATATAAAACTTCTCAATATGTTAAAGGGAGGCAGAAGTTTTGGCCGCC